>NC_072880.1:0-300000 GCF_028858705.1 Grus americana
AAACCTGTCAGCTCCGAATGCTGTGTCTTTCCTGAAACCTCTACCATGGCCCCATTCACAGCCCTACTAACCTTGGAGCTGCAGGCTCCTCTAGGCATCCAAAAACTCCGACATGCGTCTTAGCAGCTCTCTAGCCATTTTCGAGATTCAAGCCTCAAAACTGCAAAATATGCGGGCCCTGCTCCCAGGCGAAACCTGCCAGCAACGAATGCTGTTTCTTTCCTGAAACCTCTACCATGGCCCCATTCACAGCCCTACTAACCCTGGAGCTGCAGGCTCCTTTAGGCATCAAAAAACTCCGACATGTTTCTTAGCAGCTCTCTAGCCATTTTCGAGATTCAAGCCTCAAAACTGCAAACTTCCGGGCCCTGCTCCCAGGCGAAACCTGCCAGCCCCGAATGCTGTGTCTTTCCTGAAACCTCTACCATGGCCCCATTCACAGCCCTACTAACCCTGGAGCTGCAGGCTCCTTTAGCCATCCAAAAACTGCGACATGTGACGCAGCGGTTCCCTGTTCATCGGCGACATTTGGCCGTCAAAACTGTAAAAGTCCGAGCCCTGCGCCCAGGTGAAACCTGTCAGCTCTAAATGCTGTGTCTTTCCTGAAACCTCTACCATGGCCCCATTCACAGCCCTACTAACCCTGGAGCTGCAGGCTCCTTTAGCCATCCAAAAACTCCGACGTGCGACGGAGCGGCTCGCTGTCCGTCAGCGGCATTTGGCCGTCAAAGCTGCAAAATGTGCGGGCCCTGCTCCCAGGCAAAACCTGCCAGACCCGAATGCTGTTTCTTTCCTGAAACCTCTACCATGGCCCCATTCACAGCCCTCCTAACCCTGGAGCTGCAGGCTCCTTTAGCCATCCAAAAACTGCGACATGTGACGGAGCGGTTCCCTGTTCATCGGCGACATTTGGCCGTCAAAACTGAATATGTCCCGGCCCTGCGCCCAGGTGAAACCTGTCAGCTCCGAATGCTGTGTCTTTCCTGAAACCTCTACCATGGCCCCATTCACAGCCCTCCTAACCCTGGAGCTGCAGGCTCCTTTAGGCATCAAAACACTCCGACGTGCAATGGAGCGGCTCGCTGTACATTGCCCACCTTCGGCCGTCAAATTTGAAAACATCTTGGCCCTGCGCACAGGCGAAACCTGTCAGCACCGAATGCTGTTTCTTTCCTGAAACCTCTACCATGGCCCCATTCACAGCCCTACTAACCCTGGAGCTGCAGGCTCCTTTAGGCACCCAAAAACTCCGACATGCATCTTAGCAGCTCTCTAGCCATTTTCGAGATACAAGCCTCAGAACTGCAAAATATGCGGGCCCTGATCCCAGGCGAAACCTGCCAGCAACGAAAGGTGTGTCTTTCCTGAAACCTCTACCATGGCCCCATTCACTGCCCTACTAACCCTGGAGCTGCAGGCTCCTTTAGCCATCCAAAAACTCCGACGTGCGATGGAGCGGCTCGCTGTCCGTCGCCCGCCTTCAGCCTTCAAACTTGAAAATGTCCGGGCCCTGCTCCCAGGAGAAACCTGCCACCCCTAATAGTGATTCTTTCCTGAAACCTCTACCATGGCCGCATTCACAGCCCTACTAACCCTGGAGCTGCAGGCTCCTTTAGGCATCAAAAAACTCCGACATGTGTCTTAGCAGCTCTCTAGCCATTTTCGAGATTCAAGCCTCAAAACTGCAAAAGTCCGGGCCCTGCTCCCAGGCGAAACCTGCCAGCCCCGAATGCTGTGTCTTTCCTGAAACCTCTACCATGGCCCCATTCACAGCCCTACTAACCCTGGAGATGCAGGCTCCTTTAGCCATCCAAAAACTGCGACATGTGACGGAGCGGTTCCCTGTTCATCGGCGACATTTGGCCGTCAAAACTGTAAAAGTCCGAGCCCTGCGCCCAGGCGAAACCTGTCAGCTCTAAATGCTGTGTCTTTCCTGAAACCTCTACCATGGCCCCATTCATAGCCCTCCTAACCCTGGAGCTGTACGCTCCTTTAGGCAGCCAAAAACTGCGCCATGTGACGGAGCGGTTCGCTGTCCGTTGCCCACCTTCTGCCGTCAAAATTGAAAAGGTCTGGGCCCTGCGCACAGGCGAAACTTCCCAGCCCCGAATGCTGTGTCTTTCCTGAAACCTCTACCATGGCCCCATTCACAGCCCTACTAACCCTGGAGCTGCAGGCTCCTTTAGCCATCCAAAAACTCCGACGTGCGACGGAGCGGCTCGCTGTCCGTCAGCGGCATTTGGCCGTCAAAACTGCAAAATGTGCGGGCCCTGCTCCCAGGCAAAACCTGCCAGACCCGAATGCTGTTTCTTTCCTGAAACCTCTACCATGGCCCCATTCACAGCCCTACTAACCCTGGAGCTGCAGGCTCCTTTAGGCATCAAAAAACTCCGACATGTGTCTTGGCAGCTCTCTAGCCATTTTCGAGATTCAAGCCTCAAAACTGCAAACGTCCGGGCCCTGCTCCCAGGCGAAACCTGCCACCCCCTAATAGTGATTCTTTCCTGAAACCTCTACCATGGCCCCATTCACAGCCCTACTAACCCTGGAGCTGCAGGCTCCTTTAGCCATCCAAAAACTGCGACATGTGACGGAGTGGTTCCCTGTTCATCGGCGACATTTGGCCGTCAAAACTGTAAAAGTCCGAGCCCTGCGCCCAGGCGAAACCTGTCAGCTCTAAATGCTGTGTCTTTCCTGAAACCTCTACCATGGCCCCATTCACAGCCCTCCTAACCCTGGAGCTGCACGCTCCTTTAGGCAGCCAAAAACTGCGCCATGTGACGGAGCGGTTCGCTGTCCGTTGCCCACCTTCTGCCGTCAAAATTGAAAAGGTCTGGGCCCTGCGCACAGGCGAAACTTCCCAGCCCCGAATGCTGTGTCTTTCCTGAAACCTCTACCATGGCCCCATTCACAGCCCTACTAACCCTGGAGCTGCAGGCTCCTTTAGCCATCCAAAAACTCCGACGTGCGACGGAGCGGCTCGCTGTCCGTCAGCGGCATTTGGCCGTCAAAACTGCAAAATGTGCGGGCCCTGCTCCCAGGCAAAACCTGCCAGACCCGAATGCTGTTTCTTTCCTGAAACCTCTACCATGGCCCCATTCACAGCCCTACTAACCCTGGAGCTGCAGGCTCCTTTAGGCATCAAAAAACTCCGACATGTGTCTTAGCAGCTCTCTAGCCATTTTCGAGATTCAAGCCTCAAAACTGCAAACGTCCGGGCCCTGCTCCCAGGCGAAACCTGCCACCCCCTAATAGTGATTCTTTCCTGAAACCTCTACCATGGCCCCATTCACAGCCCTACTAACCCTGGAGCTGCAGGCTCCTTTAGCCATCCAAAAACTGCGACATGTGACGGAGTGGTTCCCTGTTCATCGGCGACATTTGGCCGTCAAAACTGTAAAAGTCCGAGCCCTGCGCCCAGGCGAAACCTGTCAGCTCTAAATGCTGTGTCTTTCCTGAAACCTCTACCATGGCCCCATTCACAGCCCTCCTAACCCTGGAGCTGCACGCTCCTTTAGGCAGCCAAAAACTGCGCCATGTGACGGAGCGGTTCGCTGTCCGTTGCCCACCTTCTGCCGTCAAAATTGAAAAGGTCTGGGCCCTGCGCACAGGCGAAACTTCCCAGCCCCGAATGCTGTGTCTTTCCTGAAACCTCTACCATGGCCCCATTCACAGCCCTACTAACCCTGGAGCTGCAGGCTCCTTTAGCCATCCAAAAACTCCGACGTGCGACGGAGCGGCTCGCTGTCCGTCAGCGGCATTTGGCCGTCAAAACTGCAAAATATGTGGGCCCTGCTCCCAGGTGAAACCTGCCACCCTCTAATAGTGATTCTTTCCTGAAACCTCTACCATGGCCCCATTCACAGCCCTACTAACCCTGGAGCTGCAGGCTCCTTTAGCCATCCAAAAACTGCGACATGTGACGGAGCGGTTCCCTGTTCATCGGCGACATTTGGCCGTCAAAACTGTAAAAGTCCGAGCCCTGCGCCCAGGCGAAACCTGTCAGCTCTAAATGCTGTGTCTTTCCTGAAACCTCTACCATGGCCCCATTCACAGCCCTCTTAACCCTGGAGCTGCACTCTCCTTTAGGCAGCCAAAAACTCCGACGTGCGACGGAGCGGCTCGCTGACCGTCGCCCACCTTCTGCCGTCAAAATTGAAAAGGTCTGGGCCCTGCGCACAGGCGAAACTTCCCAGCCCCGAATGCTGTGTCTTTCCTGAAACCTCTACCATGGCCCCATTCACAGCCCTACTAACCCTGGAGCTGCAGGCTCCTTTAGCCATCCAAAAACTCCGACGTGCGACGGAGCGGCTCGCTGTCCGTCAGCGGCATTTGGCCGTCAAAATTGAATATGTCCCAGCCCTGCGCCCAGGTGAAACCTGTCAGCTCCGAATGCTGTGTCTTTCCTGAAACCTCTACCATGGCCCCATTCACAGCCCTACTAACCCTGCAGCTGCAGGCTCCTTTAGGCATCAAAACACTCCGACGTGCAATGGAGCGGCTCGCTGTACATTGCCCACCTTCGGCCGTCAAATTTGAAAACGTCTTGGCCCTGCGCACAGGCAAAACCTGTCAGCACCGAATGCTGTTTCTTTCCTGAAACCTCTACCATGGCCCCATTCACAGCCCTACTAACCCTGGAGCTGCAGGCTCCTTTAGCCATCCAAAAACTCCGACGTGCGATGGAGCGGCTCGCTGTCCGTCGCCCGCCTTCAGCCTTCAAACTTGAAAATGTCCGGGCCCTGCTCCCAGGCGAAACCTGCCACCCCCAATGGTTATTCTTTCCTGAAACCTCTACCATGGCCCCATTCACAGCCCTACTAACCCTGCAGCTGCAGGCTCCTTTAGCCATCCAAAAACTGCGACATGTGACGGAGCGGTCCCTGTTCGTCAGCGACAAATAGCCGTCAAAACTGCAAACGTCCGAACCCTGCGCCCAGGTGAAACCTGTCAGCAACGACAGGTGTTTCTTTCCTGAAACTTCTACCATGGCCCCATTCTCAGCCCTACTAACCCTGGAGCTGCAGGCTCCTTTAGCCATCCAAAAACTCCGACGTGCGACGGAGCGGCTCGCTGTCCGTCAGCGGCATTTGGCCTTCAAAATTGAATATGTCCCGGCCCTGCGCCCAGGCAAAACCTGTCAGCTCCGAATGCTGTGTCTTTCCTGAAACCTCTACCATGGCCCCATTCACAGCCCTACTAACTTTGGAGCTGCAGGCTCCTCTAGGCATCCAAAAACTCCGACATGCGTCTTAGCAGCTCTCTAGCCATTTTCGAGATTCAAGCCTCAAAACTGCAAAATATGCGGGCCCTGCGCACAGGCGAAACCTGCCAGCAACGAAAGGTGTGTCTTTCCTGAAACCTCTACCATGGCCCCATTCACAGCCCTACTAACCCTGGAGCTGCAGGCTCCTTTAGGCATCAAAAAACTCCGACATGTTTCTTAGCAGCTCTCTAGCCATTTTCGAGATTCAAGCCTCAAAACTGCAAACTTCCGGGCCCTGCTCCCAGGCGAAACCTGCCAGCCCCGAATGCTGTGTCTTTCCTGAAACCTCTACCATGGCCCCATTCACAGCCCTACTAACCCTGAAGCTGAAGGCTCCTTTAGCCATCCAAAAACTGTGACATGTGACGGAGCGGTTCCCTGTTCATCGGCGACATTTGGCCGTCAAAACTGTAAAAGTCCGAGTCCTGCGCCCAGGCGAAACCTGTCAGCTCTAAATGCTGTGTCTTTCCTGAAACCTCTACCATGGCCCCATTCACAGCCCTACTAACCCTGGAGCTGCAGGCTCCTTTAGCCATCCAAAAACTGCGACATGTGACGGAGCGGTTCCCTGTTCATCGGCGACATTTGGCCGTCAAAACTGTAAAAGTCCGAGCCCTGCGCCCAGGTGAAACCTGTCAGCTCTAAATGCTGTGTCTTTCCTGAAACCTCTACCATGGCCCCATTCACAGCCCTACTAACCCTGGAGCTGCAGGCTCCTTTAGCCATCCAAAAACTCCGACGTGCGACGCAGCGGCTCGCTGTCCGTCAGCGGCATTTGTCCGTCAAAACTGCAAAATGTGCGGGCCCTGCTCCCAGGCAAAACCTGCCAGACCCGAATGCTGTTTCTTTCCTGAAACCTCTACCATGGCCCCATTCACAGCCCTCCTAACCCTGGAGCTGCAGGCTCCTTTAGCCATCCAAAAACTGCGACATGTGACGGAGCGGTTCCCTGTTCATCGGCGACATTTGGCCGTCAAAACTGAATATGTCCCGGCCCTGCGCCCAGGTGAAACCTGTCAGCTCCGAATGCTGTGTCTTTCCTGAAACCTCTACCATGGCCCCATTCACAGCCCTCCTAACCCTGCAGCTGCAGGCTCCTTTAGGCATCAAAACACTCCGACGTGCAATGGAGCGGCTCGCTGTACATTGCCCACCTTCGGCCGTCAAATTTGAAAACATCTTGGCCCTGCGCACAGGCGAAACCTGTCAGCACCGAATGCTGTTTCTTTCCTGAAACCTCTACCATGGCCCCATTCACAGCCCTACTAACCCTGGAGCTGCAGGCTCCTTTAGGCACCCAAAAACTCCGACATGCATCTTAGCAGCTCTCTAGCCATTTTCGAGATACAAGCCTCAGAACTGCAAAATATGCGGGCCCTGATCCCAGGCGAAACCTGCCAGCAACGAAAGGTGTGTCTTTCCTGAAACCTCTACCATGGGCCCATTCACAGCCCTACTAACCCTGGAGCTGCAGGCTCCTTTAGCCATCCAAAAACTCCGACGTGCGATGGAGCGGCTCGCTGTCCGTCGCCCGCCTTCAGCCTTCAAACTTGAAAATGTCCGGGCCCTGCTCCCAGGCGAAACCTGCCACCCCTAATAGTGATTCTTTCCTGAAACCTCTACCATGGCCGCATTCACAGCCCTACTAACCCTGCAGCTGCAGGCTCCTTTAGGCATCCAAAAACTGCGACATGTGACGGAGCGGTTGCCTGTTCGTCAGCGACAATTAGCCGTCAAAACTGCAAACGTCCGAACCCTGCGCCCAGGTGAAACCTGTCAGCAACGACAGGTGTTTCTTTCCTGAAACTTCTACCATGGCCCCATTCTCAGCCCTACTAACCCTGGAGCTGCAGGCTCCTCTAGGCATCCAAAAACTCCGACATGCGTCTTAGCAGCTCTCTAGCCATTTTCGAGATACAAGCCTCAAAACTGCAAAATATGCGGGCCCTGCGCACAGGCGAAACCTGCCAGCAACGAAAGGTGTGTCTTTCCTGAAACCTCTACCATGGCCCCATTCACAGCCCCACTAACCCTGGAGCTGCAGGCTCCTTTAGGCATCAAAAAACTCCGACATGTGTCTTAGCAGCTCTCTAGCCATTTTCGAGATTCAAGCCTCAAAACTGCAAACGTCCGGGCCCTGCTCCCAGGCGAAACCTGCCAGCCCCGAATGCTGTGTCTTTCCTGAAACCTCTACCATGGCCCCATTCACTGCCCCACTAACCCTGGAGCTGCAGGCTCCTTTAGCCATCCAAAAACTACGACATGCGACGGAGCGGCTCGCTGTCCGTCAGCGGCATTTGGCCGTCAAAACTGCAAAATATGTGGGCCCTGCTCCCAGGTGAAACCTGCCACCCCCTAATAGTGATTCTTTCCTGAAACCTCTACCATGGCCCCATTCACAGCCCTACTAACCCTGGAGCTGCAGGCTCCTTTAGCCATCCAAAAACTGCGACATGTGACGGAGCGGTTCCCTGTTCATCGGCGACATTTGGCCGTCAAAACTGTAAAAGTCCGAGCCCTGCGCCCAGGCGAAACCTGTCAGCTCTAAATGCTGTGTCTTTCCTGAAACCTCTACCATGGCCCCATTCACAGCCCTCCTAACCCTGGAGCTGCAGGCTCCTTTAGCCATCCAAAAACTCCGACGTGCGACGGAGCGGCTCGCTGTCCGTCAGCGGCATTTGGCCGTCAAAATTGAATATGTCCCGGCCCTGCGCCCAGGCAAAACCTGTCAGCTCCGAATGCTGTGTCTTTCCTGAAACCTCTACCATGGCCCCATTCACAGCCCTACTAACCCTGGAGCTGCAGGCTCCTTTAGGCATCAAAACACTCCGACGAGCAATGGAGCGGCTCGCTGTACATTGCCCACCTTCGGCCGTCAAATTTGAAAACATCTTGGCCCTGCGCACAGGCGAAACCTGTCAGCACCGAATGCTGTTTCTTTCCTGAAACCTCTACCATGGCCCCATTCACAGCCCTACTAACCCTGGAGCTGCAGGCTCCTTTAGGCACCCAAAAACTCCGACATGCATCTTAGCAGCTCTCTAGCCATTTTCGAGATACAAGCCTCAGAACTGCAAAATATGCGGGCCCTGATCCTAGGCGAAACCTGCCAGCCCCGAATGCTGTGTCTTTCCTGAAACCTCTACCATGGCCCCATTCACAGCCCTGCTAACCCTGGAGCTGCAGGCTCCTTTAGCCATCCAAAAACTCCGACGTGCGATGGAGCGGCTCGCTGTCCGTCGCCCGCATTCAGCCTTCAAACTTGAAAATGTCCGGGCCCTGCTCCCAGGCGAAACCTGCCACCACCAATGGTTATTCTTTCCTGAAACCTCTACCATGGCCCCATTCACAGCCCTACTAACCCTGCAGCTGCAGGCTCCTTTAGGCATCCAAAAACTGCGACATGTGACGGAGCGGTTGCCTGTTCGTCAGCGACATTTGGCCGTCAAAACTGCAAACGTCCGAGCCCTGCTCCCAGTCGAAACCTGCCAGCAACGAAAGGTGTTTCTTTCCTGAAACTTCTACCATGGCCCCATTCACAGCCCTACTAACCCTGGAGCTGCAGGCTCCTTTAGGCATCAAAACACTCCGACATGTGTCTTAGCAGCTCTCTTAGCCATTTTCGAGATTCAAGCCTCAAAAAAGCAACTGTCCGGGCCCTGCTCCCAGGCAAAACCTGCCAGCCCCGAATGCTGTGTCTTTCCTGAAACCTCTACCATGGCCCCTTTCACAGCCCTACTAACCCTGGAGCTGCAGGCTCCTTTAGCCATCCAAAAACTGCGACATGTGACGCAGCGGTTCCCTGTTCATCGGCGACATTTGGCCGTCAAAATTGTAAAAGTCCGAGCCCTGCGCCCAGGTGAAACCTGTCAGCTCTAAATGCTGTGTCTTTCCTGAAACCTCTACCATGGCCCCATTCACAGCCCTACTAACCCTGGAGCTGCAGGCTCCTTTAGGCACCCAAAAACTCCGACGTGCGACAGAGCGGCTCGCTGTCCGTCAGCGGCATTTGGCCGTCAAAACTGCAAAATGTGCGGGCCCTGCTCCCAGGCGAAACCTGCCAGCCCCGAATGCTGTGTCTTTCCTGAAACCTCTACCATGGCCCCATTCACTGCCCCACTAACCCTGGAGCTGCAGGCTCCTTTAGCCATCCAAAAACTACGACATGCGACGGAGCGGCTCGCTGTCCGTCAGCGGCATTTGGCCGTCAAAACTGCAAAATATGTGGGCCCTGCTCCCAGGTGAAACCTGCCACCCCCTAATAGTGATTCTTTCCTGAAACCTCTACCATGGCCCCATTCACAGCCCTACTAACCCTGGAGCTGCAGGCTCCTTTAGCCATCCAAAAACTGCGACATGTGACGGAGCGGTTCCCTGTTCATCGGCGACATTTGGCCGTCAAAACTGTAAAAGTCCGAGCCCTGCGCCCAGGCGAAACCTGTCAGCTCTAAATGCTGTGTCTTTCCTGAAACCTCTACCATGGCCCCATTCACAGCCCTACTAACCCTGGAGCTGCAGGCTCCTTTAGCCATCCAAAAACTCCGACGTGCGACGGAGCGGCTCGCTGTCCGTCAGCGGCATTTGGCCGTCAAAATTGAATATGTCCCGGCCCTGCGCCCAGGCAAAACCTGTCAGCTCCGAATGCTGTGTCTTTCCTGAAACCTCTACCATGGCCCCATTCACAGCCCTACTAACCCTGGAGCTGCAGGCTCCTTTAGGCATCAAAACACTCCGACGTGCAATGGAGCGGCTCGCTGTACATTGCCCACCTTCGGCCGTCAAATTTGAAAACATCTTGGCCCTGCGCACAGGCGAAACCTGTCAGCACCGAATGCTGTTTCTTTCCTGAAACCTCTACCATGGCCCCATTCACAGCCCTACTAACCCTGGAGCTGCAGGCTCCTTTAGGCACCCAAAAACTCCGACATGCATCTTAGCAGCTCTCTAGCCATTTTCGAGATACAAGCCTCAGAACTGCAAAATATGCGGGCCCTGATCCTAGGCGAAACCTGCCAGCCCCGAATGCTGTGTCTTTCCTGAAACCTCTACCATGGCCCCATTCACAGCCCTGCTAACCCTGGAGCTGCAGGCTCCTTTAGCCATCCAAAAACTCCGACGTGCGATGGAGCGGCTCGCTGTCCGTCGCCCGCATTCAGCCTTCAAACTTGAAAATATCCGGGCCCTGATCCCAGGCGAAACCTGCCACCCCCAATGGTTATTCTTTCCTGAAACCTCTACCATGGCCCCATTCACAGCCCTACTAACCCTGCAGCTGCAGGCTCCTTTAGGCATCCAAAAACTGCGACATGTGACGGAGCGGTTCCCTGTTCGTCAGCGACAATTAGCCGTCAAAACTGCAAACGTCCGAACCCTGCGCCCAGGTGAAACCTGCCAGCAACGAAAGGTGTTTCTTTCCTGAAACCTCTACCATGGCCCCATTCACAGCCCTACTAACCCTGGAGCTGCAGGCTCCTTTAGGCATCCAAAAACTCCGACATGTGTCTTAGCAGCTCTCTTAGCCATTTTCGAGATTCAAGCCTCAAAAAAGCAACTGTCCGGGCCCTGCTCCCAGGCAAAACCTGCCAGCCCCGAATGCTGTGTCTTTCCTGAAACCTCTACCATGGCCCCTTTCACAGCCCTACTAACCCTGGAGCTGCAGGCTCCTTTAGCCATCCAAAAACTGCGACATGTGACGCAGCGGTTCCCTGTTCATCGGCGACATTTGGCCGTCAAAATTGTAAAAGTCCGAGCCCTGCGCCCAGGTGAAACCTGTCAGCTCTAAATGCTGTGTCTTTCCTGAAACCTCTACCATGGCCCCATTCACAGCCCTACTAACCCTGGAGCTGCAGGCTCCTTTAGGCACCCAAAAACTCCGACGTGCGACAGAGCGGCTCGCTGTCCGTCAGCGGCATTTGGCCGTCAAAACTGCAAAATGTGCGGGCCCTGCTCCCAGGCAAAACCTGCCAGACCCGAATGCTGTTTCTTTCCTGAAACCTCTACCATGGCCCCATTCACAGCCCTCCTAACCCTGGAGCTGCAGGCTCCTTTAGCCATCCAAAAACTGCGACATGTGACGGAGCGGTTCCCTGTTCATCGGCGACATTTGGCCGTCAAAATTGAATATGTCCCGGCCCTGCGCCCAGGTGAAACCTGTCAGCCCCGAATGCTGTGTCTTTCCTGAAACCTCTACCATGGCCCCATTCACAGCCCTCCTAACCCTGGAGCTGCAGGCTCCTTTAGGCATCAAAACACTCCGACGTGCAATGGAGCGGCTCGCTGTACATTGCCCACCTTCGGCCGTCAAATTTGAAAACATCTTGGCCCTGCGCACAGGCGAAACCTGTCAGCACCGAATGCTGTTTCTTTCCTGAAACCTCTACCATGGCCCCATTCACAGCCCTACTAACCCTGGAGCTGCAGGCTCCTTTAGGCACCCAAAAACTCCGACATGCATCTTAGCAGCTCTCTAGCCATTTTCGAGATACAAGCCTCAGAACTGCAAAATATGCGGGCCCTGATCCCAGGCGAAACCTGCCAGCCCCGAATGCTGTGTCTTTCCTGAAACCTCTACCATGGCCCCATTCACAGTCCTACTAACCCTGGAGCTGCAGGCTCCTTTAGCCATCCAAAAACTCCGACGTGCTATGGAGCGGCTCGCTGTCCGTCGCCCGCCTTCAGCCTTCAAACTTGAAAATGTCCGGGCCCTGCTCCCAGGCGAAACCTGCCATCTCCGAATGCTGTGTCTTTCCTGAAACCTCTACCATGGCCGCATTCACAGCCCTACTAACCCTGCAGCTGCAGGCTCCTTTAGGCATCCAAAAACTGCGACATGTGACGGAGCGGTTCGCTGTTCGTCAGCGACAATTAGCCGTCAAAACTGCAAACGTCCGAACCCTGCGCCCAGGTGAAACCTGTCAGCAACGACAGGTGTTTCTTTCCTGAAACTTCTACCATGGCCCCATTCTCAGCCCTACTAACCCTGGAGCTGCAGGCTCCTCTAGACATCCAAAAACTCCGACATGCGTCTTAGCAGCTCTCTAGCCATTTTCGAGATACAAGCCTCAAAACTGCAAAATATGCGGGCCCTGCGCACAGGCGAAACCTGCCAGCAACGAAAGGTGTGTCTTTCCTGAAACCTCTACCATGGCCCCATTCACAGCCCCACTAACCCTGGAGCTGCAGGCTCCTTTAGGCATCAAAAAACTCCGACATGTGTCTTAGCAGCTCTCTAGCCATTTTCGAGATTCAAGCCTCAAAACTGCAAACGTCTGGGCCCTGCTCCCAGGCAAAACCTGCCAGCCCCGAATGCTGTGTCTTTCCTGAAACCTCTACCATGGCCCCATTCACAGCCCTACTAACCCTGGAGCTGCAGGCTCCTTTAGGCACCCAAAAACTCCGATGTGCGACGGAGCAGCTCGCTGACCGTCGCCCACATTCTGCCGTCAAAATTGAAAAGGTCTGGGCCCTGCGCACAGGCGAAACTTCCCAGCCCCGAATGCTGTGTCTTTCCTGAAACCTCTACCATGGCCCCATTCACAGCCCTACTAACCCTGGAGCTGCAGGCTCCTTTAGCCATCCAAAAACTCCGACGTGCGACGGAGCGGCTCGCTGTCCGTCAGCGGCATTTGGCCGTCAAAACTGCAAAATGTGCGGGCCCTGCTCCCAGGCAAAACCTGCCAGACCCGAATGCTGTTTCTTTCCTGAAACCTCTACCATGGCCCCATTCACAGCCCTCCTAACCCTGGAGCTGCAGGCTCCTTTAGCCATCCAAAAACTGCGACATGTGACGGAGCGGTTCCCTGTTCATCGGCGACATTTGGCCGTCAAACTTGAATATGTCCCGGCCCTGCGCCCAGGCAAAACCTGTCAGCTCCGAATGCTGTGTCTTTCCTGAAACCTCTACCATGGCCCCATTCACAGCCCTCCTAACCCTGCAGCTGCAGGCTCCTTTAGCCATCCAAAAACTCTGACATGCATCTTAGCAGCTCTCTAGCCTTTTTCGAGATACAAGCCTCAAAACTGCAAAATATGCGGGCCCTGATCCCAGGCGAAACCTGCCAGCCACGAATGCTGTGTCTTTCCTGAAACCTCTACCATGTCCGCATTCACAGCCCTACTAACCCTGCAGCTGCAGGCTCCTTTAGCCATCCAAAAACTGCGACATGTGACGGAGCGGTTCCCTGTTCGTCAGCGACAATTAGCCGTCAAAACTGCAAACGTCCGAACCCTGCGCCCAGGCGAAACCTGTCAGCAACGACAGGTGTTTCTTTCCTGAAACTTCTACCATGGCCCCATTCTCAGCCCTACTAACCCTGCAGCTGCAGGCTCCTTTAGCCATCCAAAAACTTCGACATGCATCTTAGCAGCTCTCTAGCCATTTTTGAGATTCAAGCCTCAAAACTGTAAACGTCCGGACCCTGCTCCCAGGTGAAACCTGCCATCTCCGAATGCTGTGTCTTTCCTGAAACCTCTACCATGGCCCCATTCACAGCCCTCCTAACCCTGGAGCTGCACGCTCCTTTAGGCAGCCAAAAACTGCGACGTGTGATGGAGCAGCTCTCTCTCCATTATCCGCCTTCAGCCATCCAAACTGCAAACGTCCGGGCCATGCGCCCAGTTGAAACCTGCCAGCCCCGAATGCTGTGTCTTTCCTGAAACCTCTCCCATGGCCCCATTCACAGCCCTACTAACCCTGGAGCTGCACGCTCCTTTAGGCAGCCAAAAACTCCAACATGCATCTTAGCAGCTCTCTAGCCATTTTCGAGATTCAACCCTCATAACTATAAAAGTCCGGGACCTGCTCCCAGGCGAGACCTGTCATCTCCGAATGCTGTGTCTTTGCTGAAACCTCTACCATGGCCCCATTCACAGCCCTACTAACCCTGGAGCGGCACGATCCTTTAGGCATCCAAAAAATCCGACGTGAGTCTTAGCTGCTCTCTAGACATTTTCAAGACTCAAGACTCAAAACTGTAAACGTCCAGGCCCTGCGCCCAGGTGAAACCTGCCAGCCCCGAATACTGTGACTTTGCTGAAACCTCTGCCATGGCCCCATTCACAGCCCTACTAACCCTGGAGCTGCACGCTCCTTTAGGCATCCAAAAAATCCGACGTGAGTCTTAGCGGCTCTCTAGCCAATTTCGAGATTCAAGCCTCGAAACTGCAAACATCCGGGCCCTGCTCCCAGGCGAAACCTGCCAGCCCCGAATGCTGTGTCTTTCCTGAAACCTCTCCCATGGCCCCATTCACTGCCCCACTAACCCTGGAGCTGCAGGCACCTTTAGGCATCCAAAAACTCCGACGTGCGACGGAGCGGCTCGCTGTCCGTCAGCGGAATTTGGCCGTCAAAACTGCAAAATATGTGGGCCCTGCTCACAGGCGAAACCTGCCACCCCCTAATAGTGATTCTTACCTGAAACCTCTACCATGGCCCCATTCACAGCCCTACTAACCCTGGAGCTGCAGGCTCCTTTAGCCATCCAAAAACTCCGACATGCGCCTTAGCAGCTCTCTAGCAATTTCGAGATTCAAGCCTCAGAACTGCAATATACGCGGGCCCTGATCCCTGGTGAAACCTCCCAGCCCCGAATGCTGTGTCTTTCCTGAAACCTCTACCATGGCCCCATTCACAGCCCTACTAACCCTGGAGCTGCACGCTCCTTTAGGCATCCAAAAAGTGCGACGTGCATCTTAGCAGCTCTCTAGCCATTTTCGAGATTCAAGCCTCAAAACTGTAAACGTCTGGGCCATGCGCCCAGGTGAAACCTGCCATCTCCGAATGCTGTGTCTTTGCTGAAACCTCTACCATGGCCCCATTCACAGCCCTAATAACCCTGGAGCTGCAGGCTCCTGTAGGCATCCATAAACTGCGACGTGCGACAGAGGGGCTCCCTGTCCATCGCCCACCTCCGGCCGTCAAAACTGCAGACGTGTGGGCCCTGAGCCCAGGCGAAACCTGCCATCTCCGAATGCTGTGTCTTTCCTGAAACCTTTCCCATGGCCCCATTCACAGCCCTACTAACCCTGGAGCTGCAGGCTCCTTTAGGCACCCAAAAACTCCGACGTGCGACAAAGCTGATCGCTGTCCATCGCCCGCCTGCAACCATCAAAACTGCAAACGTTCCGGCCCTGCTCCCAGGCGAAACCTGCCAGCCCCGAATTCTGTGTCTTTCCTGAAACCTCTGCCATGGCCCCATTCACAGCCCTACTAACCCTGGAGCTGCACGCTCCTTTAGGCATCCAAAAAATCCGACGTGAGTCTTAGCGGCTCTCTAGCCAATTTCGAGATTCAAGCCTCGAAACTGCAAACGTCCGGGCCCTGCTCCCAGGCAAAACCTGCCAGCCCCGAATGCTGTGTCTTTCCTGAAACCTCTACCATGGCCCCATTCACAGCCCTACTAAACCTAGAGCTGTAGGCTAGTTTAGGCATCCAAAAACTCCGACATGCGTCTTAGCAGCTCTCTAGCCAATTTCGAGATTCAAGCTTCAAAAATACAAACGTCCGTGCCCTGCTCTCAGGCGAAACCTCCAAGCTCCGAATGCTGTGTCTTTCCTGAAACTTCTACCATGGCCCCATTCACAGCCCTACTAAACCTAGAGCTATAGGCTAGTTTACGCATCCAAAAAATACAACGTGCGATGAAGGGATCGCTGTCCATTGCCTCCCTTCAGCCATCAAAACTGCAAACGTCTGGGCCCTGCTCCCAGGCGAAACCTGCCACCTCTGAATGCTGTGTCTTTCCTGAAACTCCTACCATGGGCCCATTCACAGCCCTACTAAACCTAGAGCTATAGGCTAGTTTAGGCATCCAAAAACTCCAACGTGCATGTTAGCGGCTCTCTAGCCATTTTCGAGATTCAAGCCTCAAAACTGCAAACATCTCGGCCCTGCTTCCAGGCGAAAGCTCCCAGGCCCGAACGGCTACTCTTTGCTGAAACCTCTACCATGTCCCCAGTCACAGCCCTACTAACCCTGGAGCTATAGGCTAGTTTAGGCATCCAAAAACTCCGACGTGCGTATTAGCAGCTCTCTAGCCATTTTCGAGATTCAAGCTTCAAAAATGCAAACGTCCGGGCCCTGCTCTCAGGCGAAAACTCCAAGCTCCAAATGCTGTGTCTTTCCTGAAACCTCTACCATGGCCCCATTCACAGCCCTAATAACCCTGGAGCTGCAGGATCCTTTAGGCATCCAAAGAATCTAAGATGCGACGGAGCAGGGTTCTGTCCGTCGCTCGCCTCCGGCCCTCAAAACTGCAAACGTCCGAAGTCTGCGCCGAGGCGAAACCTGCCAGGTCCGAATGCTGTGTCTTTCCTGAAACCTCTACCATGGTCCCATTCACAGCCCTACTAACCCTGGAGCTGCACGCTCCTTTAGGTATCCAAAAACTCCGACGTGCGTCTTAGCTGCTCTCTAGTCATTTTCGAGATTCAAGCTTCAAAACTGCAAACATCTCGGCCCTGCTTCCAGGCGAAAGCTCCCAGGCCCGAACAGCTGTTCTTTGCTGAAACCTCTACCATGGCCCCATTCACAGCCCTACTAACCCTGGAGCTGCACGCTCCTTTAGGCATCCAAAAAATCCGACGTGCTTCTTAGCCGCTCTCCAGCCATTTTCGAGATTCAAGCTTCAAAAATACAAACGTCCGGGCCCTGCTCTCAGGCGAAACCTCCAAGCTCCGAATGCTGTGTCTTTCCTGAAACTTCTACCATGGCCCCATTCACAGCCCTACTAAACCTAGAGCTATAGGCTAGTTTACGCATCCAAAAAATACAACGTGCGATGAAGGGATCGCTGTCCATTGCCTCCCTTCAGCCATCAAAACTGCAAACGTCCGGGCCCTGCTCCCAGGCGAAACCTGCCAGGTCCGAATTCTGTGTCTTTCCTGAAACCTCTACCATGGCCCCATTCACAGCCCTACTAACCCTGGAGCTGCAGGCTCCTTTAGGCATCCAAAAACTCCGACGTGCGTCTTAGCGGCTCTCTAGCCATTTTCGAGATTCAAGCCTCAAAACTGCAAACGTCCGGGCCCTGCTCCCAGGCGAAACCTGCCAGCCCCAAATGCTGTGTCTTTCTTGAAACCTCTACCATGGGCCCATTCACAGCCCTACTAACCCTGGAGCTGCACGCTCCTTTAGGCATCCAAAAAATCTAAGATGCAACGGAGCAGGGTTCTGTCCGTCGCTCGCCTCCGGCCCTCAAAACTGCAAACGTCTGAAGTCTGCGCCGAGGCAAAACCTGCCAGGTCCGAATGCTGTGTCTTTCCTGAAACCTCTACCAAGGCCCCATTCACAGCCTTAGTAAACCTAGAGCTGTAGGCTAGTTTAGGCATCCAAAAACTCCGACGTGCATGTTAGCGGCTCTTTAGCTATTTTCAAGATTCAAGCTTCAAAACTGCAAACGTCCGGGCCCTGCTCCCAGGCGAAACCTGCCAGCAACGAATGCTGTGTCTTTCCTGAAACTTCTACCATGGCCCCATTCACAGCCCTACTAAACCTAGAGCTATAGGCTAGTTTAGGCATCCAAAAACACCAACGTGCGTCTTAGCAGCTCTCTAGCCATTTTCGAGATAGAAGCTTCAAAACTGCAAACATCTCGGCCCTGCTTCCAGGCGAAAGCTCCCAGGCCCGAACGGCTATTCTTTGCTGAAACCTCTACCATGGCCCCAGTCACAGCCCTACTAACCCTGGAGCTGCACGCTCCTTTAGGCATCCAAAAAATCCAACGTGCGTCTTAGCGGCTCTCTAGCCATTTTCGAGATTCAAGGTTCAAAACTGCAAACGTACGGACCCTGCTCCCAGGCGAAACCTGCCAGCCCCAAATGCTGTGTCTTTCCTGAAACCTCTACCATGGCCCCATTCACAGTCCTACTAACCCTGGAGCTGCACGCTCCTTTAGGCATCCAAAAAATCTAAGATGCAACGGAGCAGGGTTCTGTCCGTCGCTCGCCTCCGGCCCTCAAAACTGCAAACGTCCGAAGTCTGCGCCGAGGCAAAACCTGCCAGGTCCGAATGCTGTGTCTTTCCTGAAACCTCTACCATGGCCCCATTCACAGCCCTACTAACCCTGGAGCTGCAGGCCCCTTTAGGCATCCAAAATCTCCGACGTGCGTCTTAGCTGCTCTCTAGTCATTTTCGAGATTCAAGCTTCAAAACTGCAAACGTCCGGGCCCTGCTCCCAGGCGAAACCTGCCAGGTCCGAATGCTGTGTCTTTCCTGAAACCTCTACCATGGCCCCATTCACAGCCCTACTAAACCTAGAGCTATAGGCTAGTTTACGCATCCAAAAACTCCGACCTGCGTCTTAGCAGCTCTCTAGCCAATTTCGAGATTCAAGCTTCAAAAATACAAACGTCCGTGCCCTGCTCTCAGGCGAAACCTCCAAGCTCCGAATGCTGTGTCTTTCCTGAAACTTCTACCATGGCCCCATTCACAGCCCTACTAAACCTAGAGCTATAGGCTAGTTTACGCATCCAAAAAATACAACGTGCGATGAAGGGATCGCTGTCCATTGCCTCCCTTCAGCCATCCAAACTGCAAACGTCCGAAGTCTGCGCCGAGGCGAAACCTGGCAGCTCTGAATGCTGTGTCTTTCCTGAAACTTCTACCATGGCCCCATTCACAGCCCTACTAAATCTAGAGCTATAGGCTAGTTTAGGCATCCAAAAACTCCAACGTGCATATTAGCAGCTCTCTACCTATTTTCAACATTCAAGCTTCAAAACTGCAAACGTCCGGGCCCTCCTCTCAGGCGAAACCTGCCAGCCCCAAATGCTGTGTCTTTCCTGAAACTTCTACCATGGCCCCATTCACAGCCCTACTAACCCTGGAGCTGCAGGCTCCTTTAGGCATCCAAAAAATCTAAGATGCGACGGAGCAGGGTTCTGTCCGTCGCTCGCCTCCGGCCCTCAAAACTGCAAACATCCGGGCCCTGCTCCCAGGCGAAACCTGTCAGATCCGAATGCTGTGTCTTTGCAGAAAACTCTACCACGGCCCCATTCACAGCCCTACTAACCCTGGAGCTGCAGGCTCCTTTAGGCATCCAAAAACTCCGACATGCGACTTTGCAGCTCTCTAGCCATATTCGAGATTCAAGCTTCAAAACTGCAAATGTCCGGGCCCTGCTCCCAGGTGAAACCTGCCAGCCCCGAATGCTGTGTCTTTCCTGAAATCTCTACCATGGCCCCATTCACAGCCCTACTAAACCTAGAGCTGCAGCCTCCTTTAGGCATCCAAAAACTCGGACATGCGACTTAGCAGCTCTCTAGCCGTTTTCGAGATTCAAGCCTCAAAACTGCAAACGTCCAGACCCAGCTCCCAAGGAAAACATCCCAGCCCCGAATGCTCTTACTTTCCTGAAACCTCTACAATGTCCCATTCACAGCCCTACTAACCCTGGAGCTGCAGGCTCCTTTAGGCATCCAAAAACTGCGACGTGCGACGGAGCGACTTGCTCTCCGTCGGCCGTCAAAATTGAAAACGTCCCAGCCCTGCGCCCAGGCGAAACGTCCCAGTTCCGAATGGTATTTCTCTGCTGAAACCTCTACCATGGCCCCATTCACAGCCCTACTAACCCTGGAGCTGCAGGCTCCTTTAGGCATCCAAAAACAAGGCAACATTTTACTCCAGAGCTGAGCATGGTGATTCTCAAGGAAGGGCATGATTATCTTGAGGTTTTGAAGGGCTTTGCACCCAGCCCTGTCCCCATCGCAGGGGACACTGGTGGTGTTGAAGACGGAGGCTCTGCAGCCCTTTTTGTCATGTGTGTCCATGTACCCCTCAGCACCCAAGGCCTGTCTTTGCCCTAGGGGCTCAGTGCTACCTTCTGCATGGGGCTGTGTCTGTGATTCCTTCAAGGACCCATCTGCCAAAAGTCCTCTTCCCCCAGAGAAGGGGACAGGGCAGTCACCCCTTGCCATTGCCTGCCCCGCTGGGGCTGACTCAGCCCTGGGGGTGGCTCAGTGCCCTTTGGGGCTCACCAGCTGTGATTTGGGACTCAGCACGGCTTTTGCACCTCTTGGGTGCTGTTTCCCGGTGGCCCCTGAGCTCCCTCCCCATCACACACAGGCACCGAGCAGTTCTGGAGAAATGGCATTTAATGAAAGCTGTTATAATAGAACACCACCCCATCATCCCTCCCCCACCCCCCCCCAAAAATACACCAACACTCCTCACCCACGTACCTTACCCCCACGCCCCACCCCCTCAGCTCTCCAGCTCATCCCTGCTGTGGGTCTAATCCCACCCTCTCACCCCGGTCCTGGCTGCCAGAGCCCTCCGCTTGCTGGGTGGATTTGGAAAGGTGCTCTTCTGTTTCTGCCCCTGCTTCCCTAGGCTGCCAGGCTGGGACATGGCAGGCTAGGAGGGTGGTGTAACTCTCCCCACATCCCACCACGGCTCCTGGGGCCCCATCCCAATGGTGGCCAGTTGCTCCAGGCTCAGGATGGCGGTGGTACTCTCAGGAACACTATAGTCAGGGCTGACCAGTTCCACAGGCAGTGAGATTAAGCCAATGTCACAGTGGGGGATGGCTCCACCGGTGCCACCAGGGTCCCCAGGCATGTGGGCACTGCTGGGACCCTCCTGGCTGACCAGGGAGCAACCCAGAAGCATCTCCTCGGGCAGTACAGTGTCACCTTCTGGGTCCTCAGCGGCTTGGATGTAGGGGGCAGCGCCGTGGCTGAGGAGGACATCACTGCCTGGGGGGATGTTGCTGCCCAGGGCTGTCCCCGTGGGGGGTGCCGTGTCGGAGATGCTGAGCTGCGCAAACTGCCTCTCCACATGCTGGTAGCCGGGGAAACATGGTGGCAGCACTGTGCTCCCCTGATGGTTCAAGGGTGCAAGGGGGATCCCAGGGGCTGCCCAGGCCGAGAGGGTTCCACAGCCCCGGTTGCCCCACAGAGCAGCACCCAGCAGAGAAGCAGCAGAGCAGCCAAGCTTGGAGGTGACCGGTGGAGGCAGGTTTCTGCTTGTCCACTGGATGCAGAAGAGCCGAGGGTCAAACAAGTAGCTGCGTGGAGCCATCCGCTGCCCTGCGTGGGTGAGAGGGAGCGGTGCTGGGCCAGGGGACCGTCCACAGCCGACGTCCCCCAGCTGTGTGCTGGGCATGTGGGGAGCTTGTGGCTGGGGCGCTCCCCGTGGGATGAGCTGCTGTGCCCTGGGGTGCCCCCCCCCCCACTAAGGGTGTCCAGGCTGCAGGGAAGGGCTGCTGCTGGTGGGGCAGTCGGCACAGGGTGGCTGAGCCTGGAAGAGAGATGGGAGCGATGGCCAGCGGTCACCTCCGCTCTTGTCCCCACGAGCGTCCCTGGGCTGCAGGGGTCGGAATCTGTCCCTACCTCGGGGGTAGAAGGTTTCAGGATGAACAAAAAGCTGCAGGAACTGGGGTGCCGGGCGGGCCCGGGAGCTGCACGGTGGGAGCCACAGTGGTGGCAGCGCCATGGTCCGTTGTGACCGTTGGCTGCTAAGGACTCTCTGCTGTCTCCTAGGAGGGAATGTGGGGGCTTCCCATGTTCCGCCCTGCCCCCAACAGCTTCTCCAGCTCATCATGGGGAGGGAAAGGCTTAAGGGGGGCTGGTGGTACCCCCGGCTTCTACAGGCAGCCCTCAGGTGCTGTGGCTGCCTATGCCTTTGGCTGGAAGCCTTGGTCCATTCCCAAGAGCTGTGATACCACTGGGATTAGTCAGACTTGGTAGAACGAGTCCCACACCAGGACTGCTGGGATGGAGGCTACATGCTCTTCAGGAAACAGGGCGGGGGGGGTTTTACCCTGGCTGGATGCTGGGTGCCCACCAAGCTGATCTATCACTCCCCCTCCTCAACTAGACAGGGACAGAAAAATATGACAAGAGGCTCGTGGGTTGAGATAAGGACATGGAGATCACTCGCCAATTCCCATCGCAGGCATAACAGACTCGATTTGGGGAAACTAGTTGAATTTATTGCCAAAGCCATCAGAGTAGGGTAATGAGAAATAAATCCAAATCTTAAAACACCTTCCCCTCACCCCTCCTTTCTTCCCAGGCTTGACTTCATTCCTGATTTCTCTACCTCCACCAGCCGAGTGGCACAGGAGGATGGGGAATGGGGGTTGTGGTCAGTTCATCACACACTGTCTCTGCTGCTCCTCCTTCCTCTCACTATTCTCCTCCTCCAGCGTGGGGTCCCTCCCATGGGACACAGTCCTCCACAAACTTCTCCAGCGCGAGTCCCTTCCACGGGGTGCAGCCCTTCAGGAACACACTGCTCCAGTGCAGGCTTCCCACAGGGCCACAGCCTCCTTTGGGGGCATCCACCTGCTCCAGCGTGGGCACTGGAGGTAGTCACGGAAAGAGAAATCAAAAAGCGACAAACACAGGAAGGGATTATAAATTAGAGAACATAAGACGGATAGAGAGAGAAATAGAAAGGGAACAGGACAGAGAGGCAGGAAATGAAAAAAAATTGTTAAAGGAAGCTACGTCGAGGAAGATTCAGAAAAGAAAATAAAAAGTGATGGGCTACAGGAGCCTGCCCAGGTCTATGAGGGTTTGGCTGTGCAGGTGTTAACTGAGACTCTAGTCCAAGCCAAAATAAGTTGTCTGGAAACCCAGGGGGCTGGGAACTTTGGCACGTTAACAGCCAAGAGGTCTGCAGAAGGCAGAAAAAGCCCAGTAAAGTGTTTAATCCTGAAGCCTCGACAGGTTGTCTTTGTGCTGGGCTTCCCTGCAGAACAGCAGCAAATCTCATCCCACCTCCCTCTGGGGCATCTTCACTCCTGACTTCTCTCCCTCCTCTCCCCAAGCAGGGCAGGAGGACAGGGAGCAGGGGCTGCGCTCAGTTCATCACACGTTGTCTCTGCTGCTCCCTCCTCCTCACGCTCTTCTGCTTCAGCGTGGGTCCCCCATGGGGTCACAAGTCCTGCCAGCAAACCTGCTCCAGCCTGGGCTCCTCTCTCCATGGGGCCACAGGTCCTGCCAGGAGCCTGCTCCAGTGCGGCTTCCCACAGGGTCACTGTCTCCTTCAGGTGTCTCCACCTGCTCTGGCGTGGGGTCCTCCACGGGCTGCAGGTGGAATCTCTACACCCCCTCATCCTTCCTCCATGGGCTGCAGGGGGACAGCCTGCTTCACCATGGTCTTCACCACGGGCTACAGGGGGATCTCTGCTCCGGCGCCTGGAGCACCTCCTCCCCCTCCTTCTGCACTGACCCGGGTGTCTGCAGGGCTGTTTCACACTCACATTTTTCTCTGTCACAGCTTCTGTGCAGCATTTTTTAGCCCTTCTTAGGTACGTCCTCACAGAGGCACCACCAGCGTTGCTGATGGTCTCAGCTTTGACCAGCAGCAGATCCATCCTGGAACTGGCTGTGCCCAACGTGGGAGCAACTCCTGGTGTCTTCTCACAGAACAGAGATCAGCTACAGGGCAGAGAGGGGGATTTGAAAAAAGGGAAAGGGAGAGGCAGAGGGGAAAAAAATGACAATGGGCTACAGGCCAGAGAGGAGGAAGGGAGAGAGAATCTGACTGAGAGAGATGGAGAAAAATAGTGATGGGCCACAGGGCAGAGAGGGAGCATTTAGATGGACAGATAGAGACTGAGAAATACCAAAAAACCTCGAGGAGGTAAAGGGGAGAGACAGAGGAATTAAAGAATAGGGACAGGGAGCCAGACAGAGAGAGAACGGTAAAGTGAAAAATGGGCTATGGGACAGAGAGGGAAGAAATGAAAACACAGGGACAGGGACCTGCAACGAGAGAATTTGAGAAAGAAAAAGTATATCTAGAATACAGGGCAGAGAGAGAGGAATTTAAAAAAAGGGACGTGGAGCCAGACAGAGGCAATTAGGGGGAGTGGGGGGGATTGTGAAGAGCAACAGGGCAGATTAGGAGGAATTAAAAACATTGGGATAGGAGGACAGACAGATAGATGGAGAAAGACAAAAATAGTGATGGGCTGCAGGACAGAGGATGGAAAAGAGAGGGACGGGGAAGAGGACAGAGGTGCAGAGAGAAAAAGAAAACAGGTAGAACAACAGAAAAAAGACTTGGATAACAAGAGGAGGGAGAGGTGCAGGGAAGCAAAAAAAAAAAAAAGGACAGCAATGAGAGAAGAAGGGAGGCAGGGAGGGACAGGGATGCAGAAGAGGGGTGGAGGGGTGACACAGCCCAAGGGTCCAGGACTCACCACAGCTCCAGCTCTCAGAGCTGCTGGGAGAATTTGAGAGTTTGGACTAGTCTCTGTCTCTCTCTCCCCCGCTCCCTTCCTCTTCCATAGCTCCGGTCGCTGTCATCCACCTAAAAGAACAGATTGGTGTCTTACAGCTCTTACAGCACGAGGCTTCCCAGATACACAGCCTCACGTGCACACACCGACATGGCTGTACCACGCCTTTGGTTACCTGCCACGCACGTTGGTGATTGGATCTGCTGAGGGCTACATGAAGACGGATCCTTCCTCACCCAGAGAGGCAGGCTGTCTCCTGTCTGCAGCTGGAGGAAGCTGCTGGATGGATCCCCCTGTGATCCTCCTGTGATCCTTGAGCTGCTCTACCTTTTTCTGGCCTCTCCAGCTTCAGCCACAGCAGCTCCTGTCTGCAGCCACTAAGTGTCCAGCTGTCCCTTTTCGCCCATGCCGCTAGGAGAAGGAGGCCAAAGGCAACCCACACAAACCTGAGCAGACAGATGCAGCCAACAACACCCCCGGAGAGGAACCGACAACTGAGTCCTCAGTGCTGCCTCTGGGAAAGGGAAAGAACAAGCAGCTGTTATCCACAGCGATGACTCAGGCAGCGACCCTTTCTTCTGCAGGAGCTGCTGGAGACACCACTCTTTCCCCGAACTGATGCTAATGGCACCTGCACTGACAGAGAATAAAGCACATTCAAGGGCCAGCTTGCTGCTGTGAGGACGGGGTTTGGAGACAGTCTGTGGCTACACGACAGACTTCAGACGAGGTGCTGGAGGTGGGCACAGCTGCATAGGGTGAGCAGGGCTGGAGGAGTTTTGTCGAGCTGGGGAGGCAGCCAGTGCCTTTTCCAGTGGGTGGGAAGGCCTCCAGGTACCCGGAGGGGTGAAGGCAGCCATCTGCCCCTCTTCCTGCTTTCCCTCCACCAGCTCTCAGAAAATCCCTGGGAGCTGCCCTGATGGGACCTGACTCCAACTGACCATCAGCCTGTCAGTTGGAAACATCCTTGCAGCTCATCCCCACACTCAGGCAGGCATGCCCCAGCAGCACCATCCCCGGGGACTGCGGCCCTTTTACACAGAGGGACCCTGCCATCAGCCTCACTGCCTGGGGCTCCTCCACAGCTGCAGCCATGGCCCCTTACGCCCACTATGTAACCTGCTCCCCTGGACTCAGCGACAGCCACTCACCAAGTACAAAGGACTACAAACACAGTGTGAGTGCAAAGGAGACGGCAAATGTTTATTCACTGATGCGTTTAAGTCCTGAGAGTGAGTCTGCTCTGGGGCTCAGTGCCTGTACAATCATCCTTCCCCTGGGACAATTCAGCAGTCATTACTGGAGCAGCAGATACAGGGAATTAAAATACAGTGATGGGGAGCAGGACAGAGAAACAGAAAGAGAAAAATAGGATGAGGGAGAAGGACTGAGGAGCAGAGAAAGAAAGGTACAGGGAAAAGGACAGTAAGGAGGAGAAATCAATAAAAAAAGGGATGAGGAGCTCTGCAGGGGATGGAACAAAAACAGGGTCAGGGAGCAGGACAGAGGATAAGAGAGAAAATGATGAGCAGGGAACAAAACAAACAGAACAAGAGAGAAATTGAAAGAGAGGAATAAAAAAGGCAGGAGGGAGAAAAAAAGACAGGGAACAAGCCAGAGGGATTGAGGGAAAAAAGAGAGACAAATCAGGACAAAGAAATGGAGAATGATGGACTGCAGGATGAGAAAAAAAGCCAGGGAGCAGGATAGAGGGGAATAATGGGATAGAGAGCTGGGCAGGGGGATATAGCGATAAACAATGGGACAGACAGTGGTACAGAGATATACAGACAAAATGTTAGGGGAAGGATGGAGGACATAATAAAAGGGATCCAGAGTGGGTCAGAGATGAAGAAAGAAACATTAGAGACAGAGAGAGGAGGAGACCTTGACAGGACCAAGGCAGAGAGATGGCGAAAGAAAAGACAGTGATGGGTAGCAGGCCAGAGGGACAAGAAAAGAGAAGAGGAAGGACAGAGGGATATAGAAAACAGGTGAGGGACAGGAAGCCAGAAAGTGGGATGCAGCAAAAGAGAGAGGGACAGGGAGCAGGACACTGGGATAGAAAGCCAATGAAAGCAACAGAGAGAACGACAAAGAGATGGAGCAAGAGATAAAAAACACGGACAGGGAGTGGGACAGCAAGCTGAAGCAATAAATAAAAGGGCCAGGGAGCAGCACAAAGGGTCAGAGTAAGAGATGAACAGGAAGGAGGACAGGAACAGTAAGATACAGAATAAAATAAAAACAAAAAAACAGCGACAGTGAGCAAGACAACAGGATACAGAGAGGAAAAGGAAGGAGGGAGAAAGATAAGAAGGCAGGGACACGGAGTGGCATGTACAGGCGCAGAGGAAAAGAATGCCAGGGAACAGGCCAGAGAAATTGTGGGGAAAAAAAAAAGAGACAGATGCAGATCAGGAGAAAGAAATGGAAAGGAAAAACGGTGATGGGCTACAGGACAGAGATGGAGGAGGAAATGAGAGGGAGCAGGACAAAAATGCAGAGAGAAAAAGAAAAGGGAGCGGTAGAACAAGGAAGAGAAAGGGAGAGAGGAAGAGGGAGCAGGACAGAATAGAGAGGAGAGGTACAGGGAAGCAAAGAAAAATCACAGCAGCATGGGAAAGAGAGGGGGCCAGTGGAGCGGCAGGGAGAGATCAGGACCCACAAGAGGGGCGACAGGGCCCAGGACTCACTGCAGCTCTCACTCTTGGCAATGCCAGGAAAATTTGCCAGTTCAGATGCTTCTTCTTCCTTCTCTCCTCCCTTCCTCTTTGTCCTGGTTTCAGCAGGGAGAGTTCATTTTCTTCCCAGCAGCTGGTACAGTGCTATGTTTTGAATTTAGGATGAGAATAATGTTGATAACACACTGATGTTTTTAGTTCCTTTTAGTTCCTACCTGGCAAGGCAGGTAGCCTGCAGTGGGAGGCAGCTGCCAGCAGGATGGCCTTCCATTTCTTCTTCTTTACCTTTCTCTGGCCCCTCCGGCTTCAGCTGCAGCAGCTCCTGCCTGCCGTCCACAGCCAGTAAGTGCTCCACCTGTCCCTTGTCACCTCTGCGCTGCAAGGAGAGCAAGGCCGGGCAGAGACAACCCACACAAACCTGAGGCAGGTGCAGTCAACAGCATCCCCAGGGGAGGAATGGATGACCACGTCCTCAGCACAGCCTCTGGGAGAGGGAAAGAAGCAGCAGCGACCGTTATCACCATGGATCGCCCCTGGCCAGAGCCCCTCCTTCCACAGGGGCCTCTGGAGACACATCGAGGGCCAGCTTGCCGCCTTCACACCAGGGCTTGGGGGCGGCCTGGGGCTGCCGGACAGGCTTCAGGAGAGCTGCTGGAACCGGGGGCTGCTGCACAAGCTGAGCGGGGCCGGGGGAGGCTCAGGGGGAGCTCCGGCGAGTCCGGGAGGCACCCAGCGCCTGCGCCTGGCAGGCTGTCCGCCTTCTTGTCCCCCTTCCCCCCGTCAGCTCCCGGGACACTCTCTGGGGCTGCCCTGAGCCGGCTCTCGCCTCCAGAGGAGCGGCAGCCTGCTGCAGCGGGCGGCTAGAACCTTCCCGTCCCGCCACCCCCGGGCTGCCAGCGGGCACGAGACAGCCTGCACCCGCCGCCAGGGCTCGCTCACCTCACCGCTGAGCCCGGCCCTCACCCGCCGCCGGGACCGGCGTCCAGCGTGCCGCCATGCTGCTGCCGCGCACCGCGCATGCGCCGGACGCCGACGGCGCGCCGGAGAGGCCGGAGCCGGCACGCGACCGCCGGGCTGCAGTACCGCACTTCGGCCACGAGGCGGCGGCAGCAGCAGCACGAGCACCCGGAGGACGGCGGCGTGAACCGGGGCGGCACCGGCGCGTCCGTACCGGGAAGCAGCAGCAAGCGCAGCGACGCCGCCCGCACGCGCCGCAGTGTCGCGTTGCCGTTGCCGTGGAGCACAGCGGCGCCATCGCGCGTGCGCTGCTCCCGAGCTGCAGTACCGGCGCATGATCGCCTTAACGTTCCGGAGCTCGTAGGACGAGCGGTGACGAGTGCCTCAGCCTGGTTTGTACCATCCAAAGGCGGTCGCTGCCTGCTGGGGGGTACGGGGCTTGAATGTCTCTGCCCTTTCCCTCTCGCAGCCCCGGCAGTCATCGTCATTGCTCGGTACCAAAATGCGCCCGGGTGGCTCGAACACTTGAGGCCTTCGCATCTGTCCGCGTTAAAGGTTTCTGTCCGTGCCCCTACGCCGTTCCCCGGGGAGGCGAAGCAGCACAGGGAACCTGCGGAGCAGGTTTTCCCCCCCCCGAGTAAACCCCAGGGATTGCTGTATCGGGCTGCATGTGGCATCAGGGTTGTGGGAGTGTCCTGGTTTCAGCAGAGAGAGTGTTAATTTTCTTCCCAGCAGCTGGTACAGTGCTGTGGTTTGGATTTAGGATGAGAATAATGCTGATAACACACTGATATTTTAGCTGTTGCCAAGCAGTCGAGGACTTTTCAGCGTCTTACACTGCCCTGCCAATGAGAAGGTGGGGGAGTGGGGTGCCCAAGAAGCTGGGAGAGCGCAGCCAGGACAGCTGACCCACACTGGCCAAAGGAATATTCCGTACCATATGACATCATGCTCTGTATATAACTAGGGGTGAGGAGGAGAGCAGGACAGCTTGGGGTCTTGCTGAGCATCGACGTCAGGTGGTGAGAAATTGTCCTGTTCATCACTTGTTTTGTATATTATTGTTGTTGGTTTTGTTGTTGTTATCTTCCTTTTCTGTCCTATTAAACTGCCTTAATCTCAACCCATGAGTCTCTCTTTTTTTTCATTTTCAATTCTCTCCCCATCCCACTGGAAGGGGGGCAGTAAGCAAACGCCTGTGCGGTTGTTTTCGCTGCTGGTCGGGTTAAATCATGACAGGAAGTGACAGCAATAAGTCAACAGATGCTGGAGAGAGATTTTAAAAAAAATAAGACAACACAGATGACATCCTGAAGGCAGGAGGAAGAGACTGAAAGCTGGTTTGTGTGACGCACAGCTATGTTTAGCAGGAAACAGTGTGTCTGAGCAGACCAGATGCAAGCAGCTGTTCTGCAAATGAGTAATACACTGGTGATCCTCGGGCTTTGTTGTGTCGTTTGCACCTTTCCTCACCTCTGTGCTATCAGTAATCTGCTCTCCTAATCCTGCATATGCAGGGCTTGTCACTTAGATGAGACACTGTATGATGTTACTTTCCACCCTTCCCTCCAGCGTGCAAAGTAATTAGACATGAAGCAGGGAAAGCAAAGAGGCATGTTGGTATATTAGGTGTCCTTAGCAGATGACTGTAGAGCCCTGGAGGTTCCATCTCTGCTCTGTACAGGAGCGTAGCTCTGTAGTCCTTGCCGCTCCTGCCAGTGAGCGTCGCAATTGCACTTTGCTGCTTGCAACACGCAACACTTGGTTGACTGGATGGGCCGTTCTGCTAATGCATTGGGTGAGCAGCTCAGTTCCTTTGGCTGCCTAATTCGCCTCCTTAAAACAAACACTTCAACACTCAGTTTCTTTCATTCATACCCCTCTAAATATCTCCTGGCCTCAAGCCATTTTCAGCTCATAACACAGTGAAATACAGGGCTGGTAGAAATCTAGCTGTCATCTTGCTTTGATATCAAAAGGCTTTTGCAACTTGAACCCAATTGTTTTGTCATCAAAACTGCAAGAAAAAAAGAGGAAGTGGCTGCCCAAAGGAGAAAGGAATGACTTGGTGTGAAGCTCTCCAATCCTGTTCAGTCAATGACCTCAGCAGCCTGTACACAGGGCAAAAAGAAGGAGTCACAACCCGAGGAGTTGTCGCAGGGTGTAGCAGTTTCTGCAACAACCATATTTTCCAGCCTAGCTGGACAGAGTAAGAGGCGAGAGAAAGGGGCCTGCCAGGTCCCTTGAGTGGCAGAATTGCTGTAGATTATGCCCTGCCTGTTTCACTCTTTATATTTGGCAGAATTACTTCCCAGAGGTTGGGAGACAGGAATACTTGCACAGCACGAGTACTGCTGCTTACAGAGCTGTCGTGGTTTAACCCCAGCCAGCAACTACACACCATGCAGCTGCTTGCTCAGTCCCCCCACAGTGGGATGGGGGAGAGAATCAGAAGAGTAAAATTGAGAAAACTCATGGGTTGAGATAAAGACAGTTTAATAGGTAAAGCAAAAGCCACACACGCAAGCAAAGCAAGACAAGGAATTCGTTCACCACTTTCCACTAGCAGGCAGGTGTTCAGCCATCTTCAGGAAAGCAGGGCTCCATCACACGTAACGGTGACTTGGGAAGACAAATGCCATCACTCTGAACATCTCCCCCTTCTTCCTCCTTCCCTCCAGCCCTTTATATACAGAGCATGATGTCATATGGTATGGAATATCTCTTTGGTCAGTTGGGGTCAGCTGTCCCCGTTCTGTGCCCTCCCAACTTTCTGTGCACCTCAGTGTGGAATAGCGGGGGGTGGAGGGAGGAGTAGGGACATGAAATAGGAGGGCAGGGGATGTGGGAGGGGTGTCACATGGGGGAAAACTTGCATGGGGAAAACTCACATGGGAAAAAATGTGTGTCAGGGAAAAACCTCGCGTGGGGCATGTTTCAGTAGAAAGCATTTGGGGGAGAGACACATGGAGGGGGGGCCGAGGGACATATGGAGGGGGATAGGATGGGGAGACAGACACAGGTGGGGAGAGACAGACTGGGGGGGGGGAGGGGGGAGATGGGGCACATCTTGTCGGATGGACCTTCTGGGGGTTCATCACCTCTAAAGATGCAGGAGGGAAGGGACAATCATCCCACCCTACCAAGGCTGTGCAGGGCTGGGACCCTGAGATGGGTACAGGAATGTCCTAGAGCCGAGCTAGGGGTTGTGACCGGGCAGGTCTTTTTCCAGAGGTAGGCAGGTGCTGGATTTCCTGCACCGACATTGGTAGCACAGACCCAGCTCAGACATTGTAGAGACCCCCTCACCCTCTCTGTCCTGCAGCTCCCACTGGATGAAACCCTGCGAAGATGGAGGGCCCAAAGACACAGGAATTTCTTGCCTTCACTGGAAATGTATAAAACCCAAGACTGCCTCTTAGTTAGCGATGAAATGGAGCAGCAATACCTGCCACTGTGGTGGGTCTCAGGTCGGGAGATGGAATGTTGCTCTGCAGAGGCATACCGCACGGTGATGCCAGCTTCATCTCTGTAATGTCGCACCAAAGATGCGCTCCCCCCATCCCCAGCACTGCATGGGCAGCAGCTCCCCCTTGCACAACATGTACGACTGGACCTGGAGGATCAGCCAGTCTGAAAGCGACCTCGAAAACAGCAGCTGAAAAGGGCCATGAAAAGAGGGATGCATTTTGCAGAGCAGGGGAGGCAAAAAGCCCCCACAGCCCAGCTTGCAGCACCCCAAACCCAATAGCATTGCCTTTGTTAACCCCACAGGAGCTGCATTTGTCCCAGGGCAGGACAAGTAGGTCCACAGCAAAGCCTAGGGGTCCTCAGACAGGGGGACAGCAGGGCTCATCCCAGGGTCATGTCATGCACTATAGGAGACAGTCAGGGTGATGTTGTTGCTGTGTGTAGAGCCAGGGCTCTGGCACTCATTCTGCCTGTTTGTTTTTGCCTGGCATTTCTGATCCTTTAGCTGTCCATGTCTGTGGGTGCCAAGAGCTTGCCATCGTACCAAGCTGTGGGGTGCTGCCGCAGCAAGTGGGAGCCACAGCACCTAAGGGTCATGCTGTCTCCTGGAAGTGTCATGCTCCAGGGTTGGTCTGGGGTTAGCAGGGCTGTCTCTGCAGCCATGAAGGTCCAGGCAGGAGAGAGGAGCAGGACAGAGCAGAGATCAGTGCAACAGCACACATGGTTGGGAGCCCCAAACCCTGAGCACGTAGGCTGGGATGGGGGAAGAAGGCAGAACCCCAATGCTTGCTGGGGTTTCTAGGGCACTGGTGAGATTTTGCGGCACTGTCTAATCTTTCAGAGGGGCGGCAGGGCTGATTCCCAGGGCTGCCTGACATCTTTTGAGCCACGTGCCATGTGGAGGGACAGCAGAGCCACACCATGCCCTGCTGCTCCTTGAGGGGACACCAGGGCCTGTCGCCTTGTTCAGCAAGAACTGCCCAGGGTCCCAAGGGCTGTCACCATAAATCTGCAAGCAAAGAGACTCACCAGCAAGGACAAGGGCTTGAGCTGAGAGGAAGAAAGGAAGAGGGGATGAGCACCCCTGGGATGTGCCTGCCAGGTCTCTTGCAGTGTCCCTGGCATAGAGAGGAGTGATGCTGGCCTTGGACATGAGCCACCCTGGGGGGGGGGGGGGGGGGACGGAGGGGGGGCAGGGGAGGGTTTGGTAAGGCCTGCCAGGTCCTTGAGACACCCACCAGCAACTCATCACTGCCCCAGAGCATGGCATCTCCATCCTCTCCACACTCATACTTGCTGGACCTCAGTTTCCTTCCTCCCCAACAAATGAGACCACCCCAAGGGGGAAGCCCTGAGCCTATGTTATGACAGGGACAAACACTGCTCCATCCAAATCTCCTCACCCTGGCAGGATAAACGAAAATCTCCCCTTCCCTGGGCAGAACAAAACCCCATCCAGACATGCCCCAAGAGGTACAAGGGACAAGTGCCCAGCAGAGCTTGTGCTGGAGATGGAGCCTCTGTCCTCCAGCCCCTGAAGCTCACTGGCTCACTGGGGCTCTTTGGGGACACGTTACCTTCTGGCATGCACACAGGCTGTCCATCCCCTGGGAGGACAGCAGGCAGCAGACTCCACCACGCTCCCCATCAGCTCCCTTTGAGCACTCACCCAGGAGGAACAGAGCTGTTCCTTGCCATCTCAGGCCAGGGGTCCAGCACTTGGTGACTTTCCTGCAGAAAGCGATGGTGACATTCATTGCCCAGAGACAAAAAGAGGAAGGAAATGGCTTTTGTTATTGTTGTGATGATGATGCAAAGAAACAAGTCCAGTTAACCAGAAGCCTCTGTGTTGCCATTATGACTGTGCCTGAATGCACTTTTTTTTCCTCACTTCATAGAGGATTCAGGGCTTGCTCTTGGAAATCACAGCCCCATAAAGCTTCTGCTTCATGCAATACCTTTGAGATCCCTCCTCCGTTCCCTTGGAAGGCTATCCTCCTCCTGGGCGGCTGTTGGCATTTGTTGGGTTTTTTCCACTCAGAGAAAAGGGGTTTTGACAGATTCTCCTCTTGCTAGACTTTTTGCTACATGCTGTTTCCCTCCTTCCCAGCGTCTTGGGAGTCTATCCACGACCTTTAGGCACCTGCCTAGCCCTCAAGCAGCAGGAGTCTCGGGCTCTTCTGGGGTCATATTTGTGATTTCTTTGGAGCTTTCCCCTCATTCCCAGAAAATTTTTCCCCATGCTGGAGAACAGGCACCAAAGGGAAAGAAACAGGCTTGTTTCTGTTGCTTGCCCCTGACATGGATCAGGCTGGATGGGTTGTGACAGGCACGGGACTAGTTATGGGACCCTGTGCACCATGCAACTTCTTGTAGAAACGACGTTTCATCAGAGCTGCCCTGAAACATGTAAGAGTAAAGCACAGACCAAGTCTGTCCCACGGTCTTTGCCTGTGTCCGATTTATCATTTGAGCATGTCCCATTGGCTTTAGGACAGACTCAAAACACAAACAAAAGCACCAGTGTAACCCCTGAACTTGAAGCTCATCTTCACTAAAGAAGCCAAGTCCTTGAATTTATCAACTTTCCAAGAATCAAGGTGTGCTGCAGAGAGCTCTTCCACACCTCCAAGAGCCTTGCAGGAAGACACACAGTGCCATCACAGAAGGACCAAAAAAAAAAAAAAAAAAACCAGCTTATTCTAATTTTTGACACAGGCTGACTTCCCGCGAGGAATTTGTAAGCTTGGAAGGAAGGAAAAGATCATGTATGTGTTCCAGTACAGTATGGATTGGAGGTTTTATTTCTGTTTTCTCCGTCCTTTTCTGAATTTCTGATTCTTGGGACATTGCTTTTCCTTCTGCCTTCTGGATTCTTATTCTGCTTTCAGTTCGAGGTTCAATTCTTACCTTTTGTAGGAAGAGCTTTGCCAACGGATGGAGCCCAAGGACAAGAGGCCTGCCAGGAAAGCAGCTCAAGAAACCTAAGCCCAATTACCTATGAAGCCCCTTATGCATTTACAGAGGCAGCCAGCCAATGGGAAAAAACCATGATGGCGTGACATGGCAATTCGAAGATCTAAAATGGACACGTTATGGCTACAGAAACTGATGCTAAGAACACGATAGATAAACAAGGACAAGAGAGCGTAACTGCCATGACTGATACTCAATAAGCCTCATTGGACAGTTAAGGAAAAAAACCAAAACTGGGATAATAGAGAAGGCTTGTGTGCCCAGGGACTGCAATAAAGATCCCTGGACGTGATGGAAGGGATGGATGTGAAAATTAAGTCACGGAATGTGGTGAATAAAAGGCACAAGGGATCAGAAACCTCAGAGTTCTGGGCAGTATATTTTAATGCACGTCTCACATACCAAGTGAGCAATGGGTGCTATTCCCTCTGTGGCATGCTTTGTATGGCCAATCTTCCTACCTCTCTGACCCTTGGTGTCTCTGAGCCATAGTTCTAATAGTTTCCTATGCTCACACCCGAGCCATGATATGTCCCTACTAAAATAGCCCTAAACCATCCTATCTCCTCTATTACCACTTAACTCCAAACAGTCCGTCATTCACTTTGGCTCTACCGTTGACACAGCTCGTACCTTGGGGCCTCTTGCAGGGATGAGACCCATCTGACAGTTAGCCCCATACACAGTAATATAGAGGCCCAGACGGTTGACACTGCATTTCTCTTAACTTCGTTGTACCACGTATTAGCCGCAGAGCAACTCAAACAGAACAGACCTCATCGACAGCTGAATCCAACTGCAAAACCAACCTGAGGGCAACTGATGAACCCACCTCCCTTTCCCAACCATCCCTTGGTTCCAAAACTTTAGAAACTCCATCTCTTCTTCTGAACTGTTGGGGAAGAACCCCTACTCCTTCCCAACAGCTCCTTGCCCTCTATTTGCAGCCTCAATCCCCTGCATTGGCTGCTCCTCAAGAGTGGCTCCCACAGGCACCTCCTCTCCTCTGACATCCCACAGGCTCTGGGCTCTGCTGCAGGCCCACAAAGTCAGTGAATTTCAGACACTTCTAGCCTGGCAGGAGGCTGCTGCAGGCTGCAAAGGCTCTAGGGACAATGTGGTATCATGGGCGATTGGGAAAGGTGACAAGCTCTCCCATGCCCTGAGAAACTCTATGCCCAATGTGCCTGCTGCTTTCTTGAGGAATGTGAAACTCCAGATACAGAGGTATACAAGATACTCACCCTAACCCCTGCTACATGATCTTACCATCAGTCCTGTAGAAAGAGATATGTCAACAACTTTAACAATATCCAACAGAACCAGTGAAAAAACAAGGCTCCTTCTACAGTAAACTCAGAAATGTAAAAAAAAATCACAATGCACCTAAAATAAAAAAAAACCAAAACCAAGAATGCAGAATGTTAAACCACCTTTCAACTCCTGAACACCCCATATGCAATCACAGATCCAAGAACAAGCTGTGCATCACAAATGTACTTTCTCCTATAGACACTGCTCAGCCTTGACTCACCCTGAAGCTCCTACGTCAGACACCTCCGCCCCTCTGCACGTCAGAATGCAGCTACACAAACAGCTCGGCCACCTCAGAGCTGCAGTTGCCTGAAGGAGCAGCACACTCACCCCATGGCAGCCCAGAAGCAGACCGAGCTCACAGTGGTTCACGCCCCGCAGCAGCTCACACCCCACAGCAGCTCACTCACAATCCCCTGGGAAAGGGGCGGGCGCCCAGGCACAGCACAGGTGGTGGTGGCGGCGGGGTTGCTGCTCTGTGCACAGCACCGAGCAAAGAAATGGGCCGTTACTGGAAATTGAGATACCTGCTGTTTTGCTACAGCTTTGGCTATCACACCAGCCATGTGACCAGGCTGGTAGTTAAACTTAATTTACTGGGACAAACACAAACTTGTATTTAAATGGATAAAAAGTAGCTTAAGATCATACTAGCCTATGTGGGAAAGTAGTTCTTTAAATGCAATAGCAACATTATTAGCAGAAATTATGTGCTTTATTTTCCTAGTGAAGAAACCAAACACTATGTGGTTACAATGAATTTCTAGCAAGCATAGACAGATGTATGTCCTAACTTCTACCAGGGTAGGCCTGAATGACAAAGCAGAACTAGATCCCACATGAATCCTTTCTCAAACATACCTCCAGTTGCAAAGTGAATTATTTACTGTAAATCACCAATGACTCCGAGTCACTGAGACTCTTAACTCCCTTACCAGAAACAGACAAGGCTCAAAGGATAGAAAACACCACAAAAAGCATGAAAATACAAGAAATGCATCTCGTAGGAGGACTATGAAGACAAAAGATGGCTCTCGCCTTCTCTGAAAAACCCAAGAGGAGATCTGAGCTGACAGATATCTCTGGGGTACCAGGGGCTGAACAGAAATATACTATAAGCCATAGAAACAAAAAGACTGCTCTGGAGCACAAAGGTTCTGACAGAAGAAGAGACATCATCACAGGGATTAGAGAGGTCCTAAGGAGGCCGGAGAGACCAAACTCCTGGGGACACAATGAGGAACTCAAAAGAGAATTCAGCAAAGTACAGCTGCCCTCAGGAGGCTGGGGACCAAACAGAGGCATGCCGAACAGATGAGAGGACAAAAAAAGACCAACCTGTTTAACAGATACGGACTCAGGAAGGGTTCTGAGGAAAAAAGGGGCGAAAGTGCCCTCCTGAGCTAAAGTAGGGCTCTGGTGTGCTGAGGAGAGCTAAACAAAGGGAGCAGAGGGGTCTTGAGGGGGGCAGAAAGACAAAGAAGCCTCAGAGACAGCAACGAGGAGCCCTGAAGGGGATTTCAACAACGTACAGATGTCGTCAGGGGGACAGGGGCCAAATGAAAGTACTCTAAATGGCAAAGAGGAGACTGAGCAGAGGAATTCTAGATAGCATAGAGGGCAAAATGCGTGTTCTGGGCCCCAAAGGCTTTATGAATGGTTCTGAGGGAGCAAAAGGTGTCCAAGGTGCACTACAGAGATGAAAGAGGGCTGTGGTGACTGAGAAGGGTCTCGGGAGGCATTGTGAAAGATCGCTATGGCTTTTGCCGAGCTTTGCCAAAGCCCGCAAGAGGACCTGCTGCCTTCCAGAGTCTCCAAGAACTCCGGTCAGGCTTTGCCAATGCCCACGTGAGGCTCTTTTGCCTTCCTGAGTGTCTGACAGCTTTTGCCAAGCTTTGCCAAAGCCTGCGAGGGGCCCTGCTTCTCTCCAGAGCGCCCCAGGGCTTTTACCAGCTTCGCTGATGTCCAGACAGAGCTCTGCTTCATCCAGAGCGTGTGATGGCTTTGGACAGGCTTTGCCAAAGCCCACAAGGGGCTATGCTGCCTTCCAGAGCCTCTGATGGCTTTTGCCAGGTTTTCCTGAGGTCCGTGTGAGGCTCTTCTGCCTTCCAGTGTCTCAACAGCTTTTCCCAGGCTTTCCCCACACCTGCAAAGGGATCCTGCTTCCCTCCAGAGCGCCCCAGGGCTTTCGCTGGTCTTTGCCAGGGTTCCCAAGGGTCCCTGCTGCCTTCAAGAGGTCCCTTGGGCTTTTGCCAGGCTTTGCCAACACCTGGGCTGGGTGTGGGGTGCTGGGGGGGGCGCCGGAGGGCATGGCTGGGTGCAGGGTCTGAAGCTTGAGGCTGAGCACAGGGTGTGAGGCTTGAGGCTGGGCTAGATGCAGGGGGCTGGAGGCCAAATTTGGGGCTGGGTGTGAGCTGGTGCTGAACTGAGTAAGGTGCTGGGTGTAGGTGAGTGCTGGGGGGCAGTGCTGGGTGGGTGTAGGGTGGCTGTGGGGATTGCAGGTGGGCACAGGGGCTTAGCTGTCACAGTGCCCTGCAGTGCTCAGCTGCATGCAGGCCAGGGGTATGGCACAGGGCAGTGGTGTGCCTGGTTGAGGATGCCGGGGGACACTGGTGGGGACGCCAGAGCAGATGAATACAGCTCCCTGGAGCGACCCCAGCCCTGCACCACCTCTTCTACTGGTTCATTGCCACCTGGACCCTCCCTGAGTCCCTGCACCTGGCCATGGAGTGCCCTGTGTCCCCTCTCCCACAGGTGCCTGGCTGTGGGGTGCCCTGTGTCCCCCATCACCATGGATCCATGCCCTTGAGCCCCCTCTGTGTCCCCCATCCCCAGACATCTCAAACCATTGGGTCCCTGCCATGTTCCCAGCCATGGGGTGCCCCATGCCCCCTCACCCTGCCCTGTCCTCAGTGCAGTCCCTATAGTGCTCCCAAGCATGCTGGAGGGCACCCAGGCATGGGACACACAGTGCACCCCCCAGCACCCTCTGTGCCCCCATCTCAAAACCAGCACCAAGCACTCCTGCAACACCCACCCCTGTGACCCAGACCCCAGTAAGGAGCTGGGGCAGGGCAGGAGGGAGGCTGGGGTGCCAGGACACCAGGGTCCCCAGTGCCCCATCCCTCAGTTTCCCCCCACCAGCAGACAAGAGTTGCAGGAACACATATCCCAACCGTACAGAGGTGGTCCAGGCCTGGCTTTGTGTCTGCTGCACCAGCTGTGCCCACAACCCACAACTGCCACCCCCAACACCTCACAGCCACCCCTTGCCTGCAGGACACCTCTGGGGGGACAGCAGCCACATGGGACAAATTACTTGGGGGGACATACCACGCATCACACATGCCCCCCATCAGGGGCCGTGCTGCTCCACGGCCTGTCTACAGTGTCCCCACAGGCACCGTCCTGCTCAGGGACACCCCAGTGTTCTGTTCCCTGCATCACTCCTGGGCACCCCACAGGATGCATGCATCAGTGCTGGGGTGCACAGGGCACACCCAGCCCCAGCAGGGTGTGGGACTGGGGCTGAGCCAAGTGGGACAGGACTATTCAGGGGCACTGGCCATAGGGCTGTTAGCAGCATGCCATATGCAAGGCTGGGGACTGGGTGCTGGCTGTGGGCATGGGTGCTGCTGGAACACTGTGTCCTGCCAGCACATTCCTGTCTGAGTCACTGCCAGCTCCTGCCTGGGCAGGTCAGCAGCCACAGCCCCACGCAAGGCCCACACCACCTCCACTCCACCCCACACCCTGCAGCTGAGCCAGCCCCACACACATGCACTCAAACCCTGCCACCTCACCCCTGTCAGTGCACATACACATGTATAAATGCCCATATCCCCACTCACCCCTATGCCCCCCCACCTTATAAACCCTAAAACTGCAGAGCCCGACCCACAACCTGTACGCCCTCTCTGCCCTATACAGCTTATAACCCCCATATCCTGTACTCACTAAAGCCCCCCCAAACACCCCTGCATCCCACGCTCCCACTGTTCACACTCCCATACATCAATACACACACCTGACATCCCTCATAACCCCTATGCTGGGGGGCAGTGAGGCATCCAGGCAAGGAGGCCTTTGTGGGGACAGCCTCCTGCCCAGGGCCAGGCTTGTGAGCTAGGGAAAGCGAGGCAGGCACATCTGCCACCACCCTGGTGTCACCCCAGGGCCTGGGAGGGGGATGGGCCACTCCGGACGCCTGGGTTCCTGGAAGAGACCCACGTGACTTCCCCATACGCTATTAGCAGCCCTTGTTGCTGGGCAGAGCTTTGCCTGGTGGGCTGGAACCCAAGGGTGTACCCCAACCCCGGCGCCCCAAGAGGGGCCAGAGTGGGTGGGGGCAGCAGGGCCCAACCCCAGGGCTCAATCTGCAGAGGGGACACAGGCCCACCAGAGGCCAGCATCCCTTCCCTGGGGGATGGGATGGGACCCCAGGTGACCACCCAGCTGGCCTGGCTGGCTGGGGGGGGGGGGGGGGGGCCTGAGGCCTGACAGGATCATTACAGGAGTGCAGTGACACCTCCCTCCCACTGAAACCGACAACCAAGTACTCATCATCTCAGCAGAAGTGAGTCACCCGCCCCCACACCCGGAAGCCTCCCCCTGCAGGGACAATCCCAGGGGTGGGGGGCAGTCCCCAGCACCCACATGTGGCCACCCTGATAACTCCAGAGCCATTTGTCTGGGAGATCAGTGCTGCTCCAGGAAGCCCCTCTCCCCCCCCCAGAGCCTCTTGATTTCAAGGGCCTGTGCCTGGTGCAGGAGGGTCCTGGCCCTGCCCAGTCCCCCGACTCAACTCCCAGGGGCTCCTCAGGGACCCAGCTCCACACTGGCTCCCCTGCAAGACACCAGCTTTGGGAGGGGGCTGCAGCACCCTGCCCCACAGACGGGGGCGTGGTGTCCCCCCCCCAGGGCAAGTTGCAAGGGGAAGTGCTGTGCCAGTAAGATAGGGGGGCACCCACCGAGCAGCCCCCCGACCCCCTGGGAAGTGACATGTTTGGGGCAAAAGCAGCCCAGGCTCCTGTCACAAGAAATAACATGACACATTATTCAAGCCCCTAATGCAGGATTGGGGCCATTGAGCCAGAAATGGGTGGGAATTGAGTTTTTTTGCCTGGCCAGGGGATTTTCTGCATTTGCATGTGCCCCCCACAGGGGCATCAATGTGATCTTTCAAACACCCTCCCCACCAGAGGCAGCAGGGCTGGATCAAGGTTCATTCCCACTTGATGCAGAGGCAGCAGCAGAGGGGAGGGTGCTTCTTTTCCAACATGTCCCCTCCCACCATGGGGCAGCACCCAAAGCTCAGCCAATGGCAAGAAATGCCCCCTGCCCGCTTTCCCAGGGGTCCCAGGCAAAGGGGAACCCCAAATCAGCCCAGTCGGGTGCTGAAGATGCCCCTAATCTGCAATCTCTCCCCGCACACCATCAGACACAGCAGCTGCTTTAATTCTCCCTCCCCCTCCCCACTCTTATTTACACAAATGGTTCGGAGAAGTTGAAACCACTTCTGCGAAAAGCCCTTGCTGGAGCGGAAGAGGAAGCCCCTGGTTTATCGGCAGCGAGCCAGGCGTTATCAGAGCGCTGCGGCTTCCAGGAAGCGCCAGCAGCCCCAACCCCCTCCGAGCCCACCAGCACCTTTGCATATTTCCATGGCAAAGGCCCAGCTTTGCATGAGAGCCCCACCGCACCCCAGGGGACCGAACAGGCCCAAAATAGCCCGCAAAGACACAGCATTAAAAAAAAAAAAAACCAAAAACCCCACCGCACCAAAAAAAAAAAAACCATTTTGCAATATCTGCAGAGGAGGGCTGAGCCACCAACTTGTTTTCAGTAGTGAGGGCCTCACCAGCACTGCAGGAAGCTGTCACTTCACCCTATCTGCAAGTAAGGCTTGACAGCCACTAGCAGTTTTTAGGGTAGGGAAGTGCTTTGCCCCTGAGGAGGGGGATTTTCCAGCCAAGGTTCCCACAGCAGAGCTGGTCCTGGCAGGAGGAAGCTGTTCATCAAACCACTGCCCAAGCAAGATCTGCACATAACCGGGCTGCACCCTCCAGTCCCAGGCAGGCCAGGCACTTCCTCTATCCCCAACACAGAGGAATTGAAACTCAGAGGCTGCAGGGTAGGGAGCTGTCTGAGGGAACAAGGTCCCCTAAAGAGGGCTCCTCAGCAACTGCAACACCAGCTTGCTCTGCCCAGGCAGAGGGACGAGACTAAAGCTAGATGACTGAGGCCACACACAGAGTGTGTCTGCTCCCTTGGAAGGAGCGAGCAGCACAGCTCAGCCCCAGGCTCCAGAAAGAGCCCCCTCTCCTCAGGGCTGTGGGCCCTTGCCTTGCTGATGCAGAGGGTGACGAGCCCCAGCTGCCAAGCACAGGCACCCCAACAGCCACAGCACACCTCGGGGCACTGCAAGAAAAGCCATTTCAGAGCATGCAGGCACTGAGCACAAGGCACCTCAATGGACTTTCCCCACCCACGTACAAAGTGAAGTGCAGCTCAGCACATAGGAGCTCTGGGGAGCCCCAATGGGTGACACAAGACACCCAGAGCAGTTTTCCACAGCCCGCAGAGGCTTTCTAATAACCAAGAGGCTGTGGGGTGCCCCACAGGCAGCATCTGTGCAAACAGGCCCACACCAGCAGAGCAGGAGCGTTTAGCATGTCAGCATCGCATTACAGGAAACAGCAAGTTTTATACTAGAGGATTGAGAACAAGAGACATTTATTGACAAAACTAAGTGCTTGTTCAGCAAACAAGCAGGCCTGACAATAGCACCATCTTTCAGCTCTCCACTTGAGTTTCCATTGGGCATCACTCAGGCTGCAGGTCAAGCACCAGGGGGGAGCATGTTCCTCACTGTGCAGGACCTAGTCCCACAGAGTGGAGCTCCCCAAAAACCAACCGATCCACAGTTGGAGGGCACGAGGCAGACAAGCACTGCAAGTCCACCGAGAAGCAGCACTACCAGCTGGGGACCAGGGACCAAGCCCAGGGCCAACACCGATGGACTTGCACAAGCTGCAGATCTGAGCCGACAAGTTTTATTCTGCTCCAGAACATTTACATTCAAACATCAGCTTCGTTCGACTCATGGCTTCGAAGACCAAAATGACAGGAAGACAAGGAAGTGACTGATACCAACTTCCACAGCTCCCCACCCACTAGAAGGGCTAGAATAACCAAAACGACTAAAATAAACAGAAACATCAACTGTTGCCAGCAAGCTGTGGGCACAATGAGAGTCCACCAGGCCACCAATGCTCGTTACACTCCCTGGCAACATTGCTCAAGTACATCAGAGAAAGGCTCGCTTGGAGTCAAGGCAGGAGAAGGCTTCACCACAAAAATGCTACTTCACATGAGGAATGAAGTACAGTGCACCCATAAGCAGCTCTACCACATTCAAAATTCCTCCTTTTTTTATCATTAGCTCTGTAAAAAATGTACACATTCTACAGATTTGTAGATATTTACAGCTTCTCTACAGCCTCCCCACCCCATGTGGGGTTTTACATATTTACAAATGCACTCCCTATTTTTAAACTGCCTGTGTGTGGTGAGTCGCATCGGTGTAGCTGAGATCAGCCAGACAGGCCAACGTGGCCACAGCTGGCTGTGGTTGCCGCCCCGAGCCCCGCCTCACCCCCCAGACCCCAAGGCTGCTCTGCCTGCTCAGTGACCCGGCTGAAGCCCTGCTGGGAGGGAGAGGGCCATGCAGGGGTCCGGCACCCCATGTTCTGGCAGCAGGTCACATGTCTTTGCTGCTGGAATGGCTCTACTGCTTCCAGAGGGCAGATGCATGCAGATCCGGCAACAGCTGAAAACCTGCTCGCCAGCACACCTGGGGGAGGCCCAGGCTCACACAACACCCAGCATTCAATGCTTCTGCTCCAACAGAAAAGCTGCAAGTTTAGGCAGGACACCAGCAGCAGAAGACGCTATTTCCAGAAACCCACAACCCTGAAACATCTGCTCCACACACAGCTGCCGTGCCAAGCCCAGGAGGCTTCAGTCCAGACAAGAGCTGCTAGTGCTCACTGGCTTGCTGCTAAGCAGATCAGTTCCCTCCAGGATAAGACTGAAGCAGTCCACTTGAGCTTTCTGTCATCATCCTCTTGAAGGAAGCAGAATATCAATTCTTCCACTTTCTGTTCCCAAAGCAATAGATCCTCATTGGTACCCACAATCTGACCAGATCACACCTTCCTTCTTAGGAAAGGATTGCTCCAGGGATGCCTAGATATCCTCCTTGGGTCACTCAAGTCCAGCTTCGTAAGTACTCACAGGAGGAAGGGATCAGCTCGCCAGCCCCAGAGGTGGTCCACCCAGAGTTTTGTCCCTCTGCAGCATACCCTGAGCTCACCGGATCATGTAGGCCAAGCTCGCTCCCAGACCAGCCACACCTGCAAACGCCATCAGTATGTTTCTGATGCTGCCTTCTAGGTCCTCAACTCGAAAGAAGTCAACAAAGCCCTCCTAGGAGAAAGAAGGGAAAGTCATTTCCCTGCCAGCCACCCTTCTTTGGCAGGAAGGCATGGACAGCCTTTTTCCCTGGCAGAGGGGGCTGGGGTACAGCCCACCCAGCACATGCACTCCCCCAGACTCATTACAACCACAGCCCACCCTGCAGAGGCAGCAATCAGGAGACAGCACCAAAGCAGCTGTGGACCAGCTTCAAGCAAGCTCAGCACACTCTGGATTGACTCGGCTTTGGGAATGCTGCCCCCTCCATGCTTGGCGAGGGCACATTTTTAGGTCAAGACTGCTTCAGGCAGCTTGTAAGGAGCTCCTGAAACACCAGAACTTTGGCTAGGTGTTTCAGACTGTGGTTTTAACTGGAGCAGTGAGTCATCTCTGTGCTTTGCTGACACACATGGTTGTCAGTGAGCAGGTCACAGAAATAGGAAAATACTGGATTGTTCTGAAAAGCTTGCAGTGTTCAGGACAGGCAGTGACTCACCCAGCCTCTCTGGCTCATTAGCCACTCGCGCTTAGATGAGACGAGCGCATCTGTGATGATCCCTGCCAGCGAGCTGATGCACTTCTCCTGATTTATGCTTTTCAGGTGTTTCGCAACAAAGGCACCAAACGAGATGAGTGTCACCACTCGACCCCAGTTTGTTACTCCATCACTGAACATGTGGGCAGCCACTTCACACACCGACTGCAGATCTTCCTCTTTCTGGATTTCCAGCTTCCGAAGCATTCCTGCAAGAGATGCTGGTTTACAGGCAGGCATGCACACGACACCGAATACCCCACAAGGCCACCAGTGAGAAGATGCAGCCCCCACACTAGGTCCAAAAGCTCTAAGAGTCACTGCCAAGTGTCAGTGATGGAGAGCAAGTACCTGCCTGCTTCTGCAGAGGGCTCTACTGCTAACACTTGCCTGGGCCAGAGGAAAAAACAGCCCATAACCCATTTCTAGTTCCTCCCTCCCCACCTCAGGCACAGCTGCTCTCTCTGTGCCTAGCACACTCCCCTATCTCACAAGGGCTTTAAAGCCCCACCATGTCAGAACCACAGCACAGAAGTCAGTTGCAGCCTGGTGCAAGCTCTGCCCCTCGAGCCAAAACGAAGGATAGTCACCTACAGCCAAGCAGATGCACTGCTGTTTTGTTAATGCGTTTTTAGTGACTGGAACAACAGAATTCCCCAGTTTGACCTGCAGTGCCCCCTCATGAATAAGCAAACAAGACAAGCCCTTACGAAACTGAAAGACATTGCTTCTTGTTGCTCAGACTAACAGGAAGCCTTCCTGCAGCCAGGTCCTCTTCTGTGCACACATGAAGGTAACCGTCCCTACAGAAGCCTCAGATACCAATGCCAGTTCATGTTGGTCTGAACGTTCCTCCCAAGCGTGGCTCCTTCAACAAGCACATCCATGAATTTGACCAGGGTAACTGAACCCAGAGTCTTTTGCATCAGCACGGCTAAGGACATGAAGAATCTGAAGCCCTTTGTGTTAAAAACCAAAAAACTGGGACATACTCTTGCAAGAAGGAAGGCCGCACACCATCTCAGGAGGAAATGCAGACACTACCTTTCTGTACCAGGCACCACCCTGATCTGGAATCAGACATGGTATGGCATACTAAAAGCAGTCCCAGCATGAGCCCCACCACCCCCACAGCTCAGGCTAGCCCCAAACCAGCTCGTTCCTGAATTATATGAAACCAGGTCAAAATGGTCAGTTCTCACTTCCACTCCATTCCCAGGACACTCTGCAGCAAAAGCACCTGCTCATCCAAGCCCAAGCAGTGGAGTGCAAGTCTCTATGGCTATTCTAGGACTCATCAGAAGTGGGTGAAATACATTAAAACAGCTATAACCTGAGCATATTGTCTGGGAGAATTCCCCCCCCCCGAAACCCCATTCCACCCAAGCTAGGGGTGCAAGGAGTTTAAACTCCTGAGCTAACTAATCTCTGAACACTTTAGATTGTTTGCATATAGTCATGCTGAGCAAAGCAGGATACAAGGAGGAACTGGAGCTAATCTGTAACTAGATTATCTCCTCTGCACACGTTACCAGCGGTTTTTCCACCTCCCAATCGAACAAAGTTCAGTTTCATTTTTAATCACTCCTCAGCCGTTTTAACTCTCTTGAAACCAGGGCTGGCCCTATCCCATCCAGTAAATGACCAGGTCGAGAGCTCAGGTACCCCTCCCACCACTGCTGGGGGGGGATGGCAGCAGCACAGAGGCCTGGCTCCAGCCCAGGCCTCTCCCAGTCCCTGCCATGCAGCAGCCTGCAGCCCACCCACCTTGAGAGCCCACACACATGGCAGAGGGAGCAGACACGGGGGCAGGATCTCCCAGGGACACACATCCCTGTGCCCACCTTCTTCAAGAGCCAAGCCCCCAAAGCCTCCCAGGACCCCACAGTGGGAAGGGACAGGACCGGTGCTTGTAACTCACCTCCAAAGGAGGGGAAGTGGGTCCCAGGCACCCCCCGTGGCCTCACGCCCAGCGGGCCCACAGCAGGGCCTGAGGCGCCCCCACCCCACACACCGCCCGTTCCTTGCATCCGCCGGGGAGGAGCCGGCCACCACCCACCCTGGAAGGCGAGTTCGTGTTTCTGCATGACGCCACCACCGACCCTCCGTAGAGTCTCCAGCGCCTTCTCCATCACAGCATCGCCCGATCCGCCGGGCCGGCCAGGCCCGCCCAGCAGCCCCGGGAATAGCTTCTTCACTCCGGGCTCGGCCTCGCCCGCCGCCTCCCGCAGGTAGCGGCTGATGAGCTCCAGCGAGTCCTGCCGCAGGCCATCGGGCAGCTCCGGCGGCCCGGGCGGCGTGCCGGGCAGCGAGTCCCCCACCGGGCCACGCTCGGCCTCGGGCTCGCAGCCGTCCAGCTCCTCCTCGGGGCTCCACAGCGCGCCCGGTCGCGCCGTGGGGGGCAGCGTCGCACGGGGGGCCGCGCCACAACCAATCAGTGCGCGGGGGGCCACAGCCGGGCCAATCAGCGCGCGGGGGGCCTCAGGGCGACCGGCGGCGGCCCAGACCCCCGCGGAGCCAATCAGGGCCTGGGTTACCTCAGCGGCGGCGGCGGCCGCCGCACCGGGGGCTGCGGCAGGTGGCGGCGGCGCCGGGCTCCCCCCTGGCGAGGCGGGCACCAGGGCCGGATCGCCGCTGCAGTACAGGTTGAAGCCGATAACGGCGTTCCGCTTCAGAGCGAACATGGCGGCCAGCACGACCCGGCAACAAGCTGCACAGGCGTGAGCGTCGCTGCCGCTTATATGGCGGTGACGCGAGGGCGGGGCGAGGCCGCGCCGGTTCCGCTTCCGGCTCTGCTTCCGGCGCTATTGGGGCGGGGGCCAATCCTCACCGTGGCTTTTTGGGGTGAAAAAGGGTGAAAGAGTCGCCGCCTCCGTGGAGGGGTGTCGTGCGTGTGTCCCCGGGCCTCGTCTGGGCCTTGCTGCGGCACCGCCGCCCTTCCCCCCACCCGAGGCCCTACCAGGCCCCACACCGGGTACTCCACCCACACCCCCGGTGCTGCCGTGCCCATTCTCGGTCCTCTGCAACAGCCCCTCAGCAGCGTAGGGTACCTCCGTGCTGGTACCCCTCCTGCCTCCCCCAGCACCACGGGGTGCTGCAGTGCCCCGAGTCCCCCTAGCAAAGCTGGGTCCCACCATGCACCCCCCAGCACGGCTCATAGTCCTCACAGCATGCACCATTTTCCAAGGGGCCACATGTCCCTCGCTTGCCTCAGCCCGCTTTCTTTCCGGTTTTTGCAACGCAAAGCATCCTCCAGAAGGGCTGCGAGCATGAGGCCAGCAGGACCAAAGCCCTGGCACACACAGGGAGCCAGGATGCCCTTGCTGGTGTACGCTGAAAGGACTGCTGGGAAGTGGGGAGTGTGATGTGCTCTGGTGAGCCCCCCACCTGGAGTACTGCATCCAGCTCTGGGGTCCCCAGTACAAGAAGGGCATGGAGCTGTTGGAGTGAGTCCAGAGGAGGCCACAAAGATCATAAGAGGCTGGAGCACCTCTGCTAAGAAGATAGGCAGAGAGAGTTGGGGTCGTTCAGCCTGGAGAAGAGAAGGCTCCAGGGAGACCTTAGAGCAGCCTTACAGTACCTAAAGGCACTACAGGAAGGCTTGAGAGGGACTGTTGACAAGGCCATGGAGTGGCAGGACAAGGAAGAATGGTTTTAAACTAAAAGAGGGGAGATTCAGACTAGCTATATATGCTTTACACTGGAGGTGGTAGATGCCCCATCCCTGGGAACACTGAAGGTCAGGTTGGATGGGGCTCTGTGCAACCTGGTCTAGTTGAAGATGTCCCTGCCCATGGCAGGGGGGGTGGACTAGGTGATACCTAGGTCCCTTCCAACCCCAACTATTCTGTGATTCTATGTTGCTTTCCACCCACTCGGCATTTTACCTGGATCTGTCTGGTTAAAACCCTCTCAGACTTTGGCTGGCTTAGCTGGACATTCCTGGGGAACTGCCCCGTCTCTTCCAGTCATCAGTGGGTTGCCTCGCATCTCTCCCGTTACTCGAAGCCGCCTTGCATCCACTGGCTCTATGAGGGCTGTGGCATTGCAAATCTGGCAGTGCCCTGTGTCCTCGGGGCTGCAGGCAGGATCTGGCCAGGGGTGTTTTGTGAAAGGGCCTGGTGGGTGCCCCAGGAGGCCAGACAAATCTGCCCTGGTTTGGGCAAAGGATGTCTGGGGAACAAGCCACGGGTATCTGTACCAATGCAGGTAGATCAGATGCTCCCCAGCGAGGCAAATGCCATGGCTTTGGCTTGGAATGGTGAGAAATGAAAGGAGGTCTCCCAAGCACCCCTTTGCAGGATGCTGTGCCAGGGTTGTGTCCTGGGGACTGTGGTCTACTCCATCCTGCCTCTGGGAAAGCATGGGATGGAGAGAGAGGTGCCGGGGCAAAGGCAGCTGCCGTCTGCCTGCAGAGCCAAGCACCAGTGCAGCTCAACCTGCTCTGGCTGCAGGGTCTTATTCTGCCTAACCAGACCCAAGACAGTGAAAACTGGGGTTTGGGCCCCCTGGAAATCACACCCCCTGGTTATCCCCTCTGAGGCAGGAAAGGGTTTCCCTGCAGGCCCCGATGGCACGCAGGTGGGCAGGCCAGCAGTGCCAGGGATGCGTGCCAGGGCTGCTTCGTCCAAAGGCCACCGAAATACCCCACAGCAGCAGAGCCCCGGTCCCCACCTGGGAAGGTGACGTCAGCCCCAAGTCACCCAGCCAAGGCACCGCAGCATCACTGAACTGAGATGTGATGAGAGCGAGATGCTGGGCTAGAGGCTGCAGTGGGGAGGAGTGGCGTCTGGATTCACCTCCTGGTGCAGGAAGGTGGGCTCACTGCTGAACCCCAAACAGCCCTGTGAAAGACCCGGGAAACTCCCACCCACCCCGACAGCAGGGCCTCAAGGGCAGGCAATCCGGATGCCTTGGGATTTGGGGAGAACCCCAGATGTGGGGATAAAACACCCGATGTGGGGAGAGAACACCATCACAGCTTCTCAAATGGGTCTTTCTGCTACAGGGAGGCAGCGAGGACATGGGGAGCTGACGCTGTGAAGAAGGCCCTCTCTGGTCAGCATTTTCGGGGACAGAAACCACAGCAAACCCAAGCCTCTGTTACTATCCTTAGTATCACTGTGCACCGTCGGGTACAGCGAAGGAGGGCACAGCCCCATCCTAAGTGCCCCAAAGTCCTCTTGCCCCAGATCTTGCAAGAAACAGGAACAGACATCCACCCAAGGCACCCCTTCACCAGCTCTCTCCCCAGCTACCACCCCCACAAACCAGGATGAGAGCATGACCAAGTGCACTGGGGTCCAGCAAGACGAAACCCAGCCCCCTCAAAGTCCTTCCCATGGCCCCAAGGAATGCGTCCTTGTTGGGAAGCGAATTCTTGGCAGCAGGAGCAATAACACAGGCGTGCTCAGCTTTCTCCAGCAGCTTGGGGCAGCGCCCAGCACATATTTCCTCAGCAGTGCCAAGCTTTAAAGCACAAACAAACACCAGCACATACTTGGCACCAGGCTGGAACAGCGCGTCCCTGTGTAACCACCCAGCCCTGGTCCCCTCTGCGGGGTGGGCTTGAGAGGCTGCAAAATGGCCATTGGGAGGGCAGGGGAGACGCAGCGCAGAGCCTTCAGGCAGCCCAGGGAGGGTCAGTGGGTTTGTTTGAACAGCGGCCCACCCCGGTGACACCATCGATTGGGCTGTAAAACTCTAGGAAGGAAAGGTGTGACGTCAAGGCTGAAAACCCCAGAGTTAAAGCCTCCAGGATGGCTGCCAGTGGGGACAAAGGGAGGCCCAGTGGGGTAGCATGAGAGGATGTCATTATAGGGCAGCCCTGACCCCTGGGGAGGGCACCAGGAGCGCCTGCCCCACAGCATGGAGGGGAGTAGGGGTTTGTTTTGAAGGCAGGAGAATAAAAACCACCTCCTCCCTGTGCTCCCCCGCTGAAGTCTCTCAGCAAAGGTGGCTGCTGGCCCCCCTCAGCCCCTGTGGCTGCACAACGGGATGGACACCACGTCATCCCCCCTCCCCCACCCAGCCCACACACATCCAATACACCCCACAGGCCCCATTGCTGGGGGATAGCCCCACACACATCCCACAGGCCCCATCACCGGGGACAGCCCTATGAACGCCCCACAGCCCCACTGCCAGGGGTTCTGCACAGCCCATAGCCCTGTTGCTGGGAGACAGCCCCACGCAAACCCAGCAACCCCATTGCTGGGGGTCAGCTCTCCCTACAGCTTATAGATGGGGATGAACCCCACATACAGCCCATGGCTCCACTGCTGGGGGACAGCCCCGCACACACTCCATAGCCCCCACACAGCCCACAGCAGAGGGTGTACCACGCTGCTCACATACCTGGAGAGGGGGACATGTTGCACAGCAGTAGCTGAAACCCTGAAGGAGGAGGAGGAACAAAGGGTAGGGACTTGGAGCAATTTTGCTGAGGCCCGTCACAGTCTCTCCACACGCCCTTTCCCACGCGGTGCTCATCCCTGGGGTGCAGGAGCATGGCCACACCTGCCTTCCCCGCCACAACAAAACCCCCATGTGGGCTCAAGCCCTCCCTCTGTGCCCCATCCAACCCCATAGCTGCACTTTGATGGCTTTGCTCAAACTGCACAAGTCCCTCAGTTGATGCTGAACATGTCCTTCCTCCTGCTGGCTCACCCCAACAGTCCTGAGGACATCAAGCCACCCACCGCTACCAGCCTCATCCTTGTAGTAATATTCAATAAGGCACAGAGGACGTGAATGCCTCCAAGATCCAGGGCGGTTCCCGCTGCACCCCTTCCCATAAAAGGTGGACAGTGGGGCAGACAGCATCCTCACCCCCTCGCTGCCTCCCTGACTCTGGGGGCGGAATGGAAATAACCCCGCTCCACAGCTCCTACCCTTGTATGGAATTGCTCTTGCTAGTTCTCATCCTGTGTCGTCACAATTGCTTCCCCCTCCTGTGCAAGCACCCCTGGCATTTCCAGAAAACCAAAGATATGGTTCAAGAGCTGTCCCCTCTCTCTGCCCCCCCTCAGCACAGGGACAGCCCCCAAGCTGCAACGCCCCTTTGCATTCTTCACTGTATTTCCTCTTTGTAAAAAAAAATAAAAAATAAAAAGCAAGCATAGCACTGTAGAAGAGAGATGAACATGTAAAAAATTATATATATTTTTATATATATGATTCATATCTATTTACAACATGGCTGGGACAGACAGCAGAACATCCAAGGAGGTTGCACAGCCACTGCAAGCACCACCCCGGCCAGCTCACACAGAGTCTGGAAAGGCGACAGAGACTGAAGCACGGACCCATGGTTACAAGTGGGCAGCCCCCACTGCCGCTACGCTCCTTGCCCACTCCACAAAGAGAAAACTGTCCGCTGTGGCCATGGGGCAATGGAGCCCTTTGCTCATGACAACTGGGGCTGTGGCTGGCTTGCTCCAAGCCACCCAAAGGCAGAAGCAAGCATTCGAGCACACCCTTGACAAACACTCTCCCGGGAAGCACCACCGCGCTCCTCGCTCCAGCCAGCAGCAGGAAAGCACTACGAGTGAAACAGGTTCTCAGGAAAGCCTGAGTCAGCCAGCCAAGAACACACGTAAGGAAAGCAGTGCCCATGCAGAGCATCACCCGTTGCCTCCCTGACTCGGTTTCTCCTGACCTGATGGGAATCCCTAAAAGAAAAAAAAACAAAAAACCCCAAAACAAAACCAAAGAAAAACCACTTGACTTCCTTTTGCCCACATCCCTTCAAAACCAGGCCTAAACCAGGCAGGTTTAGCACAGCCCTGGCACAGGCGTGTCAAGACCTTCCACTGCACAGGATGGGAGGCTGCTTCGTCTCCGCTGCACAAGGAGCAGACAGTACATGCACCGAGCGTGCATGTTGTTCTGCAGGCTGCAGCCATCATACCAACTTGTTTTTCAGGCCTGGAACAAAGAAAAGGCAAAAAAAAGAAAGGGAGAAAAAAAGAAAGAAATCCAAGCCCAACACTGTCAACACAGGTTTGCCTCTGTGCTCCTCTCTTCATAATTTCTATGCTCTCTGTCTTCAGTACTTTTTTCCTTTCCAGGGTGGTTATTCCCAGTCCTGCCTCTCTCCATCCAGAGATCAGCTCCAACAGCTCACATCGGTCTCACCGGCTGCTACTGGCCCCCGCTTTGTCATCGCCGACGTCTGAGATCAGGCAGGGGCTGCACGCAGCCAGACAGGGCTCTGCCTGCTGGGCCGCACTCCCCTGTGCCCCAAGTGCCCTGCTGCTGGTGGGATTCAGCTCACCACCTTTTGCTGCCTACCCAGCAGCTGGGAGAGGAGCTGTCTCTCACCTTTGCCAAAGCAGACAGCCTCGCTGGCCAGAACTGACCAGGGAGAAAGAAACTGCCCCCAAGCCCTCCGGGGCAGCTGTGAGCCTCACACCACGCCCCTCCGTCACAGTCACACTTGGATGTAGCTGTGGTGGGACTCTACTCCCAAAACAACAAGCGCCTCATTGCAGCTCCAAGCCACAAGGACCGTTTCAAATGCTGCCCAGCCGCTCTCCCACAGGCACGCTGTTCACTCCTGTGAGCTGCTTTGTGCAAGCAGGGGACAGATGCCAGGCAGCTCAGCCCAGCAACACAGCCACGTAATTTTTTGCCTATCAGCTAATTTCTTCATTTAGAAGCTCTAACACACACACCCCCCCTAACTAAACTTCCAGATCATGTATCACACCTTTGGCCCAGCTGGTTCTTCCTCCGCATACACCCAATGCCTGAAAAACATTCAAATGCCACAGCTCTGAGCTCTCCCCTCCTACCCAGTGCCAAGCAAACAGCTAAGCAACTCCTCTGAGCGCTTCCCTGCTTCTCCCAGGGCTGCTCAACTCTCCCAGCAAGGAGGCAGCACTTCAGTGGCTCTGCAAGTGAGGATGGTTTCAAACAGCATGAAAATTAAGGCAGCAAACTGACTCACTAAAAGGAACAGCCCAATCAAATCTGCCTGTGCATCTGGGGCTACTGACACCTCTTGCTTGCCTTCTCGGTTTTGGTGTGTGTTTGCTGTAAATACTCAAATAACTATGTGGATTCTGGTGCTCCCATCCCTATGGTACAGTGAAGTTCAATCCATTTAGCCAAAAGAAAAAAAGAAAATAGGAAAAACCCCAGCCTGTGAGTGCAGGCTACCCTGCCAGCTTGCTGGTTACAAGCGAGGATTTTCTCTGTGGGAGGTCCTGCGGCGTGGGGATGTGGTCTCCTGTCACCAGGTTCTTGTCTGGCCCTGCACTTGGCAGCTGCTTGTTCTTCATCTTTGCCTTGGCCATGTTGTAGTCACCAGAATCAAAGTATTTTTGCTAGAAGAGGGAGAGGAGTTTGGGTTACTTTGATTTGCAGGAGCATGGGGACATCACAGATACAGACACCTGGCCACACATATGATCCTTTAAGGAGCTGCTGGGGTTCCTCAAAAACCAGGTCATAAAAACATCACTCAAGGGGAAAATCCAAACAAGGGAGCCCGGCGCAATTTAAAAGGCCTTTAGCACTCACCCACAAACCCCAGAGTGACTCAGGCCTGCCCAAGCTGGAAGCAGCTTTGCCCCATGGCAGCTGCCTGACTCAAGACACCAGGTGCATTTTCTCCCTTTGACCCACCTTTAGGCCTGTGAACTTTTGCTGCTTGGTGTGGCACTTGCTGGGTAAAGGCCAGGTTTGTCCTGCTCTGCACTTGTACCACACTCAGCATGACAGGGATTCAGTCCCAGCCCAGAGACCCCTCCAAAGAGCCAAATGCAGACACAGCCACATCAGCAGACACCTTCAGGTGGAGACTCAGCCACAGTGGCAGAGCCAGGAGACATTTGCCGATATAGTTTATTCTGGTTTGGTGAACAGATGAGCCAGTGTGACAGAGGCAGGAGTTTCTCCCCAGGGAGCACAGCCTGGCTGGTGCCAAGGCCTTCACTGGACCGCCCAGGCTCCCAACAGCCAAAACAACACAGGGAAATGCCTGTAAAGACGTGGCCGGAGGACACCTCCCTGCTGCACACCACCACTGACCTGGGGTTCAAAGGGCATTTTGCTCCCTTACTGCACTAATCACCATGGGACTCTGTGCTCCTTCATGGTGCTGCTTTACTCCCCACAGCAGCATAGGAAAGGCTGAGCACCAAAGCAGAGCTTGTGCCAGGGCTACAGACACAGCTTTGCTGGGCACAAGGAGCTCTGAAGAGCCCAGTTCTGCCCCAATGCACCGTCAGGCCCCAATGAGCCCAGTCCTGACAAAAAGCCCTTCCCCGCTGAAGCACCAAGCCATTAAACAACCCTCCTGTCTGTGCTTGCTTTAGGAGCTGGCACCTAAAACAACAGTCCCAGTGATCATGTCAACAGTGAGAGCGAGCACACACATAGCTGCTCAGGCAGAGGGAACAGCTGTCAGTACAAGCTGAAAGGGAAGCGGCAGGACAGAGCCAAACCCCATGCAGCGTGACACAGAGACACCATGTGTTCGGAGCTGGGGAAGGCACGCAGCCATCAGCTGCGAGCAGCTCAGGAGGGATTTAGGTTTTCTGCACAGCCTCCACAAGGAGGAAAGCCAGCAGTGACAACCCAAACAGGCTACAGATGGCTCTCAGAGAGGGATTTAATTGCATTTCCAGGGAGCACAGTCAGAGGGTTGGCTTTTTCCCTGGAGCCAGCAACGGAGATGGAGCCAGCTGACTCACTGGCGTTCTCTGTGCCCTTTGTACCAGCCCAGAACCCAGGCAAGTACAGACCGGAGAGAAAAAAAACTCTGGCCTGCAGCATCTCTGGCCCACTGAACCCAAGGGAGCACAGCAGCAGGCAGGGGGGAGGATTTTATGCACTTGTTTTGCCTCTAGACCCTAGGTTTCAGGACAGCGTGGGCTCCACATGCAGAACAAAACCACCCAATAGATAGCAGCTTTTGGGTTCTGAGTAGGCACAAGCCCTTCTTGCTTGACCACAGCAGCCCTCACTGCTTCAGGCTTGTGCCTGCCGGGTGCCACATCCAGCGCAGGCACTGAAAGGAGCCTGGCCCATGGGTTCAACAGACTTTTTGGCCAAGGGAATTTTGGTGTGATTCCTCTGGCCTGGTTGGAGCTTGGCTGCCCGTGCCACTGAGGAGAGGATGCAGATGAGCCATGGCTAAGAAATAGATACCCCTTTCTGCAGTCTCTTCATGAGGAAGTCAGAGCCTCCAGGCTTCTGGCCTAGGTTGGGGTACTTGGCCTTCAGTTTTGCCTCTTCTGCTCTCTCAGGGGTGACAGTTTCCTTCTCTTGCATGTCCTGAAAAACAGAAGGGGGTGGAAAGCCCTTCAGCCCCACAGAAAAACACACACCTGCAATGCCGTAACACAATATTCAGCAGCACGTCCAAACCCTGGCACCTGGCTTGCTGAGCAAGTTGTGGTCCTCTGGAAAACCCAGATGCACTCAGAGAATATTATAAACACCTCCCCAACCAGAAACAGCTTTCACCTCCAGTACATGTGGAAACAGGCAGAGACCCCTCTCCCTGCCTCCTTCCCAGATGGGAGCCTCTGCGGGCGCTTGTGCTGATATTTGACTTTGCAAACTGGGCTTAAAACATCTCCACAAACTGCTGCTAGAGAAGCATCTTCCCCTGGCCAGCAACAGGTCAGACCAGCATCGACAAACCAGCCCAGAGCTGGTCAGCAAGACAAGCTGCAGCAGTGCACTGCAGAGCTGGGAGGGTTCAGCCTTGTTGTACCCCATTGCAGTAGTTGAGATAGAAGAAACCCTTCTGCTCCAAACCCAATTTATCAGGAATGACAACCGCACAGGCAGCAAAGCAGCATTTTAGCACCCATTTCACAGCCACGGGAGTTTCAGATGTTACAGGAAGCCTCCCAGCCTGCTCAAAGCCTGGGATCCCTGGGGCTGATTGCAGCAGGACATGCCAGGCCTTGGTTGTCACCTGGCCCCTCTGCAAGAGCTTTGAGACACCCCCCAACACAGCTACTGAAGAAACATCAGCTGAGCAACAACACCCAAAGAGGGGTTCCCAGTGCAGAGTGTGAGATCTGCTCCCCAACCACCAACCTCTCTCTCCAGGGAGGTGCATTGCCCCCGCCAAAGGAAGGGCTGCAGGCCTGGGGACAGGAGTTTCGGTTTGGGGTGGGAAGGGGCAAGGGTCCCAGCAGGGCCTAGAGAGCCTCACCCACAGCAAGGCCGCGATCTGGCTGGCCGCTGGCCCGGCTCCAACAGGAGCATGTCACTGTTGGCCACCTCCACCAGCAGCCACCTGGGGCCAAACCACTGCGTGAGTACAACTCACTGTTTCACAGGATGCTGGCAAGGGGTGTTTTTCATTGCTGTTCCCTTTCCAGCAGGGACGATGCTGACAGACTTGGCAGCTCTGCTCCTGCCAGCCAGGCTGGACCAATGGATGCTGTGTGCATCTCTTCCCAGTGCCAAGGCCCTGAACTGCTCCCAGCCCACCAGAGATGACTGGGTCCATGCAATAAGCATGATAGAACGCCACCACCACGAGCCTCCACCCCATCTGTGAGGCAGGAAAGCCCTCAGCATCAGATGGGACAGCAAGCTGAGAGGATACAGCTGGCAATCACACAGGGTGGAGGTAGGTGGGATGGGAATCCTGGGCTCCCCAAGGATGAGGCACTGAAGCTCGGCCTGATGGCGTTAAGGGGATGTGCTCCTGTGTGTTCGACTGCTGGGACTTCCTTTCCCAGGTGGCCAAGAGTGGACCTGGAGCCCATGTGCCCCCACGTTGGAAAGCATTGCTGGCACTACAAGAGGTTTCCAACATGATCCTCCACTGGTGCTGACCTGGGGGAGCAGCTCTTTGCAGCGTGGCTGTGGCCCTGGGGGCCAGCTCCTCACAGAGGCTGTGAGAGCACACGTGCAAAGGCCACCATGAAACAGCTCCTCGGCTGTGGCTCAAAAAGACAAAGCAAACCAGAGTTAATGGCAGCTCCTAACAGTCACAACTGGGACAACTGGAGCTGGGAGCAGCAGTGTGATGCGCAGGCTTGGCGCATCCCACTTGGAGCCCCAACTGCGCAGGCTCCTCCTCACACCCCCATCTGTGGGGGTCTCCGGAGGATCAAAGCAGGGAGTGAAGGCAAGGGAAGGTGCCGAGACTCTCATCGCAACGTTCACCTTCTGTGTGTTGCAGGGCTTCGCCCACACACAGCCTCAAGGAGCCTGTCTCTTCTTACCCGTCTCCATGACAGCTCCAGGAATAAGAGCCATGGCCAGTGCACGCCACTCAGCCCTGCCACAGAGCCAGGCACCCCATGAGCCCCAACATCAGATAGATCGGGGGGGGGGGGTGTCTGGTAGCAGGAGCCAAAGCTTCTATCCCTGTGGCCCTTCCATCATCTCAGCCCGCTCTCCTCAGTTCTTCATCTCCAAGTCTCCTTCCTCCCTGCCCAGCTGAAAATGCCGCTCGCTCTGGTCACCTCGTCTCTCCTGCGCTGTCTGGAGTGTGGCGCTGCACCCTGCTGCTCACCCACCTCGTGGGCACTTCTTCTGTGGCACCTGGCAGAGCCAACACCTGCCAGCAGCTCCTGGGGCCACCCACGGCCGTGCGTCCCACCATATCCCTCCACCATGGGAGAGCACCCACCTCCTTCTCTCGGTGCCCAAAAAGCATCACATCTGCCTCCTTCTTACACCCACCCGCGAGCTACTCTAATACCGGGGAAGTGGAAAAAGCTTCTCCGGCTGCAACGTCCGAGCGAGGCCACGCTGGCTGCAGGGGGGACAGCTGCAGGTGGCCGGCAGCAGTTCTGCCTGCACCCCAGAGCGGGTCCGACCGCCCGAGAGGGCTCAGTCTCGCGCCCGGGGACGCAGCAGCCGGTGGAGCCGCCTGGAAGCATCGCCCAGCCCCGCGGTCTGACGCCAGCCTGGCTTCCCCGAAGCCTGCAGGCAGCTCTGCCCCACCGGGGCAGCCAACAACCCGCAGCCAGGGCTCGTCCACTCAGCCCGCGCCGCGATCCAAGGAGGGACCGCGGGGGGAGGGGGGGCTGCGGCACCCTGGCGCGCCCCCGCCCCGAAAGGGCCTCACCCAGCCGCTGATGGGGCAGCCGGCTCCTCCCGAACCGCACAGCCCCCACCCTTCCACCCCGCAGCTGGGCCCGGGCCCAGGCCCGGACCCTCGGCAGTGGGGCGCACCCCCCGCGCGCCACAGCTGGCACAGCTGCCCCCAGGCCCCCCCAGCTGCCCCCAGGACCCCCCAGCCTCCCCCTATCCCGCAGCCCCACCCCCAATATCCCACAAGTCCCCACGCACCCCCCACGCTGCCATCGAGACCGAGCTATTGCCACCAGCCCTGCCGGAAGTCCAACCCCCACTAGTTCCAGAGTCAATGAGAGACCAGCATTCATCAGCGGGACAACAAAAGCAACCAATCCACGCACAGGGCTGTAAGGAGCGACATGAGGCCGAGCCAATGGGAGCCGGCCGGGCCCGCCCCAGGGTTCCCCACCTGTTTCTCCTGCCCATTCTCCTCCGCGCGGGTGCCGGTACCGAGAGGGGCTGCCATGGCGGAGGGGGCTTCCGCACTCGCCGCGCTCCCTCCGCTCAGTCTGGCCCCGCGCTCTGCTCCAAAATGGCCGCCGCCGCCCCCTAGCGCCTCAGCTGCCTGACGGACAGGCGGCTGCCCAATGGGCATAGGGAGGCGGCCGCGATGACATCATACCTGACCAACCAGCGCCCACGGAGGGCGGTGAGAGTGGGGGAGGGGGCAGGGCCGCCCAGCTGGAGCGGCCGACGACCAATGGGAAGTGAAGCAGGACCACGTGGGCGGGGCAGGGGGCCCGGGCGGCAGCACCGCCGGTCCCGCCCAGCGCAGCGCCCTGCCCTCCCCTCCTCCCTCGCCCCTCCCCCGGGGCCTGGCGCCCCCCGCAGCGCGAAACCACCATCGCAGGGCCCGGGGGGAGGGGAAGGGGGGGGCTCCTGCACCCCTCCCCGGCTGCCTCGCCTGCCCGCTCCCAGCCCCGCAGGCAGCGGGGACCCGGGACACGCTGCCCGCCGCAGGCCCCCGCCCCGGCCGGGTGCGAGCGCGGCGCTGACCGCGCTGCAGCACCGGCCCCGACCGGGGCACGGCGGGGAAGAGGCGCCACTGCGAGGCTGGGACCCCCGGCAGCATCCACCCCGGAAGGGGAGGGGACGGCCCGCGGCAGCCCGGGGCTGCTGGAGGGCCGAGAGGGGACAGGCCCGCGGGGAGGCAAACGGGTGCCAGGGCGATGGCACCTGGCTGGGGGGCCCGGGCCTGGGCCACGCAGGAACGGGGACAGGAACCGGCGCTAGCCGTGTCCGCAGACCCATGGCTCGGTGCAGGCTGAGAGCAGCAGCTGAGACCAGCAAGTTCATGACACGAGTGCCGCCAGCACCTCTGGGGACCCAGGAGACCCCCTCTGCCACGCCAGAGCGCTGCCAGCGCCCCTTCAAATGCAAACCCTGTTCTTAGAAAGGGCAGCTGGACCCACCGCAGTACGGATGACAGGTTTAAATACCAAGAGTCCCTTGGACTGCAGAGAAATACATTTAAATGAACTACAGGAGATTGGGGGGGGGGGCGGGGGCATTAAAAAAAAAATCACAGTTTAACTTTTTCCTCTTACTAGAAAAAGTGGGTGTGCAACAGGGGCAGAGCCCAGGGGTCACAGCCCAGGGCAGGGCTCCACAACCTTTGCAGAGTTGCTCCTCCATGGCAGCACGTGCCAAGGGCTTTGGGTTGCCCCATTGCCAGCCAGCGTGTGGGGTGGTCCCAGCCACCGGACACCCCTGAACCGGCCTCCTGCCTGCTCCCCTGCCCGTACCCCACCCCAAGAGGATATCAGTGTGCTCCAGTGGGGGAATCCACACTGCCCAGGCAACTCAAAGGCAAGACCTGTGTGTGAAAGAGGGAGCCATGGAGGCAGCCAGACAGGCTGGCACAACAGGAGTGCACAGGGAGCACAGGCTGCTGCACGGCCCTGTTTCTGCCAGGGTTTGGCTCATCTGAGCAGCTCAGTTCCTGCGTGCAGAGGCAGGGCCAGGCTCTGCCACCTCCCAGCTCTGCACTGGCCTGAGAAGGAAGCCCATGGGCAAGATAGCACTGGAAGGGGACCAAAGAGCCACTGCCACCACCTCTCCAACCTTTGGAGGAGCGTGCGACCTGCCCACACAGGTGGGCTCTCACCCGCCCAGGGAGGAAAGTGAAACCCCCCCATTTCCCCTGAGCTGAGCCCAGCCACTGCTGCAGGAACTCTGCCCAAATACCCCTGGCCTCGTGTCAAGGGGGTGAGGCTTCCCCACCTGGCTTGGGGGCTTTTTAGGACTTATTGAAGGCTGCCAGGACAGCCCAGATCATCTCTGCACCCCTGGCTTTGGCAGCTTCCACCTCAGGATCCATATCGAGGAGGTCCTTGGTCCTGTTCATTGCCACATCGTACTTGTCATCTGCCAGGCTGGCGAAAACGTTCTCCAGCACATCTGAGGAGTGGGCCAGCACCAGGAGAGCCAGAGTCCTGCGGTCCATGCGGTGAGGGTTGTTCACCCACCGCTCCAGCATGCTCTCCTGGAGCTTCTTCACCAAGCGCTGCTTCTCGGTGGCGTTGCTGACGGGGTGGGTGGTCATGTCGAACAGCAGGAAGTTCTGCTTCTCCGTGGTGAGGATGCCCTTCTCCACTAGCGCCTTGGCGATGCGCTCACGCACGTTCCTCAGCTGGTACTGCAGCTTGAAGGGGTTCCAGGTCTCCCCTGCAGGAGAGGAGACCCCGTTCAACACCAGGGCAGTGATGGCTTTGCCACCCAACCCCACCACCCCAGCTGCTTCCAGCCCAGGACCATCTGTGCTTGCATGGGCACCAGTCCCTGCCACAGGAACCCACTTCCTCCCCTTGGCCTGCCTCTGACCCACTTCTCCCATCAGCCTAAGCTGGCAAAGCTGCCAGCAGCCACAGGCACAGTACCCTGTGGCAGATTCCTTTGGAAAGCCCCTTCTACCCAGGACCTTGGACCCCAGACTCGGTGAAGACTTGGCATGAAAAGAGGCAATGGGGAGTGAGGTCCGAGTCTTCCACTGAGCTCCCAACAAAAGACCCAGAAAACTGTTCTCTGCCCCCACATTCAGCCTTCCCCTGTTCTGCTGTCAGTATTCTGCCAATCTCCAGTGAAGCAAGGGGATGGCCAAGCTGTGGAGAGGGGACAGGTGAAAGGGATGGGCCCCAAGGGAACTGGGGAGATGGCATCTCTAACTGGCCCTACCAGTGAGCAGCTCTATCCAGGTCTGCACTGTTTCTGCAGACTCTGTGGCCTTCATGTGTCGGAGGGTCTCATCCAGCAAGACATCACCAGTTGGCGCATCCGACTTCAAGAGCACCTGGAAGGATAAAGTGGGAACATGGTGGAAGGCTGGATGCAGACCTGCCCTGCTCCCTTCCTGAAGGAATGGCACCAGCCCTGGTGTGCAGCGCTACTTTGGCAAAGCTCGCTGCCAGCGGGCTTGGCTGGGGCGGATCGAGCCCCAAAACCTGTCAGGGCCCCAGCCCAGCTCCTGCAGCACCTTCACCTTCCTCTCCAGCAGCCTCTTCTTCCTGATGGATAGCGGCTCCAGGTGGATCCGGCCACGCAGAGCCAGTTCGATGAGGATGCCGCCCCGCAGGCCTGAAGAGATGCAGTCATTCCAGAAGGAGGTGTAGCCCTGGGAGAGAGGATGGACAGAAAGGGGAGAAGAGAGATGGGAAAGGGAGCTCTGCCGAGCCCCCCACCTCTCCTGGCTTGCTCAGGCTCCGCCCAGGTGACTCTCCCAACTCCCATTAACAGCTCTGCCTCCCTGGCCAAAGGGAGAAAAGGGCTTTCCCCACCAGGTGAAAAGTCCCCAGCAACCACAACTAACCTCCTCCCTGCCCAAAACCTCCCTGTAAACATTGAGCAATTCAGGCTGTGCCCTTCCTGCTGCACCCGCAAACACCCGGCACACCCCAGCACTGGCCAGGCAGCTGCACCCAACCCCGCATCATAAAAAATCCAAGCAAGAATAAGAAAAGCAGGGCCCTTTTCCCTGGCAAGCTCCTGGCCACAGGACATGCTGCTGCTGCTGTGGGGCTGCAACAAGCAACACAAGCTCTGCTCTGCCTCAGCACCTGCTGCAGACATGCCCAAGGGAAACGGGAGGTGAAATTTGCTCTTCTCTTTGGAGAAAGTCTCCAACAGCTCCAGGCGTGCCCTGAGAGTAATTAGCTGTATGAAGAAATCGCTCGTCAGGCCCATGAAGAATTTCCTCGCTACCCACAGCACCGTCCCACGGGGCACAGGCTGCAGCAAGCCCCAGGTCCCACCCCACAGGGCAGGCCAGCCCCTTGCCCAACCCAACTTCATCACACCCCCCCTCACTCAAATCCGCCCTGATTTCTAGTCAGGGATGAAGAACAGGACAATACATCCCATCTCTCCCCCCCCCCCCCCCCCCCGAGCAGGCACCTCGGGGCTGCAGTGCAGCAGTTTGGATCCCACCAGCAGGGCAGCGCTGGGGCTGCTGCTGACCAGATCTGCTCAGACTCGGCACGTTCCACACCTAGCCCCAAGCCCTGTCCTCCAAGCCTGCCACGGGACGGGGTCCTCATCCCGAGCAGTGCAAGCTCCAAAATCGTTAAGGCATTTGGCAAAGCAACAAGAAGGTGCAGAGGTCTGGAAAATATGACCCACAAGGAACCAGCAATTGAATTAGGGTTTTTGGTACAGGGAAGAGAAGACAGAGAGAGAACAGGATAAGGTGGGGGAGGGGGTGTCAGACACATAAAAGGCAGCAGCAAAAAGGAAAGGAATGGCCAGTTCCCACTTCCACTGTGCACGGGACAGAGTCCTGGGCTAAAATTGTAGCCAGAGAGATTGGAGCTGGCAGCAGGAAGAAATAACCATCTGGACAAGAAAGCCCAGGAACAGCTCATCCTGGAGGGAGGGGGCAGGGAAGGGAAGTCTCTGTCTCTTGAGGTTTAAGAACATTCAACTGATGCTTCTCAGGAGAGAGATGACTCTGTTTTGAAGCAATGGGACAGCCTAGGTGACCTCTCTGTTCCCTTCTTCCACTTGTCTTCTATCCCCTGATTAGAACAAAGCCTGGTTGTTCCGGCCTGATGACTGCTGCATCATAGCACAGACCCTGGGCAGCAGTCCTTGAATTTCAGGGCAAGCGGTCAGCAGGCAGGGCTGAGCAGGGGAGAGGCTCATCCAGGCAGTAGGGCTGGGAACGGGGCAGGCGCTGATGTTTGGGATGGGCCCAAGGGAAGGTTGAGCCAAGCGGGATGCAAAGTCAAACATGCTTATTCACAGAGGGACGCAAATACACCAGAAATGGTACAGCCCATTTGTAAGTCCTTTTTGTTGCCCTTTTTCTCTGGAGGGAGTCAGGGGATGGAGAGAAAGGGCAGGTCTAAAAGCTACCAGGAGACAGCAGACAAAGCAACCGAACAAGCCCCCTTCCTAAGGAAAAAAGGCTGAGAACATGCAACCCTCCTACAGGGAAGTTTTTACAGTCCATATGGGTAAAATCTTGTCCCCAGCGTGTCTGTTTATACAGTGCATCTGGATATCGGGTTGCTCAGCTTGCGTACCACAGAGAACCATAAAAGAAATGAAAATCTTTATTTGCTTTCTTCATTTCCTTGTGAGGAAAGACAAAGCAACCTTTCATCCCTGCCCTGCTGATTTCCATCCATGGGAGACGCACTGTTTTTTGCACGTGCCCTTTAGGAACATGTTCTCCAGAAAAGGGTGTGGAGATGACTGAAGCTTCAATTCACTGGGCTGGAAGGCACATTACCTAGAAAATTTTAAGGTGTCTGAAATCAAACAGATCGAAAACTCCTGGGTTACTTTCAGCTTCTGGAATCAGACTGGTTACAAATGCCAGGCTGGTGTGCAGCCAGTTTCTCCTAGATGGACAGACTGATACTTAAAATAGTAAAATTACACTGTGAGCTCATTGGATTTGGCTAAAATGGTCTCTTTTTTTTTTCCAATCATCAAACCATGAGTGAACAACAGAGCTGGGAAAACCCAATGCCTGGGAGCCTCTGGTCTTCCTTTTGAGATGGAGGAATGCAGAAAGACAGGATGGAGGGGAAAAAAAAGTGTGACAAGGTTTGGTTTTTTTAATCTATTGTGTTCTCCTAACTTCCTGGTGGCTGAAGAACCATTCCCAGAAATACATTAACTAAGCCAAGAACACTAAACATAGTCCAAGAAGAAAGCAAATCGTGCCACACTCCTAGGCTGCTCTCAAATATTTGCTCCAAAATTATTTGCATGATGTTCTCTTTATAGCCCTGCTCTCCTGTTACTTCCTATTAGGCTCAGCAAGTCCTAGATCTTATCTGGGTTTGCTAAACAAGACAGCTACAAGCCTCTGTCACTCACACAACCCGCAGCAGCTCTCCCCTGCCGGATCTGCGAGCATGGTCCACGTCAGAAGCCATGGCCTGAGCAGGTCTATGTGAGAGCAAGGCACCAGCTCAGACTAACTCAGCAGTAGCAGGCCCTGTGGAAAAAAAGTTCAGGCACCTCACAGGGGCTTAATTTCAACCCAGAGAAACAAATGAAGAGAAGCTGGCCCATCTACCACAGCTTTGACAATCACAGAGTCTTCATTCCTCAGGGTGGGAGACAGGCTCACAGGAAGGTGCTTCTGGAGCTGAAAAACCTGTGTTTGAGGCTGTCTTCTGCCATTACCATGCCAAGAAACACCTTGGGCAACTGGTTACCTTCCCCTGGTCTTGATTTTCCCATCTGCTTGACAGGAGTAGCAGCATCAAATTCCCCCAAAGAGATCAGGATGATGCGTACACTAAAGAAGACAAGACATGCCAGCACAGCAGATTAGAGCCAAGCAGCTCAGAGAACTCAACACAGGATGTCTTCTCCTTTCCCCATGGCTAGTTCTAGGCAGAGTTGAGAAACAAGTTCCTACAGGCTGATAAGCACAATTCAGTTTGATCAGGGTCCCTTTCCGGGAGAGGACAACCCCCTGAAAATAACCGGCTGTGAAGTTCATCCACTGCTGCCAAGGAAAGCCATTAAACCAGCACGCATAGGTGAGACGAGCACCCAGCAAAGGGACTCTCATCCAGCCCCACTCCCCTCAAGCCTGGAGCTGCACAATGCCACTCCTGCCCAGCCAAGGAAATTACTGACCTGAAAACAGACACGTGGCTCCTACCTCCTTTGCCATTGCTGTGTTCAGACCCATCCTGCACCTGCTTTCAATTTCCAGTCCAGCTGCCCTCTCTCACCTTGCCCTCTTCTCCTAAAACCTGCCCCTGCTGTTTTTCACATCAGTTTTTAACAAAGTGGAAACAGTGCTCAGAGCGTCCCTGTGTTTCAGCTGATGGTTTCAGACAGGAAAGTGCACTTGGGCTAGAAAAGAGGAGTTAGGAGACCTTTTACCCCACGACTTTGACCCCAGAAAAGAACAAACCCACCTTTGCAAGTGCCAGTCGCACAATACCGTAGGGCACCCCTTGCCTCCAGCTGCTTCTTACAGTCCCCGTGGCAGAGCTGGTGGGACAGCACTTGCTCCACAGCTCAGTTTAAGCTACAGACAAAGGTGGTTTGCGCTAGGCAGGCTGGCTTTGTTGAAGAGGATTCAGAGGAACTCGTACGATCCCTCCTGCTGCTCACTGAGAACCTCACCTCCAGTTACACCAAGGCAGTGGTGCCACTGCTGCACCTGCAGCCGTTGGAGATGCCTGCCTTACCTCCTTATCCTTCAGCCCCAGGAGCAGCACCTCCTCCATGAGCGTGAGGCGGATATCTTTGGAGTCATCAGGCTCATCATCATTCAGGTCTCTGTCTGCAGCCGCATCTTCCTCACTGTCAGGCTTCTTGTCCGAGTTCCTTCCCAGCTCAGCACGCCGTCCTCGGTGCGTTAGCGTTGTCATCTCCCCCTCCAGCTGGGCACACAGAGAACCAAGATCTGCCCCATTTCTAGACACGATGGGCTATGACAGTGCTAAGCCTCAAACCCCAGGCTCCAGGAAGCCACAAGACAAGGACAAGGGACACTCGCCCCTTCTACTCGGGAATGTTCAGCTCACCACTCCCAGGATGGCTGTACAAGAGTCACTTATAGGGAGCAGCCGGCTGTCACCTAAGGACATGCTTGAGGAGATGATTGCACGTTCAGGAGAGGGGAGATCTGAGGCCACAGCCGAGTCCTTTCTCCAGGGGACCTCCTGGCCGTGCACTCACAACAGGGACGAGGTCCCGCCCTCAGACAGGACGTGGGACACCCGGCAGCGCCCCAGGGCGAAGCACAAAGAGCACCTTCCTTCCCTGGCACGGCTCTCACCGCCCCCCCCAACGCAGCCCGCTTGCAGCCGATACCTTTTCAAGGCGGTCAAGGAGCTGCACGTTCGGGTCCGCACTCCCAGGCTGCCAACCCCAAACCTCCCACGAGCACCCAACACCCCACACAGCGTAACGAGATCGCACAACTTTTCCCCTGCGAAACGCAGAAAAACAACAAGCAGGAGGAGCGCGGCCGTGCTCCCCCCTCCCCCCCACACGGAGTTTCAGGGCTGAGAAACAAAACGCGGGTTCCCGTTCCCCGATCTTACCCCCGGCCCGGTGGGTCCTTCCTAAACTTCCCCCGCTCCCGTCCCCACGGTCCAACTTCGGGCCCGGGGAGAGGAAAAGCTTCCTGGTGGGGCCGAGGGAGGGCGGGAGCAGCTCGGCGGCTTCCTGGGCTCCGGTAACCCAGCCCGGTGCGCGGCGCCGGCAAATGGGAGCCCGCCCGGCCGGCAGCCTCCAATGAGCGCGGCCAGCGGCCGGGCCGCCTGGGTGGGATTTCCCCTCCTCCTCCTCCCGGGGAGGAAGGCGGCGCCAGTGCTGGCTGCGTTCCCCCTCCGTCCCGCTTCCCGCAGCAGGACGGGCCCGTTCTCGGCCACAGAACGGCCGCGTTCGCTTGTGAAACCCGGGGAGCCGGTTGAGCGCGCTGGGCGCCGCTCGGCTGCCTCCGCCAAACCCCGCTGCAGGGTCTGTTTGCCGTGCCCCGACCTGCTGCCGCACCGGGCCAGCCCCGGCCGAGCAGCGGAGCTGTACGCCAGCCCAGGCGGTAAAGAAATACACAGCAACTGTTAACAGTGTTTTAATTGAGGAATGATCAAAAGACATTTTTAATTTAGAAGTCAAAACCATCAAGAAACGTTCCACTATCCCCACCTAAAGACGGCGGCAGCCCTTCGCCATGCAAAAATAGCTTAATTCCAACTCAGTTACAGCACAGGAAAAATTAATAGTTTTTGTTAGAAAAAGAAACGGCACCATGCCCAACTTCTGCAATTAAGCATTTTACAGGTTTCTTCAAGTAATTGCACACCATTATAATAGATGCCCACCACAGTTAACACTTTATAATTACATAGGTGTCATCACAGCTGTATAGAAATTCCAGCATTTTGACATGAAAGATGTAATTGAAGATATGAAGAATGCTTTTTACTTGAGTCTGGTGCCTTCAGTCTGGAAGAAAAGCAAAGAATCCAGCCCCCCCAACTGTCCCGGCAGTAAAAGCAAAGAATGCAGCATTGCTGTAACTGGCACAGCCCTCCTGAGCCTCATCCATAATCCTGGACGTTAACCCAAGACTGAGGGGTTTGCGCCTGGACAAGGAGTTCCTCAGCTTTGAAACACAGCCCAAAATTACCAGTGAAACCTTGTGTTGTGGGTAACGCATGTTACACAACTGCCATCAGGATTTAAACACGTTCTAAGTGGGGAGTGAAATCCCCCAAATGCCCTCGGTTACTGAAATGTTCCATTACAGAACAGTCAGGTACCTTTGTCTGTCCTGATGGGGTATGACCTCCTATAAAAAAAAAATAAGTTCTGATTCTTCAGCTGGGCTTCTTGACAGATTTTCTTTCCTTAAAATACTCTCCATTTTGACTACAAATAGAACAGAAAAGATCCCTAAAAGATATTTAAATATGAACACTCACATCAAACAATGAAATGGAAGTGGTGTGGAGAACTCTAAACAACAGCAGGGAGATGGGTATCTAAAATTGCTCCTTTGGTTCGCTGATCTTTCTCCTTTTTGGCAGCACATCTTGACTAGATGAGAGTTCAAACTGATGAACCTGCCAAAGGAAGATAAATACTGCATTACAGGTAGCCGCACAGCACAACCTGTGGCCTGCTCCACAGCGCTGGCAAGTTTAACATGGGAAAAGCCCACCCAAACAGGAGAGCCGCGACATCGAAAGCTGCCTATTGAGCATCTGTCTTGACCCTGCTGTTACCTGGTCCCTGCCCAGAGGTGCTAAGCCTGGAGTAACATCTGCGATACTGTTTTCTGGCAGAATTGACCCCCCTCTAAATTACTGAAGGAGGACTGGGATGTATTTATGCTGTAACAAACAGGGCCTCCAGTGCATCACAGCTTCAAGGGAATGTAACATGTGCGTCCCCACCACAGAGGCAATGCACTCCAAGTCCATGATCTGGGAGCCAACGCAACAGCCATGACTGCGGACAGCGCAGAGCCAGGCAGCACCAGGAGGGCTCTGCACACCGGCAGAGCGCCCATACCAACGGGAGAGGGGCTCAGCACCACACAGGCTCACCTTACTGAGTTTAATCCAATTATTTGACTTGCACACATGTGAAAAGATCACAATTTAGCCTTTAGTTCCACTGTGCTTTTAATTATTTAAAGCAACTGTGCTTTGTTTAAACCCTAGTATTAAGTTCATTAACAAAACCTTTTTTTGAAGGAAAGATGCAGTGACAGTGAGCATACAGAATGATGTTCTCTTTTTTCCCCCCCACATCAGTGAATAATGAAAAATACTGTATATGACCCTGGGGTTGGAAGTAAAGTAATTCTATTCTGCAGTAAACAGTACTTTACAAAGACTGAATCTGCTAGTTCTATATCCTGAATCTCTGCTTCATGAATTTGTTGCAAACTCTGATAGCCCTTTTCACACGCAGCTTTCATACACAGATATTTTTAATACACAGACCAATTTCTCCTCTAGACTGTTAGAACATTGTGCTGAGAAATTAATTTTGCATGCTCCCAAACTTGATTTCCATCAGCCTTTAGAGAAATAATGCAACTATTAGTTGAGGAGAAAACTACTGGCAACAATGGAGCTGCACATTATGAATCCTTACACAACTACTGCACTAAAAATTAATGAAGAGCTTTCGTGAGCAGGGACAGAAAGGGTACGATTTTCTCTGGCCCTGACACAATTTCCCCTCCTGACTGTAAACGAAGAGCACTTAATTTACTAGAATGGCAGTATTCACCCCACAGCTTTTTCTGAGAAGAACCTACCAGTAACCCCGAACATCCACAAGTGAGCAATGTTGAGGTCGTGTGAAGGCCCCCCAGCGCCTCACAAAGCTGGGCTACCAAGCTCAGCTGGTAAAGGCAGCAGCAGACGGGCCCCAATGCCACCTCCAAAGGCCATATCTCACCCTGAAGACAACTTCTGCTCCACTGGTGCAAGGCTGGAGGAATTTGGCTCCCCACAAGTAGCACCAACTATGAGACTCATCTGCTGCAATGTGATTAAGCAAAGAAATAACAGATGTTTCTTGGTATGAATGAGCTGTAGAGCTGAGGTTAGAATGTTGGCCTCGTGTTTTCCAAGTAAAATCACTAGCAAGCATATGGTACACTGGGCTGGGGATCCCTGCTGGCACATACTTTTAACAACCACTGATTAAAACAGTGAAGAATTTGGCTAAATGCATTCTGAAAAAGATACAAATCAATCCTAATTAATCTTTCTCAACCTGTGTTAATTACATCAACACCCAGCTTTTAACTCTTTGCAACAATTTTTTTTGACACTAAGAATCCAGATGTGTTGAATTTAATGGGAGTTTTAGAAGTGATGAGAATTTCATTCTGTGAACATGAAATACATTAAAGCTTAGAGTTTTATTCACTGTTTGGAACAGAAAAAGGCTTAAAAAATAGAAGTAGAAAGAACAGAACTAGAGAAAAAGCAGTACTAACAGTGCTGGTTTGAAATATCTTTCCACTTCTTGTCCTGCTCTCTGACACATTAAGTTCAGATGTCTGTCTTGCCAAGTGATCAACCTAAAACCAGAATATACATATTGCCTTGTAACAGCAGCAAAAAAATATGTATTAGACTACAGCAGGGTTCAGTGCTATAGCATGCAAAGAGCTCTGGCTCTGCTCACCACAGCGCTTGAACCGAAATTTAAATACAGGAGTATACCCATTGAAGTCAACAGCATTATTTACAGCTGAACATGTCAAAGAACCCCAACAGATCAAAGCATCAGTTATTTTTATACACCAAGTCACTCAGTTACCTAGGGCTATTCTGTTTTAAGAAATCTTAAGGACCTGTGTTTGAAGAAGTCCTCCACGTTTAAAATACACCATTTTACTCTCTGCAGGGAATGTAGCCTGAGTTTTAAGTCTGAGTAATACACCTGCATTTTAAGTTTTAATCAAACTTTAAACAAGTTTTGGTGTGTCAAAATTAGCAGAGAAATTTCCATTAGGCAGCGTGTTTAGTTACAGCAGTTTATAAACATGGAAATTACGTTCCTATTTCTCTTAATAACAGTCGGGCCATCTGTTTGGTTTGAAAACTATCACAGAGGAACAGCCTTTTGTTATTGCTTTTGATTGCTTTAGAATATTAACCATTTTTGAAGAACACCAGAAAGATGTAAAGGCATTTTACTGCTGAAAATAGTGACTGTGGTAAAAAAATCTTTAGCAGATAACTATGAATCAAAGTATGAGAGAGACTTCACAAAAGCTCTAGTAGAAGTTTAAGACAACAGAGTGCAATTTTCATACCTGAGGATTAGAAACATACAGATTCTGCTTCCCTCCAGCCTCTGTAACTTCATTTTCTTCACAAGTTAAATTTGGTTCTATAAAAGAGTTATTAAATATTAAAGCACACTGGTAACACACTAGCAGTCTCTTAGCACTAATGTTTTGCCACAAGGAACACGTGCACTTCATAAATACAGGGAACAGGTACTTCAAAAGGGTTCAACTCTATGTGCAAGTCGTTAACTCCACTGAACACTGCATTCTCTTACATTGTTAATTTGGTGATTTCCTATCATAAGTACGCAAGGGATGCTTATGCTAAGTAGTACAGATTTATACACAGAATCTTTGCAAAAGTGGACTTGATCTCCAAACTCATTCACTGTACTGCTAAAGGCTCATCTACATTGGGATTTGCTTCCCAGTACAAAGCCTCATGAGCTCGTTTTGCCCTGCAGAACGGGCAAACGGTGCTGCGGGGCCACTCTGGCACAGGTTCTGCCTATTCTGAACTCACTGCCAGTAGATGGCTCCCATTTTGGAACCCAACCACACACAACCAAGTGACTTTGGGTGCAGTTCCAGTAGCTACAGTTGTCCTTGTCACTGCCTGCAGCTGCATTGACAGGCCACAAACAGTCAGTTCTGGAGATTTGCTGTTGTTTCTAATCCATGCTGGGTTTTATCTAGGATACAGATGGAAACATGAACTGGTTAAAGATGAGCTGTAGAAATTTTCAGGGTGGCAAATGCATTTTCCTGTGTCTTGTAGTTCCTGTAAATAAAACATTATACCAACTCCAGAAGATAAGCGATTTGCTGCATTTTTGCATGGTTTTAGAACTTCTATGAATTTCTAAAAGCACCAGATACAGCTTTATGTTGTTAGTTCAGTTCTGCAGTCTACTAGCATCATCAACATAAAAAATGCTGATCTACGCATGCTGTTTCCTATACGTTTCCATGATTATTTTTGAACAGCATGGACATGTTAGCTGTTTCTGCAAAGTTGCACATTTTATTTCTGAAACTAACAACATTAATGTCACTATTTAAATATATAGCACAGCCTATTCAGTGTTGGGCTTGAATGATGGTGTAGCCAAAAAGATAGGCCTGTAACGAAGGCCTACTTGTATTAGATGTGATAAGAAACTATTCATTGTTACTTTAGGTAGAAGGTTAACAATTCTTAGGATGAGCACCTGTTACACATCATGATAAAAAGGAGGAGCTACAGGACACTTCAAGGTCCTTATATACGTACTTTTCTGAAAGGGAGGACGCTAATTGTCTCCAGGAGCATCCTTATCTTCCTGAGGCATATAGCAAATAACTACCAACACCAAAGTACTGAGAAACTAGGGGAAAGGTAATTTGGGCTAGGGTCCCCATGACCACCGAGCCATAAGCCCCCTACCCAAATTATACCACCTACTCAAAAGATAGAGGCAGAGAAAGGAACTGAGTGTGCGTTCTAGTTTGTATACTAGGCGAAGAAATATGAACCAATTATTGTAATGGGGAGTGCACCACTTTGTAATCGTTGTAATATTCCTGTATAAATATGACAAGAGAACCAGCATTAGGCATACCTGATTAGAGGAACTATCCTCCTGACACCCAGCACTGCAATAAAAGGAAATGCCTGCTTCTTAATGCTAAATTGGTGTTAAGGAGTTTTGTTTTATTCCTGAATTTCAGTGACAATAGGACACTCCAACCCATTTAAAAAAAAGATAAAATCCAGGCTCAACTCGCTTTGTCCAACTGCCTCTGCAAGCACTCAGACACCACGGTAGCCCCAAGAAGCTGCTAGTCTTGTTCAGTTTGGGAGGACCAAAAGCCTCAGCACTGACACAGCTGCTGCTTTTATAGTTATATGGAAAACAGCATGTCCAGAAGCTTTTATGGAAAATTGGTGTTTCTGAAGTCTGCAGAACCAGACTTGTATTTCAAAGCAGATGCTACTTTAGGAAAATACATTAGGAAGAGTTAACAGAGCAAGCAGCAGTGCTAAGGGGCATTTCTTCTAGCAGTGCCATATATTCATTATCTCCACAGAAGTCTCTACCTCTGCTAGAGGAAAAAAAGCATTTTATATAGGCTTCTCATCCAAATAAAGTCATCCTTCCCCCCCCCCCCCCAATGTGGTCATAAAGCTTGATTATTTCAGTCTTGAGAACTGTGTTCTTCAGCTATCCTATTCTACATCAGCATATCAAGGCATTGCTGAACATACTCATCTACATCATCCCTACTTAATCTTCTTCCTAAAGGGCACTTATTTCCTTTTTTGATCTTTGCTATGTTTGAAATGCCTTATGTACAGCAAACAGGTACAGGTATTGTCTGGATGCTTCCTATACAGCCTCTCCAAGATGAGCAGATCAACAAGCAGCAATTCATTCTTCAGTTTGTTTGGCGGCAAAGTTCAGGTTTTGAGCTCCTGAGCTATCTTGGGGAATCTGAAGATAAATCATCTTCTACTTTTCCTCCTAGATTCTCTAAAATGTTAAAGGGAAGGTTCTGCTCACAGAGATCCCTGAGGACAGTTTGCCATCTCATTTTGGAGACAGTCTGGGTCCACATATTGGAGCACTGATTAAAAAACTGTGGAGTGCTTCCAGAGTGTCTTTCTGACAGCAGCTGTGGTCAGGCTGGTGTAGCCAGGACAGCTGTTTTACTGGCACTTCTGCATTCAGAGCTTACAGTGAAGGACTTTTATACGATTGTAAGCAAACAGTGCAGAAACTATTTATAAAGGTTAAGAAGAATCCAACAAGACAGGTGCTACTGTTTTTCATCAGAAAGGCTGAGCAGGTGCTGACTAATGCCCTGCATAGCGGGAAGGGTGTAATTGTTTATTTGCTAACAAGGGAGAAGGCAGCTTTGCCTTGCAGTGTTAAGAGTCCTCAGAGTGCTTCCAAAACATAAGATTTCATTTACACACTCTGCAGAACTCTCAGTTCCATTAGTTCTTCTTAGTTATTGAAGAAGTTATATGAAACTTTAAAATAAAACAGAAATTCATGTCTTTTGTACCTTCCTGAGAAGTGCTGCCTTATAGGCTTTCACCAGGAATTTGCTTTTCCTGCTACTCACATGGTTTACGTAATTTTACATTGACAGATTTTACGGTGTCAAGATTTTACTTGAGGAAATTCAGTTTGCTGAGATTCATACTAACAAAGATGCTTTGCTAGAACGTGTACCTATTAAAACTGAAGTTTAAAAAGTTCACTTGCAATTATCAAAATGTTCCATGCATTCAGTAAGAGAAAAGGGCACAGGTCCAGAGTAAGCTGTGAAAGCAAGCAGCTAGAAGAGGCACTAAAAAGCCAGCAGCACAGACATAATCGCACATTCATAAAACAAAAAATATTTTGAGATTAAGTTACTGATTGCATCAGGAATAGCAAACCACAGTAATGAACAACTTTTTTTGTACAGAAGAACATGCATCATACAGATCAGTATTTTTTACATGGGTATCATTCCAACTACCACAACGTAAAAACTCTTCTGCGTACACAAACCCTGATGGTCTCAATTCCTCCACAACCAGACTGAAGTATGCACAAACTGCGGAATCAGACCGACTGTAGTCAGAGCTTAAGAAAAAAAGGTGGCTAAAAGTGGTATTTCTAGTAAACTTTAGTAACTGAAGCTGTGAGGATACAGTCCAAACACCTGTGATTTAAACAAAAACAGACCTGGACCTTGTTTTGCACAGAGAATTCTGCTTCCCAAATCTGCAATAATGAAATCAAGAGCACAATACCTCTGCATGCTTTAAGTGGAAATTAAATATATTAGTAAAAACATAACAATAATAGAAAAATCAAACAACAGAATTTACTTGTAAATATATAACCCATTAAATTTAGCTTATCTGATAAAATGGAACGGAAGATCAGAATTTTAGATTAGAAATGTGAAAACTTGCATTTGCTAACCAAGTGCTTCACAGAACAAAGCCACAATAGAAAATAAAGGCATAGCAATGTATGTGAAGAAGACAGAATATAAATTTGAACATAGTGGTCTACATCAGAAAATTGAGTTCTTGTTTTAGTAATATCAGGAAAAAGAGGCACAAACTGAAGAGACTTGAAAAATATACGTAAATGTTACCTTGAGCTTCTGAAATATTTATATCATTCCTATCTTCCACTTTATTATCCAAGACAGGATCTTCCTAGATTAAGGAAAAGGTCTATCACTTACTGCAGACAAATAAGGAAGAGGGTTTGTACTCAGATGCTTAGGGCCAGAGCTTATTAGATGGATTCTTAGTGGAACAAACTGTATTGAAATAATTGAATCTGACATGCAATATACAGACTAGCTCAGCATTACTTAATTATTGCTAGCACACATTTACTTTAACTACTACGAAAAACATCTGTAAAAAAATACTAAAGTTGTAACAACATATATTGAAAGAATACTATCAGTGCATTGATTACCATCTTCCTATTGCCTGTGAAACAGCAATTCAGAGACATGCAGATTTAGAGGGCTTAGGGTTTACTTCCATCTCATCACCAACAGGCCTCCCTAGCAATGGTAATTGAGGGGGGAGGGGCCAAAACCCCTGAAGCTCCACCTCCTTCTCACCTATGGACAGTATAGATCAGCACACATTTGCACATTCTAACATGACTAAAGGCATTTGCTGCCTGCCTCAACTGACCCCAGAAATATACCTCCAGTTGCTGAAGCCTGCACAAGCACCATTCCAAGAGCCATCTTGGGCACTCTAGTGTCAGCAGCAGGACACATGTGTCTGTCACGCACTCATGCCTTCTGCAAGCTTCGTTTTGTGCTTTTTTATAGGCAGATTTCCCCAGGGAAAAATCCCAACATTGAATCGAGTTTGTTTTAACTTTAGCTGTCGCATCACTAGCTGTACATGTACTGCTGTACAATAGGATCCGAGAGCAAATTCACTGCCAGTCAGTACTGTCTGGCTGCAGCAGCTTGCTGGGGACTGGCACAGGTCAGCTCCAGGAAGGTTTCACCTGTGTCCTGCACATGGAGCACCTGTACCCACAGCAGGTGCCCCTCTGCCTCTCACCCTGCTACTCCTCTCTGGTCTCACAGAGGCATGACTACCAACAAAGCTGTGGCTGACAAGCATTATGCTGATGCGCTTGTTCAATATTTCTTTAACAATGACAGATTGCTAACTGGAGCAGTAAAATTTAAGCAAAAACGTATTTAAGACATTGTCTTGCTTAAATACATCTGGAAACACTGAGGTTTTTATTAATGTTACAGTAAAGCATGTAGTAAAACAATAACCCTTTTCTAGACTATAAATCACAAAAAAATTCAACAAGCTACACAAAACACTTGCACACTTACATTCATGTCCTGGTTCTCCTCTTCTGGATCATCTCTGTCCACTCTGAGCACTTGGAGAGGCACATTAGTCTCTCCATGCTTTAAGATGCTTTTATCAACGTTTTCCATTCGTTGCTTTTCAGTTGTAACTTTAACTTTCAGCATATGAAAAGGCGTTGGCACTTCACCCACATTCAGATACATAGGCTCTCCCTCAAATATCATCCCCTCACATTCACCCTCCTTAAAACCAGGAGGTTGGTAATCAGATGGTGTAACTGCAGAAAAGAATTTGTTAAATGTGTTAGAATGAAACACATTCTTGTAAAATTAATTTTAACTTGTGCAAAAAGACGATTTTTGCCTTTAAATACAAAGAGCTACTCCAAAAAATTTGTGAGGAGAATAATCAACTTGTACTAAATGAAGTTCTTTTCCCTACAAAACAGGCAAAACCCAATTAAAGCTATTTGAAGCAGTTTATATGTGCAAAGAGATGAGCTAGAAGCTCTGAATTTTCATTATAAAGCAATAATACATTCTGAAAGCAGAGCTAGACATTTAATTAGTCATCCAAACTAGAAGTAGTCTGGCAGACATGTTACATCCTACCATACTCAGAAAAACCTTGTTTTTAAAACACACTGAAATCATCGCTCCAATGAAGTCAGTGACAAGACTGCATTCCTACAGTGAGATCAAATCCATTCCCCTTGGATTTTAGAAATTGTTGCAAGAAACAGACACATCAAAAAACATCATCATCTAACAACTCACAGAATGGCTTGGGTTGGAAAGGACCTCAAAGATCATGTAGTTCCAACCCCCCTGCTGCGGGCAGGGACACCCTCCACTAGACCAGGTTGCCCAAAGCCCCATCCAACCTGGCCTTAAACACTTCCAGGGATGGGGCCTCCACAACTGCTCTGGGCAACCTGTTCCACTGCCTCACCACTCTAACAGGAAAGAATTTCTTTCTAACATCTAATCTAAATCTACTCTCCTTCAGCTTAAACCCATTACCCCTTGTCCTGTCACCACACTCCCTGATAAACAGTCCCTCCCCAGCTTTCCTGTAGCCCCTTCATATACTGAAAGGCCACAATTAAGCCTCCCCAGAGCCTTCTCTTCTCCAGGCTGAACAAGCCCAACTCTCAGCCTGTCCTCATAGCAGAGGTGCTCCAGCCCTCTGATCAGCTTCGTGGCCCTCCTCTGGACTCTCTCCAACTCCCAGCAACCATAAAGATTACACATTAAAATATTTCTTTGAAATGTTCTCCAGTGTCTGATAAGTCAAGGTAATATGGAAACACTACCTTCATCATAATAAAACAGCTTCATAGTCAGGCAAACATCATTTGGTAATGGACTCAGGTTTTGCATCAGAACATAAATCTTGCGAATGAGGAGGATACTTGCTTTCTTGGTGTCTGCACAGGTGATTGTGGAATCATTCCTTTTATTCTTACTAAAAATGGACAAAGTATTCAGATTTTTTTTTATATACAGAGTAAGCTGTTTCTAGTATTAAGATACAGGACTGTTTAACAGACTGAGTGTCAGAAGCAGACATCACATTTATTGCTCAAGGTCTGAGACTACAAGCGCTGCAATTCCCAATACTGTTTAAGTGACCTGCACGTTCTCTGCCCCTGGGAAGATCAAATCCTGAGCCAGGGACATCACAAAAGCACTATGGTTCAACAGCTGTGACCAACTACTATATTTTACATTACATAATGCTTAAAAATACCCACTCTGAAAGAAAGAAAAAAAGTAGATACTTTTGAAAGCCCGAATTCTGCAAAGTCTTACATACTTGTTTTCCCTTAAATAGAACAAGTAACACTCTTGACTTTGACAAGTGTCCTGGGTTCAGCTAGGATAGAGTTAATGGTTACTGGTAAGAAAATGCATACCTAAGTCACTCTTGGCATACAGTTCTGACATTTCCATGCTCCTGTTCTACCAGCAGCTAATCCAAACCCTACTTTGCTGCCATTAAAAATGCTCTCCCTCTGCTCCTCACAGCCACACAGCTTAGAGAGGCACCCAAGGAACAGCGAGCACAAGGCAGACAACTGCAAGCGATTTCACTGGGTAACCCTGTCTTTTGGAAGCACACCCTTAACTGCGACCGTTAAAAACATCTCACCCCTCCCTCAAGTAGTCATCTCCTTCCCTGCAGGGTGTCAGAAGTAGGCTCATGCCTTATATTTTCAAATTAGTCTGGTATGAATTTATGCTAATACACCAAGGCAACCTGGCATGGCTGAGAGTCACATCCCCTTCCATCAGTGTTCTTTACATGACTTACAACCTCTTTCATAAGTAACTGAATGTTCTGGGTTTGCTTGGCAAGGTTTTGGTAGCAGGGCAGGGTCGGGGACTACAGGGGTGGCTTCTGCAAGAAGCTGCTGGAATCTTCCCCTATGTCCAATAAAGCCAATGCCAGCTGGCTCCAAGACGGACCCGCCACTGGCCAAGGCCAAGCCAGTCAGCAACAGTGGTAGTGCCCCTGTGAGAACATATTTAAGAAGGAAAAAAAAACAAACTAGGGGTAGCTTTCGCAGCCAGAGAGGAGCAAGAAGACGTGAGAAACTTTGCAGACACCCAGGTCAGTGCAGAAGGAGGGGGAGGAGGTGCTCCAGGCACCAGAGCAGAGATTCCCCTGCAGCCCATGGTGAAGACCATGGTGAGGCAGGCTGTCCCCCTGCAGCCCATGGAGGATAATGGGGAGTAGATATCCACTTGCAGCCTGTGGAGGACCCCATGCCGGAGCAGGTGGAGGCTCCTGAAGGAGTCTGTGACCCCATGGGAAGCCTGCGCTAGAGCAAGCTCCTGGCAGGACCTGTGACCCTGTGGAGAGTGGAGGACATGCTGGAGCAAGTTTGCTGGCAGGACTTGTGGCACCATGGAAGAGACCCACGCTGGAGCAGTCTGGTCCTGAACAACTGCACCCTGTGGACGAGACCCACGCTGCAGGAGTTCATGAAGAACTGTAGCCCGTGGGAAGCACTCATGCTGGCTAAGTTCGTGGCGGACTGTCTCCTGTGAGAGGAACCCTATGCTGAAGCAGGGGAAGAGTTTGAGGAGTCCTCCCCCTGAGGAGGAAGGAGTGGCAGAGACAATGTGTGATCAACTGACCACAACCTCCATTCCCCATCCCCCTGTGCCGCTGTGGGGGAGGAGGTAGAGAAATCTGGAGTAAAGTTAAGCCTGGGGAAGAAGGGAGAGGTAGGGGGAGGTGTTTTAAGATTTGGTTTTATTTCTCATTACTCAGTAATAAATTGCTTAGTAATAAATTAACTTTTTTCTAAGTTGAGTCTGTTTTGCCCATGATGGTAATTGGTGAACAATCCCTCCCTTGTCCTTACCTTGACCCACAAGCCTCTCATTACATTTTTCTCTCCCCTGTCCAGTTGAGAAGGGGGAGTGATAGAGTGGCTTTGGTGGGCACCTGGCCTCCAGCCAAGGTCAACCCACCGTACTAAACTCAGCCCAAAGGACCTAGGTCTGCAGCACTGCAGCTTTTTTTTCTTCTTTAAATTTAAAAAGCATTTCATGCAGGCAGAAAGCTGGGAGAAGTTTGTTGCAAAGAAAGCTGACTATCTCAACACACAGGGGACCTGAGCATGGCCTTCATTTTAGATAAATAGCTATCACAGTTGGGTGGATCAACTGGTGGTGTAAATGTTTCTCCAAGTTCATTAAAAGCATGTGAATGTCTCTGCGTTAGCCAGACCATTATGAGGGGAGCAAATACGTGGCTGTCCCCAAGAATATAAAAATAAACAACTAACAAAAGAATTCCAAAGAGAGCAATGGGCTGGAGCTGGCTTCAACCCACATACTGCTTCCCCATCAACCCACATACTGCTTCCCCATGACTGGGGATGCCCAGCGTCATGTCAGGATATCAGAGAGACCAGTAACGGGGATCACATTGGTACTGTGATTGAACTGACTACTGCAAGAGCTATGCTTTGCTAAGCGTAGCTTATGTTTGTATTGCATTTTCAGTGTATTTTGTATCACCTCTGCTAAATGATAAATCCCCTGTAACATCAAGTATCTTCTGATAAGTAAATATGGTATTAAACATTTCACCCTCCACATACGGAGTATCTTAAAGAACCCCGTCAGAGTTCCGACACTACTCTGACACTAAGAATCATCTTTTGAGTGGATAATTAAAAATATGAGCATAATCTTAAAATACAATGAATAATTTTTTCAGAATAAATCCAAGCTAATAGCAGATGTTGATAAAATTAGCCTTAAGATCCAGAATTAAAAAAGGAAACACCAAACAGATAAAATCCAAAGTTTTTACATCCCAGTGTATGCAAATGGACTGTAAAACCACAGAGCAGAATAAAGTCACAGTGACAATACCTGCTGAAATCCAGGAGTGGCCCATTGTGGGTGTACTTGAATTTGAAGTGATAACATTCTGTAATTGTCTGCAAACAAATCCAGTAATTATTAAACTATCAGCTGCCAAGCTACATTCTGTGTCGTAATGTATTAACCTTGCATTTAAATAAAATATTGATAGCCCCACTCCTGTCTGACCCACTTGCTTGCTCTGAATACAGCTTTCTAATGCTGTAACAGTTAACAGTATTAATGTATATGATTGTCATCAAATAAAAATGAAAATCTACAGTATTTTCCAGGAATCACCAAGTTTTTAGAATGAAATATTAATTCAAATTTTAATCACTAGGAAAATGTTTCACACACATAAGAGACATGGTGACACCCAGTGGTTAGTTAAAACATACTGTGTTTTTTACAAAAGTTCCATACATTTGTTAGAGAGTCAGGACAATGCATCTTTACGGACATTTAACTCTACAACACCACTTTGGGTTTCTTGTAGTGGCTCGAGAATAACCTGACACTAGATATTCAAAGGCAATTCACTACTTGGCAATTCTGATTAGCTCTAGTGATTCTTACATTTGCTGTTTTAAGATGCCCTTTTTTAATGTGAGTGTTAAGTACAACTGCTTGTATACACATTTCACTATATCCATACTATCATTAGTCATCCAGTAAAATATTCTAGCAGATTTACCTGAGGATCTTCTGGATGGGTATAGACCTGTATTTTTAAAGTAAAGAGAAGAAACAGATTAAGAACTGTACATCTCTAAGCATCTACCTTAAAAAATGTGTACCTTACTTTTCAAAGATACTTACTGCTAGGACAATCATTCTTAGCTGTTGGAAACATAATTAAAGAACATTAAATGTATTTCATAGCCCATTTCTGCTTACCAAACTATTTTGTTTCTCTAGCTCTGGAAACCAGTAGAGACAACTGAGTGAAGAGAAACCTCTTCATACACTTCTTATGTGTTTAAGAAAGGAGTTACTCAACTGACAGAAGAAAATTCCTACGTATCCCTAAGTGTTTCTGTTTACAAAGAAAATTATCCTGAAATGTCTGCGCATCCCACATTGTAGCTAATTGTTTTAGCCTACTAAAGCACAGCCATTCCCTAACCAGAAAGTCCTATAACTACGCTGGCAGCTAATGGACTTGCATAAATGAATGTTTCGATACATTTAAAATAGCTAAATGATATTGAAGACTTACATATTTCTTCTGCAAGGCATCGTAGCATCCTAACATCCTGCAAAAATCAAATAATATTGTCCATCTACTACTAATTTACATTTGCTTTCCTTCTGACTAAATAGTCTCAAAGAAGTGAAACTCTTGTGCTTAGTCTTCTTAATATTCTATTAGAGCAAGAATACTTATTCCATTATTCTATCTTCTTATTAGTAGATACACAAGCGATTAATATCTTTGTAACACCAAATCATCCTAACCTTTTTGCAGAATAAGAAAGAACATAATCTGTAGGTAAGTAATTTCTCAGTAAAAACATAATGCAATTGTACGCCTACAATTTTCAAACATCTTCTAACACATGTATTCCTTAATCAGTTTATAAATAAGTTCTTCAGCTGAACTCCTTTGTGCTTCAGGGATGTCGGTGTTATGTTATTGCCTTTATTTAGATGTTGCAATTTGCTTTTTATATCACATGCAAACAACAGTCAAATAGCAAACCAAGATTTACCCTATGTTTTTCTAGCATTTCTTTTGACTACAGTCAACAAGTAAAAATTGCTTTTGGTGTGTACATGATGCTGAGTTAAGAAAGGCTACTCACCTGTCAACTCCAAACAGGTAGCACACACCCCTCACACAAAAACCAGGGAGCTTTTCCTTGTCAGCATCCACGGACTGCCACACCACTGCCCTCGCTAATGTTTGATGCGTGAGGGTAAGGTGAAATGCATTCGGTGCCACTTCAGTTTCCTCTACCACAGAGGATCAATTAAGAAATTCCAGGTTACAGTAAAGGAAGCCTTTTTCCCCCCCTTCTCTCAGTGACAGTACAGAGCAAATGACTGATTGCACCTTTGACATCAGAACTCAGACCTACGTCTCTGAACACCTCAACACTAACAGCAGCTGCAAACCTCTCTGCTGAATGCAGCTTCGTTTCCAATGCCTTACCTTGTACTACAACTGGTCAAAGTGTGAAAAGCACAAAGGTGACCTTTATAGAGGTAATAAAAAATAGGAATCTATATATAAGGCAAAGGCCTTATATACTCTTTTCTAAAGAGCAAGGAGAACAGCCATGAAGGAATCTTGCAGTTATTGTGAAAAGAAAATCAAAATAACCACCTCTAGTCCCAAGTGACATACATTCACACAGTTAAGTGTAAGTACAAGCAGACAGACTATCATTCAGACACAATTCTGCCTTTGAATATAAAGGCCAACAGTACTTTCTTATACAAGTCTGAGAGCAAGATCTTTAAATTCAAGATGCAAAACGGTAACACTGCATCTCCTTTTCAACTAGAGAGGAACTACTGGTTAGATTTTTTGCATTTATGTGCACCCTTGGGCACTCATATACACCCACAGAGACAAAATGTAAAGTATAATCACTCTGTAAACAAAGCTTTCTACTCTACTAAGCATAAGTTGTAATGTTTCTAGAAACACAACCTTACAAGTCAGTTACATCTCTACCAAACCACACACTTTTTGACCTTCCGTCGTAAAAAAAAAAGTCAACATAGTAAGTACCATGCACTAAAAGCACTGCCTGGTCAGTTGTTCACTCACAGCAAGTGAACTTTTTTCTTTGTATCTGCAAACAACCAGAAAGTTATCTTTCAGAATTGACATGCTATGTAATGTTACATATACACTGCAATTAGCATACCATTTCACCAGCTGAGTAGACCCAGGACAGTTCTTGTCTTCCCTCAGAATTTTGACACAGACATCTAAAAAAAAGAATATATATATGCATATTTACTTAGGGCATAATGCAACTATGTTGCTAAGAAAATGAAGTTGATTCCCTAAGAGTATATATCAAAAGCAGACTAAAATTAACATTACCAATGGGTGTAGGTATAGTTTTAATTGCTGAGTTAGCATCACCATTACCTAACAAAATTCAACAATTGATCAGTGAAGTTTCCATTAGTCACTGAAAATGGCTATTACCTTTAATTAATAAGACCAAGTGGCTTTAAAAACACTCAATAACTTCATAACAACCCTATGACAATAGATTTTGCAAAGAATCACAAAGACAGCCTGTTACCATCCATGTATCTTGTTCCATAGGCACTTTCAGGAAAGATTCCTCTCAGATATGTAATGCAGGATACTGCTACTGCCAGGAGCCTCTTCACTAGCATTAAGGATTGCTGCTCAGTAGATATTTTGTTAGGAAATGTCACTGCACTCTGAAAGTTAGAGAAAGAAAAGAATTAATCTCTGTCCACAACAACAAAGCTGTACAGTCTACAATCTAGTCCAATGCCTGCTTAACATTTTAATTTAATTCTAAATGATGAAAGTCATACTTTTCAAAGTTAAGCATATTCCTAACACTTGGTGTTACTGTTTTTAGGACATAGCTGATTTCTATCAAGTGCATGACCACGAAGTTCAGACTCAAACTATTTTGCTATTAAGCATCATTATTCATAATTAAAAGATTGAATTAGCTTGCAATTTTCAAGTGAAGAAATATTACAAAGCACTATTTCAGCTAAAATTCACTGATTCAAATAACATACTGTGCTGAAACACACAAGAAAAAACATACCACACAGTTCCTTTGTTTCTGAGCAGTTGCCATTTTGCAGATACTCTTCTGTTAATAAAACATCTGTATTAACACACATATGACCACTATTCACAAGTACACAGGACCCCGACCCCAACTCTTCAGCTTTAACAAATCAGTACCTGAACCTACAAACAGTTCCTGCACAATTAATTCGTAACAGTTTAAACCAACCCCATAATTTTAAGGGAACAGAGCAGGATAGTTCATCTAATAATCATCAGCATTAGACTCTTGATTTTCACACCAGCACAGACCTCCCCCAGAGTTGCAGTATGCAGTAAACAGAGTAACATGTACCTACTTATATGAAACATAACCCTTCGAAAGCAATGCTCTGAACTTCTACCAGGCACCCAGCCTAACAGATTTTCAAGGGACCCTAAGAGGCAGCTCTCCACATTTAAGCCCCACCCAGCCAAAGTTGAACCTTTGGAAAACACCTCTAAGCTTGCATTGTTTTCCTTTGTAAATGAGTACTGGAGAAAGAGAACCCTCACCAGCTGTAAGCCTTTAACCCTCAGCACTATCAGCCTGACTTAGCAAAAGAAGCCTTGCCCACCATCTGTAAAAATGCAATGCATCTGAGCCTAAGGACATGGAAAATGCCTTTCCTAAGGAGGAGGCTGGCCCTGGACCATGCAGGGAACACAGGTCCCCCTCAGCTGAGCCCCCCAAACGCACCTGATCTCACTACATGACTGAGCTCAGCACCTCTCTAAGAACTGCAGAAACAGAAGAGGCCCTTCCCAGCACGACCACCCCTAGAAACGACAACCTGCCTCCTCAAAGGATAAAGGCCACCCACAAACTGAGGTGGAAGGGAAGAATAGCACAGGCTGGGGCAAAACGCCGCAGGAGGTGAGGAATCGGACACAACCCTCACGCCCCGGCACAGCGACGGAGGGCAGAGGCGCGCGCGTCCCCAGCCCCTCCTCACCCACGAGCACCGGGGGGGGTGGGGGTGGGGGCCGCGCGCGCGCGCACACCGCCGCGCGCGCCCCCCCCCGCTTTTATAGGGCAAGTGGCCGTGCGCAAACGAAGGGGTGGGCCTTGCCCTCCCGGCACGCACGGCTGCGGGCCGTGCGCAGCGCCGCCGCGGGAAAAGCTTCCCCCCTCCCCCTCCGGGAAACGGGTCCGGGGCCTGTTTGGATTAAACGTGTCGGGGTTCACTGCGGCACCGATCGCTCACCCCTCCCACGGGGATAAAATCATAGACTCATAAAATCTTTAAGGTTGGAAAAGACCTCTAAGATCGTCAAGTCCAACCATCAGCCCAACACCACTGTGTCTAAACCATGTCCCAAAGTGCCACGTCTACGCGTTTTTTGAACACCTCCAGGGATGGTGACTCCCACTCCCTCTCTGGGCAGCCTGTGCCAATGCCCGACCACTCTTTTGGTGAAGAAATTCTTCCTAATATCTAATCTAAACCTCCCCTGGCACAACTTGAGGTCATTTCTTCTTGTCCTAAATGGGATGGGGAGGAGAGTGGAAAAAAACCTCATGGGTTAAGGTAAAGGCAGTTTAATAAGATAAGGAAGAGAATAATACTAATACTAGCAACAACAAGAACAATAATAATACATGTGAGGCACAAATGCAATTCCTTACCGCAGGCAGAGAAAAAACAACCTGATGCCCAATCTGTTTACGAGCAGCGATCCCGCCTGCCGGCTGGCTTCCCCAGCTCTATCCGGAGCGGGACGTTACATGGCAGGGAACATCCCCTGGCCAGCCTGGGCCAGCTATCCCAGCTGTGATCTCCTGGCTTCTTGTGCAGGGCCTCAGAAGCAGAGAAGTCCTTGAATTAGTGTGGACACATCAACTACCCAGCAATGACTAAAACCATCAGTGTGTTACCAGCATTACTCTCATCCTAAATACCAACAACAGCAATATAACAGCTACTAGAAAGGAAATTAACTCTACCTGAGCTGAAACTGGGACACACCTACACACACGGATTAAAGCAATGCATTATTAGCTCTTAGAGCAGAACTAGAGACAGAAGTGATTCAGCAAACCAGGCCTGCCAACCGTGGCACCTAAAGCCCAGACTGCAGCTAGCTCCTCAGCGAGCCAGGACACTTGGCCTCCGGAGACACTGCCTTCAAGGAGACCAGCTCCACCTGAAGCTCTTCTCCAAGCAGCAGGAGATGTGCACACAGCTTTGTGGTCCCTCAGTCAGCTCAGGGGATCTGGATAACATAAACGTGTTAAATAAAGAGCACATACTCAAGCCGAAGGTGTGTGGGAGGAATCGTGGTTTGTGAGAGGTTTCCCTCCTGGGGCAGCCCTTGAAACACCATCCCGTTCCCAAGGAAATGTTTCTTGCTTGCTTTTTGAACGGGAAGGCTTCGCCGTGCCAAGGGCAAGCAAACTATGGCGTAGCTGCCAGGGACATCCATCCACAAATCCATGGGCCCTGATGGGATGCACCCGCAAGTGCTCAGGGAGCTGGCAGATGTTATTGCTATGCCACTCTCCATCATCTTTGAAAGGTCATGGAGAACAGGAGAGGTGCCTGAGGACTGGAGGAAAGCCAATGTCACTCGGGTCTTCAGAAAGAGCAAGAAGGAGGACCCGGGAAACTACAGGCCAGTCAGCCTCACCTCCATCCCTGGAAAGGTGACGGAACAGCTCATTCTGGGGCTCATCGGTAAGCATGTGGAGGAGGAGAAGGTGGTTATCGGGAGCGGTCAACATGGATTCAACCGGGGAAGATCATGCCTGACCAATCTGATAGCCGCCTATGATGGCATGACTGGCTGGGTGGATGAGGGGAGAGCAGTGGACGTTGTCTACCTTGACGTCAGGAAGGCTTTTGACACGGTCTCCCATAACATCCTCATAAGCAAGCTTAGGGCGTGTGGGTTGGATGAGTGGACAGTGAGGTGGGTTGACAAGCGGCTGAACGGCAGAGCTCAGAGGGTTGTGATAAGCCGCGCAGAGTCTAGTTGGAGGCCAGTAGCTAGCGGTGTGCCCCAAGGGTCAGCGCTTGGTCTGGTCTTATTCAACATCTTCATCAACGACCTGGACAGGGGACAGAGCGTACCCTCAGCAAGTTTCCTGACAATACGAAACTGGGAGGAGTGGCCGACACAGCAGAAGGCTGCGCTGCCATTCAGCGAGATCGGGACAGGCTGGAGAGCTGGGCGAAGAGGAACCAAATGAAATTCAACAAGGGCGAGTGTAGGGTCCTGCACTTAGGGAGGAATAACCCCAAGCACCGGTACAGGTTAGGGGTTGACCTGGTGGGAAGCAGCGCTGCGGAGAAGGACCTGGGAGTCCTGCTGGACAACAAGCTCTCCATGAGCCAGCAGTGTGCCCGCGTGGCCAAGAAGGCCAATGGTATCCTGGGGCGCACTGAGAAGAGCGTGGCCAGCAGGTGGAGGGAGGTTATCCTCTACTCTGCCCTGGTGAGGCCACAGCTGGAGTTCTGTGTCCAGTTCTGGACTCTCCAGTTCAAGAAAGACAGGGAACTACTGGGGAAGAGTCCAGCCGAGGGCTACGAGGATGATGAGGGCACTGGAGCATCTCTCGAATGAGGAAAGGCTGAGAGAGCTGGGGCTGTTTAGTCTGGAGAAGAGAAGACTGAGAGGGGATCTGATCAAAGCTTATAATTGTCTAAAGGGTGGGTGTCTAGAGGATGGGGCCAGAGTCTCCTCAACGATGCCCAGTGACAGGACAGGGGGCAACGGGCGCAAACTGGAACACAGAAAGTTCCATCTCAATATGAGGAAAAACTTCTTCACTTTGACGGTGACAGAGCACTGGAACAGGCTGCCCAGAGAGGCTGTGGAGTCTCCTTCTCTGGAGAGATTCCAAACCCTCCTGGACGTGATCCTGTGCAACCTGCTCTAGGTGAACCTGCTTTAGCAGGGGGGTTGGACTAGATGATCTCCAGAGGTCTCTTCCAACCCCTACCATTCTGTCATTCTGTGATTTTGTGATTCCGTGACAGCAAGTCAGCAAATTTCAGCATCAAACAGACACCACATGCAGGACTTTGACTGTTCTCCTACTGCTCTTTAATTCTTCAAAGAAAGTCTAGAATGCCATCCACACTGCACAGGGATAAAGTGCTAGCTGTGTCACGGTCACAGCACTCGGTACTGAACTGGAGGGAGGAAAATGGGAGGTCCTTTATGACTGTCGGCACCACAGTTTTACTCGTCAGCAAAGAGGTGACCCTGCTTGAGCGCAGGGGTGGGGGTGTTGGACCAGATGACCCCCAGAGGTCCCTTCCGCCCTCAACCAGTCCGTGACCGTATGATTCTGCGTCCCCATTTCTGTCCTTTAGTGACAACTCGGGGGGGCTCTCCTGGCCCCACAGCCCTCTCAGGAGTGAGGCTTGGGTGTGGGTTTTAGGGAGCAACCCCCTTCTCACAGCAGGACCAAAGCTGGCTGGGTCAGCAGGCGTGGGAGTGAGGTAGGGGCGTTCCTTTGTGACCTCAGCCCGCGTCACAGAGCCTGTCCTCATAACCCCACACCGCAGACCCTCCCTTCCCTTCCCTGCGAGACCTCGGCGAGCTCTCGGATCCAGGGGACGCGAGAAGTCTCTCCTGTACCCCAGAGACGCAGAGGACAAAGGGAGGTGGTGGGAGAGTGCAGGAGCGCTTGGGTGAAGCACAGGCGAGGACATCGGAGAGGGGGTGTTTCCCAGTAGGAGACATCCAAATCCTTCCCCCGGCAGCCTCGCGTGCTGACCCAAAGCAAGAAGATGACGGACCTGAAAGAGCTGATCACCAACATCGAGCTCTGCAGCAGGACTGACGGCTACAGCACAATCACGTTTCCCACCCTCAAGAAGCTGTCCGTCAGCGGTAAGGCCTTGGGGAGCTCTCTGGCGAGCATCGCTGCAGACAAGTCGTCGTGGGAAGTGGGGTTCGTCCCTGCGGGGAGACCCCGAGGGACACCCTGAGCCCAGCAGAGTCGGGTGCACCCGGCAGCCCCCTCCCCTTGCCGTGGTGGAACTCCCAGGGACGCGTTTCCCTCGGCAGTGGGTCACCCTCAGGGATCTGGCTCTGAAGGGAAGGACGTCCTGGTGGAAGAAGGCCGAGGCCAGTCAAAGATTCGGCCCGTGTCACAGATGGGCTTATCCTGTGAGGCGCACACTTGCCTCCGCCGTCTCCTTGTCTACGGATGTGCCGATGGGACGTGAGCTAGCTGACTTAGAGCTTGGCGTGTCTTTCCCTTGCTTTCCAGATGTCGTTACTATTTGGAGCAGTGTGTCTAAGCATGTTCAGCAATGGCTCCTGCAGAGAAAGGTGGGCTCCTACCCTACCCCTCCCGTGGCCGAGACAGCTTCAGGGGTGCTGGCAGCCCTGTGCCAGCAAGTGCCATTGTTCTTCCCAGATCTTCCCACAAATGTGCCAAAGACCAGCCTCTCCGTAAACCGAGACGCATAAAGTAAAGAGATAAATTTAAAAGAAAAAAAAAAGGTGGATAAACTATATATTTTATACATGCGCAATATACAAATACAGAAATAAAAGGCTGGTTGAGGTGTGCAAAAGTGTTCTGCATCGGGAGTCGGCAGGGCACAAGGCACCCCCCTTGCAAGCTCTCACAAATCCTCACTCTTTGGCCCCTCTCTTCTTTTTCCAGCCTCGGGCTGTCAGAGTGCCAGGACTGGGGACGTTCCTGATTAAAAAATGGCTCTCTTTTGAAAATGAAGACGTGCTCACGTTTCAGAGACCTCTCTTTGTGCTGTCCAGGACTGTTGCACAGATCCGTGAGCTGCAACATGCTTCTGTACCTGTTCCTGGTAAGAAGAGCAATGAAAGTCTTTGTTTTCCCCTGCACCCATATATTTGGGGCTTATGGTGGACACGTCAGAGGCCTTCAGAAGGTGATGAGAACCACCTCCCTGGGATGACACAAACAGCCCACCAAGTAGCAATGCCTAGAAAGGGGCCGTGTCTTTTGGACTGTTTTTTATTAAGGCCGTACAAAGTTAGACCGTCCCTCCGTGATCTGCTTTAGCAACTGGCTTTGTACCAGCCACATTTACCGATCCGTAGGATGCCTGCTGGCCGATGGTGGTTTATCGGAGCTGTTTACCTTAAAGCTGTTGAGATGACGCTGACATTTAGTTCTTGCACCGCACCAGAACTTGTTGAGGCAAACGCCCATGGGCCCTTAGGGCTACTTTTATGCAGAGAAGTGGGTCAAAGTCGGCTGTAGAGAGCCTACTACAGTTGACGGCAGGCAGTGCTCATCAGCGGGACCATCGCCAGATCTCACCATCCGGCATGTTTTCTTTCCATTCTATCGGGCTGTCTTTGCTCGGCAAGTAAAGGGCAGGTCCCGATTAGCATTCGCTGGGGCCCTGGAGTTGCTGCATTCCCTTCAGAGAAGCTACAGGCAGGGTTCATCTCCAAAGTGTCTGCAACCAGGAGTCTCCTCAACTGCTGTCTGAGTTACAGGCTTCCTCCTCTTTTCCAGACGACATGAAGAAAGTGTCAGTGAGCTGGAAGAACATCCACTCGGACGTCCCCTATTCTGAGGAAGTCGTGCAGAACTGTATGCAGGAGACCCTGAACTACTTCTACTTCATCCTAAGAAACAGAAAAGACACCGACTTCATTTTAAAGGACCTTGGCACTCTTGCTATCCGGGGAACAGTAGTGACAATGGCCTTCTGCAAAGACTTTTTACTAAGGCTCAACAAGTCGACATATGTGGTCGAGAAGTTGCTCACTGTAAGCGTATTGTGTTTCCAGCGCTACCTAGAGTGGGTCTGACATGCCGTCAAAGGAGCGGGGAACTGAGCCCTGCTGGCCAGCTGTCGCCTGCTGGGTCACCTGGGCTAGGCATGGTCTGCAGCAGTGAAAGCTTTCTGTAGTTTCTTTCTTTTATTTGCTGTGGTTCAAGGGTGCTGGGAAGGTACGCAGTACTACTTTTGCTGGGCAAGGGAAAGCCCTAGAAGGGCCTTGCTAGAAATAGGGAAAAGGCCAAAGCAGTGGCAGGGGTGATGAAGTTCACCCCACGCTCTGGACGTGAGGCTGAGGCGCAGAGACACCAAGGCCTGGCTGAGACCAGCCCCCCGTGGCCGCTGGCACGCTGTTAACAGGTGTAGTTCTCCTGGCCTGACGGAAGAGAAGGAGCTGGTGTCTGGGTTCCTCCACGCTGCAGAGGCGTGCAGACTCTTTGGAAGTCTTTGGGAGGACTCTGGGGATAAAACCAGCCCGGAACCATTTGCTCTCGGGTCAGCAGTCGTTAAAGCAAGCCACCTCACTGCAACCAGCAGCCAGGAACCAGGGTTCGTACTGGGCCTTCCCTTGCGTTTGCCTCCATTGACTTCTTCCCCGGTCAACAAGGAGTCTCCTGCCTGACGCCGTCACGTCTTGTCCTTGCAAAAAGGCTGGTGACGGTCCTCGCCCTAGCAGATGATCTGCTGTGCGGCTCCTTTTAGCAAGGGGCTGAGGCACTTGGCCAGAAGTTTGCTGAGAGGCTGCTAATTCTTGGAGTTATGGAAAGGCTGTTGTGAGCCTTGAGCTCATTTCCCTGGAGTCACGTGAGACGTTTCTGTCCCTTCTTGCAGAAGAAACTGGTCATATCGGACAAAGAAGTCACTCTGTCTCCGAGCCATTTTGGCCATGTCTACCAGTTACCACAGTGAGTATATTTGTTCCTGCAGCCCTTGCCGGCCCGAGCGCAGATGTGCTCAGCTCATGTTTGGTAGCACTCTGTCAAGTTCCTGGTTTGCAGTTCCTTTCAGCCTTGCCTTTGCTTAGTCTGGAGTTATGCGTCCTCTGTTACTGATCGTGGGTTGCATTTTACCACCGTCACTGCCATCAGAGGGAACTGGTTTGCTGGGCAGAGGAATTTAGGCAACCCTCCTAACGTTTCATCTGCTCATTCTCTTTCCGTTGGTAGAGACTGCCCCAAAACATTTAACAGAAATAAGAGCCTAATATTTCTGTTGTTTTGAATATACCATGGAAAGCTTCCCTTAGAGGGTGGCTCAAAGGCCAGAGGCATGCAAGTCCTCTGCCTGTGGTGTTTCCGTGCCTTCTGTGACGCTCACGTGAATCAAAGTATCTCCAAAATGCCTTCTTGGGTCAAGATGGCACAGGAGGACTGAGGCAAAAACCCAAAACCTCTGTCTCACGAGGGGCTGCTGAGCCGTTGCTGAGGCCAGCGCTGCTGGGCGGTTCCCTTAATGGCCTAGGACGTGAGGTTGACTCTCTAGAGCGGTACCTTGACATGCATCTAGCAAAGCAGCCCTTTTCTCAGAACGGTGCCTTCTTCCGATTTCCAGGTTTGAGACTAGGGCAGTGCCTCGAAGAATGTATCTCACGGACGAAGAGATATGTATAGAATTGGAGCGCGCTTTGAGCAGCATGGGAATAAGAGGTAATGTTAGCGAGCGATTCCTGGCAGAGGTTTGTGCAGCTGCCCGTCTTCATTACTGGTGGGCCCAGGCTACAAAAGATGCCCAGGATGGCACAGGCACCCTGAGTGCCTCTATTGACCCCTCCTGGTAAATCTCAAGAGGTATGTTCTGCCCCTGCACTCCGTGCCCTGGAGTACACCTCTTCCATTTTAGGAGTGAGTTTGTGCAGGAGGGTAGTAAATGTTTGGGGAAGTCCATTGACACAGTGAATCGGAAACTCTGCCTTGAGTTGTGGGAGACTTGAGTTGTTGGCGTATCTCTTGGAATCACTGCGGCGTGATTCGATGAGAAAAATCACGTAGAGAACGACTGTGCAAAGGTTGCTTAGCTGTGCCGAGACCTCACTTCTCTTTTAAAACTGGGGAGTCTAGCTCCTCGACCTAAATTCCTCAGGAACATCAGAGCTGTAATGTGGTTGGGTTGAACGTGCCGTGATAGCACATCTTTGTCTACCACACACGTATGCAACACCAAGAAATTGTTCCCCCCAAAAGAGACTCTAAAGTGCCAAGATCTGTCTCCCCTTGAAAGCCGCTGTGCAGAGGAGGGACTAGCTGCAGCAGGAGAGAACTCACACCAAAGAGAATAATGTGGCTGTCGGGGGTTGAACAGGATCAAGGGCTGGTGCCAGGAAGGGCTTAAGACCTCCCTCCAAGAAAACAGGTCTCAGAAGGAATCCCGGTGAGGCCTCGCGCAGCTTCTAACATTGCAGAGCAGATCTGTGCCTCCTCCTGCCTGTTGTAAGAGGTTTTCTCCCTTCACACTTGCAGCGGCTGTTCATCACACATTACGCCTTCTGCGAAGGGGCGTTTCTCCAAATCGCTTAGCCAGAGCTCAGATGGAGGAAGCAGCGGAGGAGAAAGCGGAGAGAAGAGGGTCCCCTGGCAGGTGAGACACTGAAAGGACTCGATCAGAGCAGCCTTGTGCTCTAGTCCTTGTGCGGGATGTTTTATAGGCTGCATCATGTCCCGGAGCCTGACTGACGGGAAAAGCCCGTCTTCTTCATTTCCTTGGTGGCACGTCTGAGCGTTACAGCTCAGGCTTATCCCTGTCTCTGTGGAGGGGAAGACGACAGTTGGGTGACGAGAGCTCGCTCTGCTGCCGAAGCGGGTGAGCAGCGTGAGCACAGGATGGAGAAGAAACTCTTCCTGCAGTCATACCGACTCAGCCCGCTGCGTATTTTCAGATCGTTGCCCCAGCGTGCAAGCGCAGAAGGAAGGCAGGCCAAAACCACTCCGTTCGAGAGCCCTGAATTGCCATTGCCTACTTCTGAAGAACAGCGGCAGACAGGACAGGTACGCAATATGGATTGAGGCACTTGTTGTGTCACTGGATTGCGGAAAATCAAGCGGGGATCTCATGGGAGAAATAGGTGCATAAAAAAATACGCAGATACCGATTCTGAGTAGATCTCTTACTGTGGCTCATTTTCCCATTCAATCACCTATTTGGAGTATTGTTCATCTCGGAAGAGGAACCGCAGCCCTTTTCAAAAAGCAGCTCTTTGATGACTTCTTAGTTCATTGGTCATAACGGAAGGGCTTTCTGGTTGCATCTCTAAGAACTGCTTGTCAACAGAAACTGGGAAAAAGGGAAGATGGGAGAAAGAAGGGCATTATTTAAAACAAAAACAAACAAAAAAACCCCAGACCAAACCAAACCAGATGAGAGTGACTGTGACTATTGCATTTCTGGGTTCCTGTAGCAAAGAGAGTCTGTATTTGGGATGAACGGTAGAAGAAAACTGGAGGCATCCCTGCCCAAAAGGAAGGAGACAGAAGAGAATGGAAAATCAGGAAGTGTCAGCTTGCCAGAATTGCCACAACCGCAAGCCGGGACAGAAAGCGACAAGATGCCGAGGGCCCAGGTACAGGAGTATGCACAGAGCAGCCTTCTTCTGGTTGGGGGTGGCACCGAGTTGGGAAGGTCTCCAAGTCCCGGCAGCATCGCTCCCCGCAAGGAGCGGGGCGGGTGGCTGTGGTTTTCATTCTCGCCTGCTCACTGCTGTGAGGGAGGAGTTGCTGGTAGAGGCCAAGGGGCAAAACGAGCAGGCGGCCAGGCTGAGGGCATCAGTGGGCCTGCTCCGTCCCTGCCTGGAGAGGAGGCCACCTCTGCCCAGGCGCCGGCTCTGGACCTCGAGCAGGATCTCTCCCAGGCACGTGGCTTGAGCCAGCTCCAGCCGGCGGTGTGGAGAGGGAGAGCTGTCTCTCCAAGTAGCGTGGAGAGCTCTCCGGCCGTTCTTCATAAGCAAGATGGCCGACACGTTATTTCAGCTGCTTCCTGGTGTCAGGGAGCCAGCCTGGTGTGAAATGCTTAATGATGGTGACGATAGGGTTGAGTGCTTGTGGGTAAGAATGAGGGGGAAGGCCAAACAGGGCCGCTGTCATGGTGGGAATGTGTTACAGACCACCCCATGAGGACGAAATAGAGTTTTCGATTCTGGGGGAAGTAAGGAGGGGGGTCAGCAGAACTGCCACCTTGGACTTCCGGAGGGCAGACTTTGGCCTGTTTAGGAGCCTGGTTGGCAGAGTCCCCTGGGAGGCAGTCCCGACGGGCAGAGGAGTCCAGGAAGGCTGGACATTCTTCAAGAAGGAAATCTGAAAGGCGCAGGAGCGGGCCGTCCCCACGTGCCGAAAGACGGGCCGGTGGGGAAGAAGAGCGGCCTGGCTGAACAGAGAGCTTTGGCTCAGGGAAAATCTCAGGGAAAAAGAGAGAGTCCTAGCTGACCGGGGAGGTCCCAGTTGACCGGAGGTTAGCCAATGTGACGCCCATCCACAGGAAGGGCCGGAAGGAGGATCTGGGGAGCTACAGGCCTGTCAGTCTGACCTGGGTGCCGGGGAAGGTTATGGAGCAGATCACCTTGATGGCCACGGTTTAGTGGTGGACTTGGCAGCGCTAGGTTAACGGTTGGACGTGATGATCTTAAAGGTCTTTTCCAACCTAAACAAGTCAATGATTCTATGATTATTTTTGCTCCACCTGTGGCAAGACCAGCTTTTCCCTTTTTGAAACCAACTTGGGCCACAGATTTCTGTCATTTTTCTGTCTTGCAGCTGTCCCAGGAGGAGGAAGATAGCCTCAGGCCCACAGAGATCACCTCTGGTATAGAAGAGGGTCTACAAACGGCGGAGGCTTGGATTCAGGGCAGGAGGCAGTTGCGAACCGAGCTGGAAAGCTTCGGGGACATTGAAAAATGGCTGAGACAAAAACCTTCCCAAAATGATCAAGAAAAAAGATATTGGGAAAGACCAAAGGCACACAGAGCAGACAGGAGGGCTGTTGTCCAGTCGGCCGTGACCGACAGCCTGGACGTAAGTACGGAAGGGCACGGGAAATAGCATCTGTGGTCAGACTCCTGTTTGCAGACACTTTGGAGATGAACCCTGCCTGTAGCTTCTCTGAAGGGAATGCAGCAACTCCAGGGCCCCAGCGAATGCTAATCAGGACCTGCCCTTCACTTGCAGAGCAAAGACAGCCCGATAGAACGGAAAGAAAAGTGCCGGATGGTGAGATCTGGGGATGGCCCTGTTGATGAGCACTGCCTGCCGTCAACTGTAGAGACTGACTTGGGAGAACTGGTTGACCGCTATCGCAGGAATGCCCTCACGAGCTATCTGGAGAGCTCCAGGCGGTGCAAAGAGCGTAATGTTCACATCACCAAGCCAACGCTGCAGAAAGGTAAAGCAAAGACCCAGGGCCTGATGTGAATGCCCTAAATCTGGCAAGTCCGTGTCTCTTCCCAAGCCCAGAAGCATGAGCAGTTTCAGGGGGCGCTGCCGATGGAGCATGTTTGCAGCCCTCGGAGGGCCACGGCAGATGCTGCCGGTTAGGATCAGCAATACCATCAGCAGGACCAGAGCAGGGCTGAGATATCAAAGGGTGCTGCAGACAAGCCGGGGCTCTCTCCCGTTGCCCCTGGGATGGTCAAGCCGGAAGCCAGACCATGGCCAGGATCAGGGGTTCCATAGCCAGGAACAGACATGGCTGCGGCTGAGCTGCAGACTGCTACACCTGCAACGTCTGAGCCCCCGGGGCGAGGCATGACTGTTTTCTGTGTGCACTTTGCCAACAGCCCTGCTGCATCCAGGAGACAAGATCATCAAGGAAGGACAAGACATAGGGAAGATCAGGCAGCCCGGAGGATACTACAGCACAGGACTTGCTGATGCTGGGAGCACCTGCAGATCAGGAAGTGCATCTAGAAGCCAGATGGAGGCAGAAAAGAGGTTTGTTCAAAGAGGGCTTCAGATCGGGCCCCTCCTGCGGCCCAGCTGCATATCACCCCTCTCTGCTCAGTCCCCACGGCGTCAGAGGCAGTACCGAGGTTTTGGAGTGAACCATTAGGCTGCTGCAAGGGAGCAGCGAGCAACAGCGAAGAGGCCCATCCTCTCCTCAGCTACAGGACCGCTCCTGCATTTTAGCTAAGCCATTGGGTTGCAGCGGTGCTGGCGAACAGTTTGTGGTGCCTGGCAGGAGCCTTGCAGGCTACACTTGGGACTAGCTCTGTGCTCTGAACTACAGAGGTGACAAAACTTGCCCTCAGAGCGACCCAAAGCTTCTCTGGAATCCCCTCAGAGAATGTTTATTCCTGTGGAAGAAAGACAGTCTTGAAGAGCCGAGCTTTGGATGGCTGGAGAAGCTTGTGCAGGAAAAAAACATTGCAAAGCAGAGAACAATCTTCTCAGTTTATCTCAGTTAAAGTGTTTAGCTACTACAGTGTCGGGCAACGTACCAGCTCTTCAGATAGCTTCACAAGCTGCCATTTCCAGTGCCGGTCATGTCTAACACAGACCAACACGGTCCGCACAAGTCTGGCAGAGCTTCCTGGGGCCTGGAAGCCCCGAGTTCTTGTCGGGCTCACTTTTGCCCTTACTACGAGAAGCAGAGAACCTGCCCAGAATGTTATTTCTGTAAAGCACATTATTGTCTCTTGCATATTTTTTTCCTCCCTTTTTCCCCCGCCTTTTTTCACAGGCATCTTCAGAATAAGAAGATGCAGAAGTCAAACGACAATAACTTCTGGCCAGGTCATCTCTTGGACAAGCTATGCCTTTACTTTCCTGAAAAGCAGCATGACAGGGCACACGCCTTGTTCAGCTGCGTTCAGCCAACCAAGCCTGCCTACCGTGGCACCTAAAGCCCAGACTGCAGCTAGCTCCTCAGCGAGCCAGGACACTTGGCCTCCGGAGACACTGCCTTCAAGGAGACCAGCTCCACCTGAAGCTCTTCTCCAAGCAGCAGGAGATGTGCACACAGCTTTGTGGTCCCTCAGTCAGCTCAGGGGATCTGGATAACATAAACGTGTTAAATAAAGAGCACATACTCAAGCCGAAGGTGTGTGGGAGGAATCGTGGTTTGTGAGAGGTTTCCCTCCTGGGGCAGCCCTTGAAACACCATCCCGTTCCCAAGGAAATGTTTCTTGCTTGCTTTTTGAACGGGAAGGCTTCGCCGTGCCAAGGGCAAGCAAACTATGGCGTAGCTGCCAGGGACATCCATCCACAAATCCATGGGCCCTGATGGGATGCACCCGCAAGTGCTCAGGGAGCTGGCAGATGTTATTGCTATGCCACTCTCCATCATCTTTGAAAGGTCATGGAGAACAGGAGAGGTGCCTGAGGACTGGAGGAAAGCCAATGTCACTCGGGTCTTCAGAAAGAGCAAGAAGGAGGACCCGGGAAACTACAGGCCAGTCAGCCTCACCTCCATCCCTGGAAAGGTGACGGAACAGCTCATTCTGGGGCTCATCGGTAAGCATGTGGAGGAGGAGAAGGTGGTTATCGGGAGCGGTCAACATGGATTCAACCGGGGAAGATCATGCCTGACCAATCTGATAGCCGCCTATGATGGCATGACTGGCTGGGTGGATGAGGGGAGAGCAGTGGACGTTGTCTACCTTGACGTCAGGAAGGCTTTTGACACGGTCTCCCATAACATCCTCATAAGCAAGCTTAGGGCGTGTGGGTTGGATGAGTGGACAGTGAGGTGGGTTGACAAGCGGCTGAACGGCAGAGCTCAGAGGGTTGTGATAAGCCGCGCAGAGTCTAGTTGGAGGCCAGTAGCTAGCGGTGTGCCCCAAGGGTCAGCGCTTGGTCTGGTCTTATTCAACATCTTCATCAACGACCTGGACAGGGGACAGAGCGTACCCTCAGCAAGTTTCCTGACAATACGAAACTGGGAGGAGTGGCCGACACAGCAGAAGGCTGCGCTGCCATTCAGCGAGATCGGGACAGGCTGGAGAGCTGGGCGAAGAGGAACCAAATGAAATTCAACAAGGGCGAGTGTAGGGTCCTGCACTTAGGGAGGAATAACCCCAAGCACCGGTACAGGTTAGGGGTTGACCTGGTGGGAAGCAGCGCTGCGGAGAAGGACCTGGGAGTCCTGCTGGACAACAAGCTCTCCATGAGCCAGCAGTGTGCCCGCGTGGCCAAGAAGGCCAATGGTATCCTGGGGCGCACTGAGAAGAGCGTGGCCAGCAGGTGGAGGGAGGTTATCCTCTACTCTGCCCTGGTGAGGCCACAGCTGGAGTTCTGTGTCCAGTTCTGGACTCTCCAGTTCAAGAAAGACAGGGAACTACTGGGGAAGAGTCCAGCCGAGGGCTACGAGGATGATGAGGGCACTGGAGCATCTCTCGAATGAGGAAAGGCTGAGAGAGCTGGGGCTGTTTAGTCTGGAGAAGAGAAGACTGAGAGGGGATCTGATCAAAGCTTATAATTGTCTAAAGGGTGGGTGTCTAGAGGATGGGGCCAGAGTCTCCTCAACGATGCCCAGTGACAGGACAGGGGGCAACGGGCGCAAACTGGAACACAGAAAGTTCCATCTCAATATGAGGAAAAACTTCTTCACTTTGACGGTGACAGAGCACTGGAACAGGCTGCCCAGAGAGGCTGTGGAGTCTCCTTCTCTGGAGAGATTCCAAACCCTCCTGGACGTGATCCTGTGCAACCTGCTCTAGGTGAACCTGCTTTAGCAGGGGGGTTGGACTAGATGATCTCCAGAGGTCTCTTCCAACCCCTACCATTCTGTCATTCTGTGATTTTGTGATTCCGTGACAGCAAGTCAGCAAATTTCAGCATCAAACAGACACCACATGCAGGACTTTGACTGTTCTCCTACTGCTCTTTAATTCTTCAAAGAAAGTCTAGAATGCCATCCACACTGCACAGGGATAAAGTGCTAGCTGTGTCACGGTCACAGCACTCGGTACTGAACTGGAGGGAGGAAAATGGGAGGTCCTTTATGACTGTCGGCACCACAGTTTTACTCGTCAGTAAAGAGGTGACCCTGCTTGAGCGCAGGGGTGGGGGTGTTGGACCAGATGACCCCCAGAGGTCCCTTCCGCCCTCAACCAGTCCGTGACCGTATGATTCTGCGTCCCCATTTCTGTCCTTTAGTGACAACTCGGGGGGGCTCTCCCGGCCCCACAGCCCTCTCAGGAGTGAGGCTTGGGTGTGGGTTTTAGGGAGCAACCCCCTTCTCACAGCAGGACCAAAGCTGGCTGGGTCAGCAGGCGTGGGAGTGAGGTAGGGGCGTTCCTTTGTGACCTCAGCCCGCGTCACAGAGCCTGTCCTCATAACCCCACACCGCAGACCCTCCCTTCCCTTCCCTGCGAGACCTCGGCGAGCTCTCGGATCCAGGGGACGCGAGAAGTCTCTCCTGTACCCCAGAGACGCAGAGGACAAAGGGAGGTGGTGGGAGAGTGCAGGAGCGCTTGGGTGAAGCACAGGCGAGGACATCGGAGAGGGGGTGTTTCCCAGTAGGAGACATCCAAATCCTTCCCCCGGCAGCCTCGCGTGCTGACCCAAAGCAAGAAGATGACGGACCTGAAAGAGCTGATCACCAACATCGAGCTCTGCAGCAGGACTGACGGCTACAGCACAATCACGTTTCCCACCCTCAAGAAGCTGTCCGTCAGCGGTAAGGCCTTGGGGAGCTCTCTGGCGAGCATCGCTGCAGACAAGTCGTCGTGGGAAGTGGGGTTCGTCCCTGCGGGGAGACCCCGAGGGACACCCTGAGCCCAGCAGAGTCGGGTGCACCCGGCAGCCCCCTCCCCTTGCCGTGGTGGAACTCCCAGGGACGCGTTTCCCTCGGCAGTGGGTCACCCTCAGGGATCTGGCTCTGAAGGGAAAGACGTCCTGGTGGAAGAAGGCCGAGGCCAGTCAAAGATTCGGCCCGTGTCACAGATGGGCTTATCCTGTGAGGCGCACACTTGCCTCCGCCGTCTCCTTGTCTACGGATGTGCCGATGGGACGTGAGCTAGCTGACTTAGAGCTTGGCGTGTCTTTCCCTTGCTTTCCAGATGTCGTTACTATTTGGAGCAGTGTGTCTAAGCATGTTCAGCAATGGCTCCTGCAGAGAAAGGTGGGCTCCTACCCTACCCCTCCCGTGGCCGAGACAGCTTCAGGGGTGCTGGCAGCCCTGTGCCAGCAAGTGCCATTGTTCTTCCCAGATCTTCCCACAAATGTGCCAAAGACCAGCCTCTCCGTAAACCGAGACGCATAAAGTAAAGAGATAAATTTAAAAGAAAAAAAAAAGGTGGATAAACTATATATTTTATACATGCGCAATATACAAATACAGAAATAAAAGGCTGGTTGAGGTGTGCAAAAGTGTTCTGCATCGGGAGTCGGCAGGGCACAAGGCACCCCCCTTGCAAGCTCTCACAAATCCTCACTCTTTGGCCCCTCTCTTCTTTTTCCAGCCTCGGGCTGTCAGAGTGCCAGGACTGGGGACGTTCCTGATTAAAAAATGGCTCTCTTTTGAAAATGAAGACGTGCTCACGTTTCAGAGACCTCTCTTTGTGCTGTCCAGGACTGTTGCACAGATCCGTGAGCTGCAACATGCTTCTGTACCTGTTCCTGGTAAGAAGAGCAATGAAAGTCTTTGTTTTCCCCTGCACCCATATATTTGGGGCTTATGGTGGACACGTCAGAGGCCTTCAGAAGGTGATGAGAACCACCTCCCTGGGATGACACAAACAGCCCACCAAGTAGCAATGCCTAGAAAGGGGCCGTGTCTTTTGGACTGTTTTTTATTAAGGCCGTACAAAGTTAGACCGTCCCTCCGTGATCTGCTTTAGCAACTGGCTTTGTACCAGCCACATTTACCGATCCGTAGGATGCCTGCTGGCCGATGGTGGTTTATCGGAGCTGTTTACCTTAAAGCCGTTGAGATGACGCTGACGTTTAGTTCTTGCACCGCACCAGAACTTGTTGAGGCAAACGCCCATGGGCCCTTAGGGCTACTTTTATGCAGAGAAGTGGGTCAAAGTCGGCTGTAGAGAGCCTACTACAGTTGACGGCAGGCAGTGCTCATCAGCGGGACCATCGCCAGATCTCACCATCCGGCATGTTTTCTTTCCATTCTATCGGGCTGTCTTTGCTCTGCAAGTAAAGGGCAGGTCCCGATTAGCATTCGCTGGGGCCCTGGAGTTGCTGCATTCCCTTCAGAGAAGCTACAGGCAGGGTTTATCTCCAAAGCGTCTGCAACCAGGAGTCGGCACCCTGCAATGGCATCACAGGGACAGTGCCTCCTCCGGGAGTTCAGTTCCCATCCGGGGCTGGCCCCTCAGACAGATACTCCTTGGAGGCCTTAGCAGAAGAGCAGCACACCGCGCACAGGTGCCTCAGGTGAAAAAAGGCAGGCAGTTACCGTCCCCTTTCTGCTTGTGTCAGGGAGCCACAGGCTCTCCCCATTGCCGCTGACTGTGGGGCAGCACGTTGGCAAGAGGAGGTAGCCCTGCATTCTGCCAGAGTTCATCCACCCCACCGCCCTCCAAAGAAAACATTTTCGGAGCGAGCGAATGACTCGGTCACTGTTCCAGTTCTGTTGGACCGTCCTGCGCTGAGCCTCACAACTGAACAGGACAAAGTGCTTATCGGCACCTCAAGGGACAAATCAGAGTCTGGTGGACAGGTCGACCAGAAGATCAGAAGAGGACGCCGTCCCCACACGTAGAAACTGCTTCAACTTCTCCTCCTCCTCCTCCTCCTAAGCCACCTCCTCCTTCTTCTAGCCAGTTACCCAGAAAAAGTGTTTCTCTCACCAACTGTTCAGAAGCCAAACAAATTCTTTGAGACGGCTTGTAGCACCTCAGCTGCAAGGCACCACGTGGACAAGGGAGTACTGAGAAGCCAATAGGCTAATAGTCACAACGACCCCTTGCCCCTTCCTTTCCCGCTGCGCTGTCCTCTAAAGCGCCCGCATTCGCCAAGGCGTACGGGTGCGCTTGTTCTCCTCCCACAGACACGGTACCTTCTCCCACCGTCTCCGAGAAAGAGAGAGCTTTCCAGTCTCTTCCATTTCATCACAGCTCAGGTTTTGTCGTTCTGGCTTGGTGTTGACTGGTGGAACCTCCAAGCGTATTAACTGTCTTTCGGGCTTGGTAGGAGCACGAGGCTTCATCCCTTTGGCTGTGCCCCCAGCAGGTGGTGGACAAGTGGCAGTTTTGCAGGTGGCTTTCTGGAACTGAGCTTCTACCCCTAGGACAGATGAAGAAACAAACAAACAAAAAGCCCACGTTAGAACGTAGAAGCCACGTTAGAGCGTAGCAGAAACAAACATCTGATCCATGCTTAAGACAAAGGGGGTTGGCATGGTGTGCTGATCAGAACTCCCAACGGCGCTTACTAAAGTATAAGCTCTTCTGAAGCGCTGCTTTCCAGCTGCCACCAACAGCCGGAGAAAGGGTCTGCTTTGGATGAGCTGGATGATGAATGCTAACAAACAAAATCCAGTACTGGATGTTAAACCCCAGCGTTCAGACTTTGATCCCGACCTGAAAGGCGGGATCACCTGCCTCCTGCCATTGGGCTAACTACGGTATTGCACAGCCCCCGAATCCTTCAGCCTTTCCCTACAAGTCCCCTTCTGGCCACTCTGCTCTAGGACAATGGCCTCAAGGAGCCGGGTGCTCGACCCACTTTGGCATTTCCTGTCTGTACAGAGATGCTTTCCCAACCCAGTGCTCTCCTCTCACCTGTTCTGCTCTCTTGGGATTGTCCTTTCCTCATTTCCAGCCACTGCTTTTGACACTCAGTCAGGTCTTCGGGACTTGTAAGATTCCCCGGTTTTGAGGAAGTCAAGAAGATGACCGCGTCCTCCAGATCCTTGTCGCTGATGGGAACTTTGGTCTGGCAACCAAAACAGAAAAGGACGGTGGGATCACCAAAAGATCAAGGCGTGCCCCAGCGTGGGAGGAGCGAGCTTTGCTCTTGTTCCAGGTGCTTTTGCAGGGAAGCACGGCGCAAAAGCAACCTGCTGAGGTTTCCTCAGGTTTATCAAGCATTCACAACTCGACCGGTCATCTGCTGCCCCCTGCAGAGCCCTCGGCTTTTACTGTGCCAAACTTCCCAGCCCTCTGGGTTTCAGGAAGATACTGTGGCTCCAACTAGAATATCCGTTAATATCGCAATGGCTAAACCCTAAAGAAACTGGACCGTGCTCTTCACAGGTCTGTCACGCTGCGGCCTGTGGAAAGAGAGGCCCAGCGTGAGCCGTGCAGCGCAGACATGTACGGAAAGGCGGTGCAGCGGGGAGACGTAGGAGCTTGGTGGGGGAAAGACCAAGTGTCAACACTGGGAAGCTCGATGCTAGTTCAGGGTCTACAGCAGGATCCTGACAGCAACAGTACTGAGCACCGACTGCCTCCCAAGTGTGTGAGGCAATGGCTTTGTTCACTCCCGCCTGAGACTTGCTCTAGGTGCATCTCTGCAGCTTGCCCCTCCCTTTGCCCTTCAGCTTTTCACAGCTCGTGGGAGCCATTCTCTGAGAGTAAGGCAAGCAAAAACGCCCCTTGCTGAAGCTCTTCCGTTTGCTCTGGGTTGGCATGCAGGAAAATAGGGCAGAGTTGCAGGCGTTCCTTGCTTTTCTGTTCCTGACGTACCTCCTTGATGACTTTAATGAAGTCTTCTCTCTTGATCTTCCTCCTCTCCATGCCAGCCTTCTTGAATACGTCCACCAGCCTCAGCTTCTTTTTCTGCAGGAGGTTATGCGGCGTGACAAGAGCCTGGGGGTATGGTGTACAAACAAGGGGAATGCTGCCCTTCTGGGGCTGGCTGCTCTTTGGCGGTGACTGCTGAAAAGGATTAGAAAATGCTCCGAGATCACCGTCGTCCACGACCGCCATGCCTGTCGATGTGGCATCGGCTAGGCTAAAGCGGCGTCGCTACTGACCTGACCGCAGACGCTACTTCCTGTGCCCTTCCGTACTTACGTCCAGGCTGTCGGTCACGGCCGACTGGACAACAGCCCTCCTGTCTGCTCTGCGTGCCTTTGGTCTTTCCCGGTATCTTTTTTCTTGATCATTTGGGGAAGGTTTTTGTCTCAGCCATTTTTCAATGTCCCCAAAGCTTTCCAGCTCGGTTCGCAACTGCCTCCTGCCCTGATTCCAAGCCTCCGCCGTTTGTAGACCCTCTTCTATACCAGAGGTGATCTCTGTGGGCCTGAGGCGATCTTCCTCCTCCTGGGACAGCTGCAAGACAGAAAAATGACAGAAATCTGTGGCCCAAGTTGGTTTCAGAAAGGGAGAAGCTGGTCTTGCCACAGGTGGAGCAAAAATAATCATAGAATCATTGACTTGTTTAGGTTGGAAAAGACCTTTAAGATCATCACGTCCAACCGTTAACCTAGCGCTGCCAAGTCCACCACTAAACCGTGGCCATCAAGGTGATCTGCTCCATAACCTTCCCCGGCACCCAGGTCAGACTGACAGGCCTGTAGCTCCCCGGATCCTCCTTCCGGCCCTTCCTGTGGATGGGCGTCACATTGGCTAACCTCCGGTCAACTGGGACCTCCCCGGTCAGCTAGGACTCTCTCTTCTTCCCTGAGATTTTCCCTGAGCCAAAGCTCTCTGTTCAGCCAGGCCGCTCTTCTTCCCCACCGGCCCGTCTTTCGGCACGTGGGGACGGCCCGCTCCTGCGCCTTTCAGATTTCCTTCTTGAAGAACGTCCAGCCTTCCTGGACTCCTCTGCCCGTCGGGACTGCCTCCCAGGGGACTCTGCCAACCAGGCTCCTAAACAGGCCAAAGTCTGCCCTCCGGAAGTCCAAGGTGGCAGTTCTGCTGACCCCCCCTCCTTACTTCCCCCAGAATCGAAAACTCTATTTCGTCCTCATGGGGTGGTCTGTAACACATTCCCACCATGACAGCGGCCCTGTTTGGCCTTCCCCCTCATTCTTACCCACAAGCACTCAACCCTATCGTCACCATCATTAAGCATTTCACACCAGGCTGGCTCCCTGACACCAGGAAGCAGCTGAAATAACGTGTCGGCCATCTTGCTTATGAAGAACGGCCGGAGAGCTCTCCACGCTACTTGGAGAGACAGCTCTCCCTCTCCACACCGCCGGCTGGAGCTGGCTCAAGCCACGTGCCTGGGAGAGATCCTGCTCGAGGTCCAGAGCCGGCGCCTGGGCAGAGGTGGCCTCCTCTCCAGGCAGGGACGGAGCAGGCCCACTGATGCCCTCAGCCTGGCCGCCTGCTCGTTTTGCCCCTTGGCCTCTACCAGCAACTCCTCCCTCACAGCAGTGAGCAGGCGAGAATGAAAACCACAGCCACCCGCCCCGCTCCTTGCGGGGAGCGATGCTGCCGGGACTTGGAGACCTTCCCAACTCGGTGCCACCCCCAACCAGAAGAAGGCTGCTCTGTGGATACTCCTGTACCTGGGCCCTCGGCATCTTGTCGCTTTCTGTCCCGGCTTGCGGTTGTGGCAATTCTGGCAAGCTGACACTTCCTGATTTTCCATTCTCTTCTGTCTCCTTCCTTTTGGGCAGGGATGCCTCCAGTTTTCTTCTACCGTTCATCCCAAATACAGGCTCTCTTTGCTACAGGAACCCAGAAATGCAATAGTCACAGTCACTCTCATCTGGTTTGGTTTGGTCTGGGGTTTTTTTGTTTGTTTTTGTTTTAAATAATGCCCTTCTTTCTCCCATCTTCCCTTTTTCCCAGTTTCTGTTGACAAGCAGTTCTTAGAGATGCAACCAGAAAGCCCTTCCGTTATGACCAATGAACTAAGAAGTCATCAAAGAGCTGCTTTTTGAAAAGGGCTGCGGTTCCTCTTCCGAGATGAACAATACTCCAAATAGGTGATTGAATGGGAAAGTGAGCCACAGTAAGAGATCTACTCAGAATCGGTATCTGCGTATTTTTTTATGCACCTATTTCTCCCATGAGATCCCCGCTTGATTTTCCGCAATCCAGTGACACAACAAGTGCCTCAATCCATATTGCGTACCTGTCCTGTCTGCCGCTGTTCTTCAGAAGTAGGCAATGGCAATTCAGGGCTCTCGAACGGAGTGGTTTTGGCCTGCCTTCCTTCTGCGCTTGCACGCTGGGGCAACGATCGGAAAATACGCAGCGGGCTGAGTCGGTATGACTGCAGGAAGAGTTTCTTCTCCATCCTGTGCTCACGCTGCTCACCCGCTTCGGCAGCAGAGCGAGCTCTCGTCACCCAACTGTCGTCTTCCCCTCCACAGAGACAGGGATAAGCCTGAGCTGTAACGCTCAGACGTGCCACCAAGGAAATGAAGGAGACGGGCTTTTCCCGTCAGTCAGGCTCCGGGACATGCAGCCCGATGCGGCCCTCTGGATGGAACGACGAGAGGATTTGCATCCTGTGCAATCACAGGCACCTGGAGATACTGGCATGCCCCTCCTGGCCACCACCCTGACCAGTGCAAGGCTGACCCCCAATTCCGTGGGACTTCCATCCAGCAAGGAAACGCACTGTGCGGTGACGTGTGTTAACAGCCTTTCTGAGTCAACACAGACACGGGGTCCAAAGGAAACAGGGGAACGGGTTTCTCAGAGAGCCTGGACAGCCTCCGTCTCTGAAGGCTTTGAAGACAAGACTGGACAAAGGCCTGAGCAACCTGGTCTGACCTCAGCTCATAGCTGACTCTGCTTGGACCAGCTGCTTGGACTAGGACCTCCCGAGAGCCCTTCCAGCCTCCTTTCCTGCAGGAGCCTATAAAACATCCCGCACAAGGACTAGAGCACAAGGCCGCTCTGATCGAGTCCTTTCAGTGTCTCACCTGCCAGGGGACCCTCTTCTCTCCGCTGCTTCCTCCGTCTGAGCTCTGGCTAAGCGATTTGGAGAAACGCCCCTTCGCAGAAGGCGTAATGTGCGATGAACAGCCGCTGCAAGTGTGAAGGGAGAAAACCTCTTACAACAGGCAGGGGGAGGCACAGATCTGCTCTGCAATGTTAGAAGCTGCGCGAGGCCTCACCGGGATTCCTTCTGAGACCTGTTTTCTTGGAGGGAGGCCTTAAGCCCTTCCTGGCACCAGCCCTTGATCCTGTTCAACCCCCGACAGCCACATTAGTCAGATCTCACCATCCGGCATCTTTTCTTTCCATTCTATCGGGCTGTCTTTGCTCTGCAAGTAAAGGGCAGGTCCCGATTAGCATTCGCTGGGGCCCTGGAGTTGCTGCATTCCCTTCAGAGAAGCTACAGGCAGGGTTCATCTCCAAAGCGTCTGCAACCAGGAGTCGGCACCCTGCAATGGCATCACAGGGACAGTGCCTCCTCCGGGAGTTCAGTTCCCATCCGGGGCTGGCCCCTCAGACAGATACTCCTTGGAGGCCTTAGCAGAAGAGCAGCACACCGCGCACAGGTGCCTCAGGTGAAAAAAGGCAGGCAGTTACCGTCCCCTTTCTGCTTGTGTCAGGGAGCCACAGGCTCTCCCCATTGCCGCTGACTGTGGGGCAGCACGTTGGCAAGAGGAGGTAGCCCTGCATTCTGCCAGAGTTCATCCACCCCACCGCCCTCCAAAGAAAACATTTTCGGAGCGAGCGAATGACTCGGTCACTGTTCCATTTCTGTTGGACCGTCCTGCGCTGAGCCTCACAACTGAACAGGACAAAGTGCTTATCGGCACCTCAAGGGACAAATCAGAGTCTGGTGGACAGGTCGACCAGAAGATCAGAAGAGGACGCCGTCCCCACACGTAGAAACTGCTTCAACTTCTCCTCCTCCTCCTCCTCCTAAGCCACCTCCTCCTTCTTCTAGCCAGTTACCCAGAAAAAGTGTTTCTCTCACCAACTGTTCAGAAGCCAAACAAATTCTTTGAGACGGCTTGTAGCACCTCAGCTGCAAGGCACCACGTGGACAAGGGAGTACCGAGAAGCCAATAGGCTAATAGTCACAACGACCCCTTGCCCCTTCCTTTCCCGCTGCGCTGTCCTCTAAAGCGCCCGCATTCGCCAAGGCGTACGGGTGCGCTTGTTCTCCTCCCACAGACACGGTACCTTCTCCCACCGTCTCCGAGAAAGAGAGAGCTTTCCAGTCTCTTCCATTTCATCACAGCTCAGGTTTTGTCGTTCTGGCTTGGTGTTGACTGGTGGAACCTCCAAGCGTATTAACTGTCTTTCGGGCTTGGTAGGAGCACGAGGCTTCATCCCTTTGGCTGTGCCCCCAGCAGGTGGTGGACAAGTGGCAGTTTTGCAGGTGGCTTTCTGGAACTGAGCTTCTACCCCTAGGACAGATGAAGAAACAAACAAACAAAAAGCCCACGTTAGAACGTAGAAGCCACGTTAGAGCGTAGCAGAAACAAACATCTGATCCATGCTTAAGACAAAGGGGGTTGGCATGGTGTGCTGATCAGAACTCCCAACGGCGCTTACTAAAGTATAAGCTCTTCTGAAGCGCTGCTTTCCAGCTGCCACCAACAGCCGGAGAAAGGGTCTGCTTTGGATGAGCTGGATGATGAATGCTAACAAACAAAATCCAGTACTGGATGTTAAACCCCAGCGTTCAGACTTTGATCCCGACCTGAAAGGCGGGATCACCTGCCTCCTGCCATTGGGCTAACTACGGTATTGCACAGCCCCCGAATCCTTCAGCCTTTCCCTACAAGTCCCCTTCTGGCCACTCTGCTCTAGGACAATGGCCTCAAGGAGCCGGGTGCTCGACCCACTTTGGCATTTCCTGTCTGTACAGAGATGCTTTCCCAACCCAGTGCTCTCCTCTCACCTGTTCTGCTCTCTTGGGATTGTCCTTTCCTCATTTCCAGCCACTGCTTTTGACACTCAGTCAGGTCTTCGGGACTTGTAAGATTCCCCGGTTTTGAGGAAGTCAAGAAGATGACCGCGTCCTCCAGATCCTTGTCGCTGATGGGAACTTTGGTCTGGCAACCAAAACAGAAAAGGACGGTGGGATCACCAAAAGATCAAGGCGTGCCCCAGCGTGGGAGGAGCGAGCTTTGCTCTTGTTCCAGGTGCTTTTGCAGGGAAGCACGGCGCAAAAGCAACCTGCTGAGGTTTCCTCAGGTTTATCAAGCATTCACAACTCGACCGGTCATCTGCTGCCCCCTGCAGAGCCCTCGGCTTTTACTGTGCCAAACTTCCCAGCCCTCTGGGTTTCAGGAAGATACTGTGGCTCCAACTAGAATATCCGTTAATATCGCAATGGCTAAACCCTAAAGAAACTGGACCGTGCTCTTCACAGGTCTGTCACGCTGCGGCCTGTGGAAAGAGAGGCCCAGCGTGAGCCGTGCAGCGCAGACATGTACGGAAAGGCGGTGCAGCGGGGAGACGTAGGAGCTTGGTGGGGGAAAGACCAAGTGTCAACACTGGGAAGCTCGATGCTAGTTCAGGGTCTACAGCAGGATCCTGACAGCAACAGTACTGAGCACCGACTGCCTCCCAAGTGTGTGAGGCAATGGCTTTGTTCACTCCCGCCTGAGACTTGCTCTAGGTGCATCTCTGCAGCTTGCCCCTCCCTTTGCCCTTCAGCTTTTCACAGCTCGTGGGAGCCATTCTCTGAGAGTAAGGCAAGCAAAAACGCCCCTTGCTGAAGCTCTTCCGTTTGCTCTGGGTTGGCATGCAGGAAAATAGGGCAGAGTTGCAGGCGTTCCTTGCTTTTCTGTTCCTGACGTACCTCCTTGATGACTTTAATGAAGTCTTCTCTCTTGATCTTCCTCCTCTCCATGCCAGCCTTCTTGAATACGTCCACCAGCCTCAGCTTCTTTTTCTGCAGGAGGTTATGCGGCGTGACAAGAGCCTGGGGGTATGGTGTACAAACAAGGGGAATGCTGCCCTTCTGGGGCTGGCTGCTCTTTGGCGGTGACTGCTGAAAAGGATTAGAAAATGCTCCGAGATCACCGTCGTCCACGACCGCCATGCCTGTCGATGTGGCATCGGCTAGGCTAAAGCGGCGTCGCTACTGACCTGACCGCAGACGCTACTTCCTGTGCCCTTCCGTACTTACGTCCAGGCTGTCGGTCACGGCCGACTGGACAACAGCCCTCCTGTCTGCTCTGCGTGCCTTTGGTCTTTCCCGGTATCTTTTTTCTTGATCATTTGGGGAAGGTTTTTGTCTCAGCCATTTTTCAATGTCCCCAAAGCTTTCCAGCTCGGTTCGCAACTGCCTCCTGCCCTGATTCCAAGCCTCCGCCGTTTGTAGACCCTCTTCTATACCAGAGGTGATCTCTGTGGGCCTGAGGCTATCTTCCTCCTCCTGGGACAGCTGCAAGACAGAAAAATGACAGAAATCTGTGGCCCAAGTTGGTTTCAGAAAGGGAGAAGCTGGTCTTGCCACAGGTGGAGCAAAAATAATCATAGAATCATTGACTTGTTTAGGTTGGAAAAGACCTTTAAGATCATCACGTCCAACCGTTAACCTAGCGCTGCCAAGTCCACCACTAAACCGTGGCCATCAAGGTGATCTGCTCCATAACCTTCCCCGGCACCCAGGTCAGACTGACAGGCCTGTAGCTCCCCGGATCCTCCTTCCGGCCCTTCCTGTGGATGGGCGTCACATTGGCTAACCTCCGGTCAACTGGGACCTCCCCGGTCAGCTAGGACTCTCTCTTCTTCCCTGAGATTTTCCCTGAGCCAAAGCTCTCTGTTCAGCCAGGCCGCTCTTCTTCCCCACCGGCCCGTCTTTCGGCACGTGGGGACGGCCCGCTCCTGCGCCTTTCAGATTTCCTTCTTGAAGAACGTCCAGCCTTCCTGGACTCCTCTGCCCGTCGGGACTGCCTCCCAGGGGACTCTGCCAACCAGGCTCCTAAACAGGCCAAAGTCTGCCCTCCGGAAGTCCAAGGTGGCAGTTCTGCTGACCCCCCCTCCTTACTTCCCCCAGAATCGAAAACTCTATTTCGTCCTCATGGGGTGGTCTGTAACACATTCCCACCATGACAGCGGCCCTGTTTGGCCTTCCCCCTCATTCTTACCCACAAGCACTCAACCCTATCGTCACCATCATTAAGCATTTCACACCAGGCTGGCTCCCTGACACCAGGAAGCAGCTGAAATAACGTGTCGGCCATCTTGCTTATGAAGAACGGCCGGAGAGCTCTCCACGCTACTTGGAGAGACAGCTCTCCCTCTCCACACCGCCGGCTGGAGCTGGCTCAAGCCACGTGCCTGGGAGAGATCCTGCTCGAGGTCCAGAGCCGGCGCCTGGGCAGAGGTGGCCTCCTCTCCAGGCAGGGACGGAGCAGGCCCACTGATGCCCTCAGCCTGGCCGCCTGCTCGTTTTGCCCCTTGGCCTCTACCAGCAACTCCTCCCTCACAGCAGTGAGCAGGCGAGAATGAAAACCACAGCCACCCGCCCCGCTCCTTGCGGGGAGCGATGCTGCCGGGACTTGGAGACCTTCCCAACTCGGTGCCACCCCCAACCAGAAGAAGGCTGCTCTGTGGATACTCCTGTACCTGGGCCCTCGGCATCTTGTCGCTTTCTGTCCCGGCTTGCGGTTGTGGCAATTCTGGCAAGCTGACACTTCCTGATTTTCCATTCTCTTCTGTCTCCTTCCTTTTGGGCAGGGATGCCTCCAGTTTTCTTCTACCGTTCATCCCAAATACAGGCTCTCTTTGCTACAGGAACCCAGAAATGCAATAGTCACAGTCACTCTCATCTGGTTTGGTTTGGTCTGGGGTTTTTTTGTTTGTTTTTGTTTTAAATAATGCCCTTCTTTCTCCCATCTTCCCTTTTTCCCAGTTTCTGTTGACAAGCAGTTCTTAGAGATGCAACCAGAAAGCCCTTCCGTTATGACCAATGAACTAAGAAGTCATCAAAGAGCTGCTTTTTGAAAAGGGCTGCGGTTCCTCTTCCGAGATGAACAATACTCCAAATAGGTGATTGAATGGGAAAGTGAGCCACAGTAAGAGATCTACTCAGAATCGGTATCTGCGTATTTTTTTATGCACCTATTTCTCCCATGAGATCCCCGCTTGATTTTCCGCAATCCAGTGACACAACAAGTGCCTCAATCCATATTGCGTACCTGTCCTGTCTGCCGCTGTTCTTCAGAAGTAGGCAATGGCAATTCAGGGCTCTCGAACGGAGTGGTTTTGGCCTGCCTTCCTTCTGCGCTTGCACGCTGGGGCAACGATCTGAAAATACGCAGCGGGCTGAGTCGGTATGACTGCAGGAAGAGTTTCTTCTCCATCCTGTGCTCACGCTGCTCACCCGCTTCGGCAGCAGAGCGAGCTCTCGTCACCCAACTGTCGTCTTCCCCTCCACAGAGACAGGGATAAGCCTGAGCTGTAACGCTCAGACGTGCCACCAAGGAAATGAAGGAGACGGGCTTTTCCCGTCAGTCAGGCTCCGGGACATGCAGCCCGATGCGGCCCTCTGGATGGAACGACGAGAGGATTTGCATCCTGTGCAATCACAGGCACCTGGAGATACTGGCATGCCCCTCCTGGCCACCACCCTGACCAGTGCAAGGCTGACCCCCAATTCCGTGGGACTTCCATCCAGCAAGGAAACGCACTGTGCGGTGACGTGTGTTAACAGCCTTTCTGAGTCAACACAGACACGGGGTCCAAAGGAAACAGGGGAACGGGTTTCTCAGAGAGCCTGGACAGCCTCCGTCCCTGAAGGCTTTGAAGACAAGACTGGACAAAGGCCTGAGCAACCTGGTCTGACCTCAGCTCATAGCTGACTCTGCTTGGACCAGCTGCTTGGACTAGGACCTCCCGAGAGCCCTTCCAGCCTCCTTTCCTGCAGGAGCCTATAAAACATCCCGCACAAGGACTAGAGCACAAGGCCGCTCTGATCGAGTCCTTTCAGTGTCTCACCTGCCAGGGGACCCTCTTCTCTCCGCTGCTTCCTCCGTCTGAGCTCTGGCTAAGCGATTTGGAGAAACGCCCCTTCGCAGAAGGCGTAATGTGCGATGAACAGCCGCTGCAAGTGTGAAGGGAGAAAACCTCTTACAACAGGCAGGGGGAGGCACAGATCTGCTCTGCAATGTTAGAAGCTGCGCGAGGCCTCACCGGGATTCCTTCTGAGACCTGTTTTCTTGGAGGGAGGCCTTAAGCCCTTCCTGGCACCAGCCCTTGATCCTGTTCAACCCCCGACAGCCACATTAGTCAGATCTCACCATCCGGCATCTTTTCTTTCCATTCTATCGGGCTGTCTTTGCTCTGCAAGTAAAGGGCAGGTCCCGATTAGCATTCGCTGGGGCCCTGGAGTTGCTGCATTCCCTTCAGAGAAGCTACAGGCAGGGTTTATCTCCAAAGCGTCTGCAACCAGGAGTCGGCACCCTGCAATGGCATCACAGGGACAGTGCCTCCTCCGGGAGTTCAGTTCCCATCCGGGGCTGGCCCCTCAGACAGATACTCCTTGGAGGCCTTAGCAGAAGAGCAGCACACCGCGCACAGGTGCCTCAGGTGAAAAAAGGCAGGCAGTTACCGTCCCCTTTCTGCTTGTGTCAGGGAGCCACAGGCTCTCCCCATTGCCGCTGACTGTGGGGCAGCACGTTGGCAGGAGGAGGTAGCCCTGCATTCTGCCAGAGTTCATCCACCCCACCGCCCTCCAAAGAAAACATTTTCGGAGCGACCGAATGACAAACAAAAAGCCCATGTTAGACCGTAGAAGCCACGTTAGAGCGTAGCAGAAACAAACATCTGATCCATGCTTAAGACAAAGGGGGTTGGCATGGTGTGCTGATCAGAACTCCCAACGGCGCTTACTAAAGTATAAGCTCTTCTGAAGCGCTGCTTTCCAGCTGCCACCAACAGCCGGAGAAAGGGTCTGCTTTGGATGAGCTGGATGATGAATGCTAACAAACAAAATCCAGTACTGGATGTTAAACCCCAGCGTTCAGACTTTGATCCCGACCTGAAAGGCGGGATCACCTGCCTCCTGCCATTGGGCTAACTACGGTATTGCACAGCCCCCGAATCCTTCAGCCTTTCCCTACAAGTCCCCTTCTGGCCACTCTGCTCTAGGACAATGGCCTCAAGGAGCCGGGTGCTCGACCCACTTTGGCATTTCCTGTCTGTACAGAGATGCTTTCCCAACCCAGTGCTCTCCTCTCACCTGTTCTGCTCTCTTGGGATTGTCCTTTCCTCATTTCCAGCCACTGCTTTTGACACTCAGTCAGGTCTTCGGGACTTGTAAGATTCCCCGGTTTTGAGGAAGTCAAGAAGATGACCGCGTCCTCCAGATCCTTGTCGCTGATGGGAACTTTGGTCTGGCAACCAAAACAGAAAAGGACGGTGGGATCACCAAAAGATCAAGGCGTGCCCCAGCGTGGGAGGAGCGAGCTTTGCTCTTGTTCCAGGTGCTTTTGCAGGGAAGCACGGCGCAAAAGCAACCTGCTGAGGTTTCCTCAGGTTTATCAAGCATTCACAACTCGACCGGTCATCTGCTGCCCCCTGCAGAGCCCTCGGCTTTTACTGTGCCAAACTTCCCAGCCCTCTGGGTTTCAGGAAGATACTGTGGCTCCAACTAGAATATCCGTTAATATCGCAATGGCTAAACCCTAAAGAAACTGGACCGTGCTCTTCACAGGTCTGTCACGCTGCGGCCTGTGGAAAGAGAGGCCCAGCGTGAGCCGTGCAGCGCAGACATGTACGGAAAGGCGGTGCAGCGGGGAGACGTAGGAGCTTGGTGGGGGAAAGACCAAGTGTCAACACTGGGAAGCTCGATGCTAGTTCAGGGTCTACAGCAGGATCCTGACAGCAACAGTACTGAGCACCGACTGCCTCCCAAGTGTGTGAGGCAATGGCTTTGTTCACTCCCGCCTGAGACTTGCTCTAGGTGCATCTCTGCAGCTTGCCCCTCCCTTTGCCCTTCAGCTTTTCACAGCTCGTGGGAGCCATTCTCTGAGAGTAAGGCAAGCAAAAACGCCCCTTGCTGAAGCTCTTCCGTTTGCTCTGGGTTGGCATGCAGGAAAATAGGGCAGAGTTGCAGGCGTTCCTTGCTTTTCTGTTCCTGACGTACCTCCTTGATGACTTTAATGAAGTCTTCTCTCTTGATCTTCCTCCTCTCCATGCCAGCCTTCTTGAATACGTCCACCAGCCTCAGCTTCTTTTTCTGCAGGAGGTTATGCGGCGTGACAAGAGCCTGGGGGTATGGTGTACAAACAAGGGGAATGCTGCCCTTCTGGGGCTGGCTGCTCTTTGGCGGTGACTGCTGAAAAGGATTAGAAAATGCTCCGAGATCACCGTCGTCCACGACCGCCATGCCTGTCGATGTGGCATCGGCTAGGCTAAAGCGGCGTCGCTACTGACCTGACCGCAGACGCTACTTCCTGTGCCCTTCCGTACTTACGTCCAGGCTGTCGGTCACGGCCGACTGGACAACAGCCCTCCTGTCTGCTCTGCGTGCCTTTGGTCTTTCCCGGTATCTTTTTTCTTGATCATTTGGGGAAGGTTTTTGTCTCAGCCATTTTTCAATGTCCCCAAAGCTTTCCAGCTCGGTTCGCAACTGCCTCCTGCCCTGATTCCAAGCCTCCGCCGTTTGTAGACCCTCTTCTATACCAGAGGTGATCTCTGTGGGCCTGAGGCGATCTTCCTCCTCCTGGGACAGCTGCAAGACAGAAAAATGACAGAAATCTGTGGCCCAAGTTGGTTTCAGAAAGGGAGAAGCTGGTCTTGCCACAGGTGGAGCAAAAATAATCATAGAATCATTGACTTGTTTAGGTTGGAAAAGACCTTTAAGATCATCACGTCCAACCGTTAACCTAGCGCTGCCAAGTCCACCACTAAACCGTGGCCATCAAGGTGATCTGCTCCATAACCTTCCCCGGCACCCAGGTCAGACTGACAGGCCTGTAGCTCCCCGGATCCTCCTTCCGGCCCTTCCTGTGGATGGGCGTCACATTGGCTAACCTCCGGTCAACTGGGACCTCCCCGGTCAGCTAGGACTCTCTCTTCTTCCCTGAGATTTTCCCTGAGCCAAAGCTCTCTGTTCAGCCAGGCCGCTCTTCTTCCCCACCGGCCCGTCTTTCGGCACGTGGGGACGGCCCGCTCCTGCGCCTTTCAGATTTCCTTCTTGAAGAACGTCCAGCCTTCCTGGACTCCTCTGCCCGTCGGGACTGCCTCCCAGGGGACTCTGCCAACCAGGCTCCTAAACAGGCCAAAGTCTGCCCTCCGGAAGTCCAAGGTGGCAGTTCTGCTGACCCCCCCTCCTTACTTCCCCCAGAATCGAAAACTCTATTTCGTCCTCATGGGGTGGTCTGTAACACATTCCCACCATGACAGCGGCCCTGTTTGGCCTTCCCCCTCATTCTTACCCACAAGCACTCAACCCTATCGTCACCATCATTAAGCATTTCACACCAGGCTGGCTCCCTGACACCAGGAAGCAGCTGAAATAACGTGTCGGCCATCTTGCTTATGAAGAACGGCCGGAGAGCTCTCCACGCTACTTGGAGAGACAGCTCTCCCTCTCCACACCGCCGGCTGGAGCTGGCTCAAGCCACGTGCCTGGGAGAGATCCTGCTCGAGGTCCAGAGCCGGCGCCTGGGCAGAGGTGGCCTCCTCTCCAGGCAGGGACGGAGCAGGCCCACTGATGCCCTCAGCCTGGCCGCCTGCTCGTTTTGCCCCTTGGCCTCTACCAGCAACTCCTCCCTCACAGCAGTGAGCAGGCGAGAATGAAAACCACAGCCACCCGCCCCGCTCCTTGCGGGGAGCGATGCTGCCGGGACTTGGAGACCTTCCCAACTCGGTGCCACCCCCAACCAGAAGAAGGCTGCTCTGTGGATACTCCTGTACCTGGGCCCTCGGCATCTTGTCGCTTTCTGTCCCGGCTTGCGGTTGTGGCAATTCTGGCAAGCTGACACTTCCTGATTTTCCATTCTCTTCTGTCTCCTTCCTTTTGGGCAGGGATGCCTCCAGTTTTCTTCTACCGTTCATCCCAAATACAGGCTCTCTTTGCTACAGGAACCCAGAAATGCAATAGTCACAGTCACTCTCATCTGGTTTGGTTTGGTCTGGGGTTTTTTTGTTTGTTTTTGTTTTAAATAATGCCCTTCTTTCTCCCATCTTCCCTTTTTCCCAGTTTCTGTTGACAAGCAGTTCTTAGAGATGCAACCAGAAAGCCCTTCCGTTATGACCAATGAACTAAGAAGTCATCAAAGAGCTGCTTTTTGAAAAGGGCTGCGGTTCCTCTTCCGAGATGAACAATACTCCAAATAGGTGATTGAATGGGAAAGTGAGCCACAGTAAGAGATCTACTCAGAATCGGTATCTGCGTATTTTTTTATGCACCTATTTCTCCCACGAGATCCCCGCTTGATTTTCCGCAATCCAGTGACACAACAAGTGCCTCAATCCATATTGCGTACCTGTCCTGTCTGCCGCTGTTCTTCAGAAGTAGGCAATGGCAATTCAGGGCTCTCGAACGGAGTGGTTTTGGCCTGCCTTCCTTCTGCGCTTGCACGCTGGGGCAACGATCTGAAAATACGCAGCGGGCTGAGTCGGTATGACTGCAGGAAGAGTTTCTTCTCCATCCTGTGCTCACGCTGCTCACCCGCTTCGGCAGCAGAGCGAGCTCTCGTCACCCAACTGTCGTCTTCCCCTCCACAGAGACAGGGATAAGCCTGAGCTGTAACGCTCAGACGTGCCACCAAGGAAATGAAGGAGACGGGCTTTTCCCGTCAGTCAGGCTCCGGGACATGCAGCCCGATGCGGCCCTCTGGATGGAACGACGAGAGGATTTGCATCCTGTGCAATCACAGGCACCTGGAGATACTGGCATGCCCCTCCTGGCCACCACCCTGACCAGTGCAAGGCTGACCCCCAATTCCGTGGGACTTCCATCCAGCAAGGAAACGCACTGCGCGGTGACGTGTGTTAACAGCCTTTCTGAGTCAACACAGACACGGGGTCCAAAGGAAACAGGGGAACGGGTTTCTCAGAGAGCCTGGACAGCCTCCGTCTCTGAAGGCTTTGAAGACAAGACTGGACAAAGGCCTGAGCAACCTGGTCTGACCTCAGCTCATAGCTGACTCTGCTTGGACCAGCTGCTTGGACTAGGACCTCCCGAGAGCCCTTTCAGCCTCCTTTCCTGCAGGAGCCTATAAAACATCCCGCACAAGGACTAGAGCACAAGGCCGCTCTGATCGAGTCCTTTCAGTGTCTCACCTGCCAGGGGACCCTCTTCTCTCCGCTGCTTCCTCCGTCTGAGCTCTGGCTAAGCGATTTGGAGAAACGCCCCTTCGCAGAAGGCGTAATGTGCGATGAACAGCCGCTGCAAGTGTGAAGGGAGAAAACCTCTTACAACAGGCAGGGGGAGGCACAGATCTGCTCTGCAATGTTAGAAGCTGCGCGAGGCCTCACCGGGATTCCTTCTGAGACCTGTTTTCTTGGAGGGAGGCCTTAAGCCCTTCCTGGCACCAGCCCTTGATCCTGTTCAACCCCCGACAGCCACATTAGTCAGATCTCACCATCCGGCATCTTTTCTTTCCATTCTATCGGGCTGTCTTTGCTCTGCAAGTAAAGGGCAGGTCCCGATTAGCATTCGCTGGGGCCCTGGAGTTGCTGCATTCCCTTCAGAGAAGCTACAGGCAGGGTTTATCTCCAAAGCGTCTGCAACCAGGAGTCGGCACCCTGCAATGGCATCACAGGGACAGTGCCTCCTCCGGGAGTTCAGTTCCCATCCGGGGCTGGCCCCTCAGACAGATACTCCTTGGAGGCCTTAGCAGAAGAGCAGCACACCGCGCACAGGTGCCTCAGGTGAAAAAAGGCAGGCAGTTACCGTCCCCTTTCTGCTTGTGTCAGGGAGCCACAGGCTCTCCCCATTGCCGCTGACTGTGGGGCAGCACGTTGGCAAGAGGAGGTAGCCCTGCATTCTGCCAGAGTTCATCCACCCCACCGCCCTCCAAAGAAAACATTTTCGGAGCGAGCGAATGACTCGGTCACTGTTCCATTTCTGTTGGACCGTCCTGCGCTGAGCCTCACAACTGAACAGGACAAAGTGCTTATCGGCACCTCAAGGGACAAATCAGAGTCTGGTGGACAGGTCGACCAGAAGATCAGAAGAGGACGCCGTCCCCACACGTAGAAACTGCTTCAACTTCTCCTCCTCCTCCTCCTCCTAAGCCACCTCCTCCTTCTTCTAGCCAGTTACCCAGAAAAAGTGTTTCTCTCACCAACTGTTCAGAAGCCAAACAAATTCTTTGAGACGGCTTGTAGCACCTCAGCTGCAAGGCACCACGTGGACAAGGGAGTACCGAGAAGCCAATAGGCTAATAGTCACAACGACCCCTTGCCCCTTCCTTTCCCGCTGCGCTGTCCTCTAAAGCGCCCGCATTCGCCAAGGCGTACGGGTGCGCTTGTTCTCCTCCCACAGACACGGTACCTTCTCCCACCGTCTCCGAGAAAGAGAGAGCTTTCCAGTCTCTTCCATTTCATCACAGCTCAGGTTTTGTCGTTCTGGCTTGGTGTTGACTGGTGGAACCTCCAAGCGTATTAACTGTCTTTCGGGCTTGGTAGGAGCACGAGGCTTCATCCCTTTGGCTGTGCCCCCAGCAGGTGGTGGACAAGTGGCAGTTTTGCAGGTGGCTTTCTGGAACTGAGCTTCTACCCCTAGGACAGATGAAGAAACAAACAAACAAAAAGCCCACGTTAGAACGTAGAAGCCACGTTAGAGCGTAGCAGAAACAAACATCTGATCCATGCTTAAGACAAAGGGGGTTGGCATGGTGTGCTGATCAGAACTCCCAACGGCGCTTACTAAAGTATAAGCTCTTCTGAAGCGCTGCTTTCCAGCTGCCACCAACAGCCGGAGAAAGGGTCTGCTTTGGATGAGCTGGATGATGAATGCTAACAAACAAAATCCAGTACTGGATGTTAAACCCCAGCGTTCAGACTTTGATCCCGACCTGAAAGGCGGGATCACCTGCCTCCTGCCATTGGGCTAACTACGGTATTGCACAGCCCCCGAATCCTTCAGCCTTTCCCTACAAGTCCCCTTCTGGCCACTCTGCTCTAGGACAATGGCCTCAAGGAGCCGGGTGCTCGACCCACTTTGGCATTTCCTGTCTGTACAGAGATGCTTTCCCAACCCAGTGCTCTCCTCTCACCTGTTCTGCTCTCTTGGGATTGTCCTTTCCTCATTTCCAGCCACTGCTTTTGACACTCAGTCAGGTCTTCGGGACTTGTAAGATTCCCCGGTTTTGAGGAAGTCAAGAAGATGACCGCGTCCTCCAGATCCTTGTCGCTGATGGGAACTTTGGTCTGGCAACCAAAACAGAAAAGGACGGTGGGATCACCAAAAGATCAAGGCGTGCCCCAGCGTGGGAGGAGCGAGCTTTGCTCTTGTTCCAGGTGCTTTTGCAGGGAAGCACGGCGCAAAAGCAACCTGCTGAGGTTTCCTCAGGTTTATCAAGCATTCACAACTCGACCGGTCATCTGCTGCCCCCTGCAGAGCCCTCGGCTTTTACTGTGCCAAACTTCCCAGCCCTCTGGGTTTCAGGAAGATACTGTGGCTCCAACTAGAATATCCGTTAATATCGCAATGGCTAAACCCTAAAGAAACTGGACCGTGCTCTTCACAGGTCTGTCACGCTGCGGCCTGTGGAAAGAGAGGCCCAGCGTGAGCCGTGCAGCGCAGACATGTACGGAAAGGCGGTGCAGCGGGGAGACGTAGGAGCTTGGTGGGGGAAAGACCAAGTGTCAACACTGGGAAGCTCGATGCTAGTTCAGGGTCTACAGCAGGATCCTGACAGCAACAGTACTGAGCACCGACTGCCTCCCAAGTGTGTGAGGCAATGGCTTTGTTCACTCCCGCCTGAGACTTGCTCTAGGTGCATCTCTGCAGCTTGCCCCTCCCTTTGCCCTTCAGCTTTTCACAGCTCGTGGGAGCCATTCTCTGAGAGTAAGGCAAGCAAAAACGCCCCTTGCTGAAGCTCTTCCGTTTGCTCTGGGTTGGCATGCAGGAAAATAGGGCAGAGTTGCAGGCGTTCCTTGCTTTTCTGTTCCTGACGTACCTCCTTGATGACTTTAATGAAGTCTTCTCTCTTGATCTTCCTCCTCTCCATGCCAGCCTTCTTGAATACGTCCACCAGCCTCAGCTTCTTTTTCTGCAGGAGGTTATGCGGCGTGACAAGAGCCTGGGGGTATGGTGTACAAACAAGGGGAATGCTGCCCTTCTGGGGCTGGCTGCTCTTTGGCGGTGACTGCTGAAAAGGATTAGAAAATGCTCCGAGATCACCGTCGTCCACGACCGCCATGCCTGTCGATGTGGCATCGGCTAGGCTAAAGCGGCGTCGCTACTGACCTGACCGCAGACGCTACTTCCTGTGCCCTTCCGTACTTACGTCCAGGCTGTCGGTCACGGCCGACTGGACAACAGCCCTCCTGTCTGCTCTGCGTGCCTTTGGTCTTTCCCGGTATCTTTTTTCTTGATCATTTGGGGAAGGTTTTTGTCTCAGCCATTTTTCAATGTCCCCAAAGCTTTCCAGCTCGGTTCGCAACTGCCTCCTGCCCTGATTCCAAGCCTCCGCCGTTTGTAGACCCTCTTCTATACCAGAGGTGATCTCTGTGGGCCTGAGGCGATCTTCCTCCTCCTGGGACAGCTGCAAGACAGAAAAATGACAGAAATCTGTGGCCCAAGTTGGTTTCAGAAAGGGAGAAGCTGGTCTTGCCACAGGTGGAGCAAAAATAATCATAGAATCATTGACTTGTTTAGGTTGGAAAAGACCTTTAAGATCATCACGTCCAACCGTTAACCTAGCGCTGCCAAGTCCACCACTAAACCGTGGCCATCAAGGTGATCTGCTCCATAACCTTCCCCGGCACCCAGGTCAGACTGACAGGCCTGTAGCTCCCCGGATCCTCCTTCCGGCCCTTCCTGTGGATGGGCGTCACATTGGCTAACCTCCGGTCAACTGGGACCTCCCCGGTCAGCTAGGACTCTCTCTTCTTCCCTGAGATTTTCCCTGAGCCAAAGCTCTCTGTTCAGCCAGGCCGCTCTTCTTCCCCACCGGCCCGTCTTTCGGCACGTGGGGACGGCCCGCTCCTGCGCCTTTCAGATTTCCTTCTTGAAGAACGTCCAGCCTTCCTGGACTCCTCTGCCCGTCGGGACTGCCTCCCAGGGGACTCTGCCAACCAGGCTCCTAAACAGGCCAAAGTCTGCCCTCCGGAAGTCCAAGGTGGCAGTTCTGCTGACCCCCCCTCCTTACTTCCCCCAGAATCGAAAACTCTATTTCGTCCTCATGGGGTGGTCTGTAACACATTCCCACCATGACAGCGGCCCTGTTTGGCCTTCCCCCTCATTCTTACCCACAAGCACTCAACCCTATCGTCACCATCATTAAGCATTTCACACCAGGCTGGCTCCCTGACACCAGGAAGCAGCTGAAATAACGTGTCGGCCATCTTGCTTATGAAGAACGGCCGGAGAGCTCTCCACGCTACTTGGAGAGACAGCTCTCCCTCTCCACACCGCCGGCTGGAGCTGGCTCAAGCCACGTGCCTGGGAGAGATCCTGCTCGAGGTCCAGAGCCGGCGCCTGGGCAGAGGTGGCCTCCTCTCCAGGCAGGGACGGAGCAGGCCCACTGATGCCCTCAGCCTGGCCGCCTGCTCGTTTTGCCCCTTGGCCTCTACCAGCAACTCCTCCCTCACAGCAGTGAGCAGGCGAGAATGAAAACCACAGCCACCCGCCCCGCTCCTTGCGGGGAGCGATGCTGCCGGGACTTGGAGACCTTCCCAACTCGGTGCCACCCCCAACCAGAAGAAGGCTGCTCTGTGGATACTCCTGTACCTGGGCCCTCGGCATCTTGTCGCTTTCTGTCCCGGCTTGCGGTTGTGGCAATTCTGGCAAGCTGACACTTCCTGATTTTCCATTCTCTTCTGTCTCCTTCCTTTTGGGCAGGGATGCCTCCAGTTTTCTTCTACCGTTCATCCCAAATACAGGCTCTCTTTGCTACAGGAACCCAGAAATGCAATAGTCACAGTCACTCTCATCTGGTTTGGTTTGGTCTGGGGTTTTTTTGTTTGTTTTTGTTTTAAATAATGCCCTTCTTTCTCCCATCTTCCCTTTTTCCCAGTTTCTGTTGACAAGCAGTTCTTAGAGATGCAACCAGAAAGCCCTTCCGTTATGACCAATGAACTAAGAAGTCATCAAAGAGCTGCTTTTTGAAAAGGGCTGTGGTTCCTCTTCCGAGATGAACAATACTCCAAATAGGTGATTGAATGGGAAAGTGAGCCACAGTAAGAGATCTACTCAGAATCGGTATCTGCGTATTTTTTTATGCACCTATTTCTCCCACGAGATCCCCGCTTGATTTTCCGCAATCCAGTGACACAACAAGTGCCTCAATCCATATTGCGTACCTGTCCTGTCTGCCGCTGTTCTTCAGAAGTAGGCAATGGCAATTCAGGGCTCTCGAACGGAGTGGTTTTGGCCTGCCTTCCTTCTGCGCTTGCACGCTGGGGCAACGATCTGAAAATACGCAGCGGGCTGAGTCGGTATGACTGCAGGAAGAGTTTCTTCTCCATCCTGTGCTCACGCTGCTCACCCGCTTCGGCAGCAGAGCGAGCTCTCGTCACCCAACTGTCGTCTTCCCCTCCACAGAGACAGGGATAAGCCTGAGCTGTAACGCTCAGACGTGCCACCAAGGAAATGAAGGAGACGGGCTTTTCCCGTCAGTCAGGCTCCGGGACATGCAGCCCGATGCGGCCCTCTGGATGGAACGACGAGAGGATTTGCATCCTGTGCAATCACAGGCACCTGGAGATACTGGCATGCCCCTCCTGGCCACCACCCTGACCAGTGCAAGGCTGACCCCCAATTCCGTGGGACTTCCATCCAGCAAGGAAACGCACTGCGCGGTGACGTGTGTTAACAGCCTTTCTGAGTCAACACAGACACGGGGTCCAAAGGAAACAGGGGAACGGGTTTCTCAGAGAGCCTGGACAGCCTCCGTCCCTGAAGGCTTTGAAGACAAGACTGGACAAAGGCCTGAGCAACCTGGTCTGACCTCAGCTCATAGCTGACTCTGCTTGGACCAGCTGCTTGGACTAGGACCTCCCGAGAGCCCTTCCAGCCTCCTTTCCTGCAGGAGCCTATAAAACATCCCGCACAAGGACTAGAGCACAAGGCCGCTCTGATCGAGTCCTTTCAGTGTCTCACCTGCCAGGGGACCCTCTTCTCTCCGCTGCTTCCTCCGTCTGAGCTCTGGCTAAGCGATTTGGAGAAACGCCCCTTCGCAGAAGGCGTAATGTGCGATGAACAGCCGCTGCAAGTGTGAAGGGAGAAAACCTCTTACAACAGGCAGGGGGAGGCACAGATCTGCTCTGCAATGTTAGAAGCTGCGCGAGGCCTCACCGGGATTCCTTCTGAGACCTGTTTTCTTGGAGGGAGGCCTTAAGCCCTTCCTGGCACCAGCCCTTGATCCTGTTCAACCCCCGACAGCCACATTAGTCAGATCTCACCATCCGGCATCTTTTCTTTCCATTCTATCGGGCTGTCTTTGCTCTGCAAGTAAAGGGCAGGTCCCGATTAGCATTCGCTGGGGCCCTGGAGTTGCTGCATTCCCTTCAGAGAAGCTACAGGCAGGGTTCATCTCCAAAGCGTCTGCAACCAGGAGTCGGCACCCTGCAATGGCATCACAGGGACAGTGCCTCCTCCGGGAGTTCAGTTCCCATCCGGGGCTGGCCCCTCAGACAGATACTCCTTGGAGGCCTTAGCAGAAGAGCAGCACACCGCGCACAGGTGCCTCAGGTGAAAAAAGGCAGGCAGTTACCGTCCCCTTTCTGCTTGTGTCAGGGAGCCACAGGCTCTCCCCATTGCCGCTGACTGTGGGGCAGCACGTTGGCAGGAGGAGGTAGCCCTGCATTCTGCCAGAGTTCATCCACCCCACCGCCCTCCAAAGAAAACATTTTCGGAGCGACCGAATGACAAACAAAAAGCCCATGTTAGACCGTAGAAGCCACGTTAGAGCGTAGCAGAAACAAACATCTGATCCATGCTTAAGACAAAGGGGGTTGGCATGGTGTGCTGATCAGAACTCCCAACGGCGCTTACTAAAGTATAAGCTCTTCTGAAGCGCTGCTTTCCAGCTGCCACCAACAGCCGGAGAAAGGGTCTGCTTTGGATGAGCTGGATGATGAATGCTAACAAACAAAATCCAGTACTGGATGTTAAACCCCAGCGTTCAGACTTTGATCCCGACCTGAAAGGCGGGATCACCTGCCTCCTGCCATTGGGCTAACTACGGTATTGCACAGCCCCCGAATCCTTCAGCCTTTCCCTACAAGTCCCCTTCTGGCCACTCTGCTCTAGGACAATGGCCTCAAGGAGCCGGGTGCTCGACCCACTTTGGCATTTCCTGTCTGTACAGAGATGCTTTCCCAACCCAGTGCTCTCCTCTCACCTGTTCTGCTCTCTTGGGATTGTCCTTTCCTCATTTCCAGCCACTGCTTTTGACACTCAGTCAGGTCTTCGGGACTTGTAAGATTCCCCGGTTTTGAGGAAGTCAAGAAGATGACCGCGTCCTCCAGATCCTTGTCGCTGATGGGAACTTTGGTCTGGCAACCAAAACAGAAAAGGACGGTGGGATCACCAAAAGATCAAGGCGTGCCCCAGCGTGGGAGGAGCGAGCTTTGCTCTTGTTCCAGGTGCTTTTGCAGGGAAGCACGGCGCAAAAGCAACCTGCTGAGGTTTCCTCAGGTTTATCAAGCATTCACAACTCGACCGGTCATCTGCTGCCCCCTGCAGAGCCCTCGGCTTTTACTGTGCCAAACTTCCCAGCCCTCTGGGTTTCAGGAAGATACTGTGGCTCCAACTAGAATATCCGTTAATATCGCAATGGCTAAACCCTAAAGAAACTGGACCGTGCTCTTCACAGGTCTGTCACGCTGCGGCCTGTGGAAAGAGAGGCCCAGCGTGAGCCGTGCAGCGCAGACATGTACGGAAAGGCGGTGCAGCGGGGAGACGTAGGAGCTTGGTGGGGGAAAGACCAAGTGTCAACACTGGGAAGCTCGATGCTAGTTCAGGGTCTACAGCAGGATCCTGACAGCAACAGTACTGAGCACCGACTGCCTCCCAAGTGTGTGAGGCAATGGCTTTGTTCACTCCCGCCTGAGACTTGCTCTAGGTGCATCTCTGCAGCTTGCCCCTCCCTTTGCCCTTCAGCTTTTCACAGCTCGTGGGAGCCATTCTCTGAGAGTAAGGCAAGCAAAAACGCCCCTTGCTGAAGCTCTTCCGTTTGCTCTGGGTTGGCATGCAGGAAAATAGGGCAGAGTTGCAGGCGTTCCTTGCTTTTCTGTTCCTGACGTACCTCCTTGATGACTTTAATGAAGTCTTCTCTCTTGATCTTCCTCCTCTCCATGCCAGCCTTCTTGAATACGTCCACCAGCCTCAGCTTCTTTTTCTGCAGGAGGTTATGCGGCGTGACAAGAGCCTGGGGGTATGGTGTACAAACAAGGGGAATGCTGCCCTTCTGGGGCTGGCTGCTCTTTGGCGGTGACTGCTGAAAAGGATTAGAAAATGCTCCGAGATCACCGTCGTCCACGACCGCCATGCCTGTCGATGTGGCATCGGCTAGGCTAAAGCGGCGTCGCTACTGACCTGACCGCAGACGCTACTTCCTGTGCCCTTCCGTACTTACGTCCAGGCTGTCGGTCACGGCCGACTGGACAACAGCCCTCCTGTCTGCTCTGCGTGCCTTTGGTCTTTCCCGGTATCTTTTTTCTTGATCATTTTGGGAAGGTTTTTGTCTCAGCCATTTTTCAATGTCCCCAAAGCTTTCCAGCTCGGTTCGCAACTGCCTCCTGCCCTGATTCCAAGCCTCCGCCGTTTGTAGACCCTCTTCTATACCAGAGGTGATCTCTGTGGGCCTGAGGCGATCTTCCTCCTCCTGGGACAGCTGCAAGACAGAAAAATGACAGAAATCTGTGGCCCAAGTTGGTTTCAGAAAGGGAGAAGCTGGTCTTGCCACAGGTGGAGCAAAAATAATCATAGAATCATTGACTTGTTTAGGTTGGAAAAGACCTTTAAGATCATCACGTCCAACCGTTAACCTAGCGCTGCCAAGTCCACCACTAAACCGTGGCCATCAAGGTGATCTGCTCCATAACCTTCCCCGGCACCCAGGTCAGACTGACAGGCCTGTAGCTCCCCGGATCCTCCTTCCGGCCCTTCCTGTGGATGGGCGTCACATTGGCTAACCTCCGGTCAACTGGGACCTCCCCGGTCAGCTAGGACTCTCTCTTCTTCCCTGAGATTTTCCCTGAGCCAAAGCTCTCTGTTCAGCCAGGCCGCTCTTCTTCCCCACCGGCCCGTCTTTCGGCACGTGGGGACGGCCCGCTCCTGCGCCTTTCAGATTTCCTTCTTGAAGAACGTCCAGCCTTCCTGGACTCCTCTGCCCGTCGGGACTGCCTCCCAGGGGACTCTGCCAACCAGGCTCCTAAACAGGCCAAAGTCTGCCCTCCGGAAGTCCAAGGTGGCAGTTCTGCTGACCCCCCCTCCTTACTTCCCCCAGAATCGAAAACTCTATTTCGTCCTCATGGGGTGGTCTGTAACACATTCCCACCATGACAGCGGCCCTGTTTGGCCTTCCCCCTCATTCTTACCCACAAGCACTCAACCCTATCGTCACCATCATTAAGCATTTCACACCAGGCTGGCTCCCTGACACCAGGAAGCAGCTGAAATAACGTGTCGGCCATCTTGCTTATGAAGAACGGCCGGAGAGCTCTCCACGCTACTTGGAGAGACAGCTCTCCCTCTCCACACCGCCGGCTGGAGCTGGCTCAAGCCACGTGCCTGGGAGAGATCCTGCTCGAGGTCCAGAGCCGGCGCCTGGGCAGAGGTGGCCTCCTCTCCAGGCAGGGACGGAGCAGGCCCACTGATGCCCTCAGCCTGGCCGCCTGCTCGTTTTGCCCCTTGGCCTCTACCAGCAACTCCTCCCTCACAGCAGTGAGCAGGCGAGAATGAAAACCACAGCCACCCGCCCCGCTCCTTGCGGGGAGCGATGCTGCCGGGACTTGGAGACCTTCCCAACTCGGTGCCACCCCCAACCAGAAGAAGGCTGCTCTGTGGATACTCCTGTACCTGGGCCCTCGGCATCTTGTCGCTTTCTGTCCCGGCTTGCGGTTGTGGCAATTCTGGCAAGCTGACACTTCCTGATTTTCCATTCTCTTCTGTCTCCTTCCTTTTGGGCAGGGATGCCTCCAGTTTTCTTCTACCGTTCATCCCAAATACAGGCTCTCTTTGCTACAGGAACCCAGAAATGCAATAGTCACAGTCACTCTCATCTGGTTTGGTTTGGTCTGGGGTTTTTTTGTTTGTTTTTGTTTTAAATAATGCCCTTCTTTCTCCCATCTTCCCTTTTTCCCAGTTTCTGTTGACAAGCAGTTCTTAGAGATGCAACCAGAAAGCCCTTCCGTTATGACCAATGAACTAAGAAGTCATCAAAGAGCTGCTTTTTGAAAAGGGCTGCGGTTCCTCTTCCGAGATGAACAATACTCCAAATAGGTGATTGAATGGGAAAGTGAGCCACAGTAAGAGATCTACTCAGAATCGGTATCTGCGTATTTTTTTATGCACCTATTTCTCCCACGAGATCCCCGCTTGATTTTCCGCAATCCAGTGACACAACAAGTGCCTCAATCCATATTGCGTACCTGTCCTGTCTGCCGCTGTTCTTCAGAAGTAGGCAATGGCAATTCAGGGCTCTCGAACGGAGTGGTTTTGGCCTGCCTTCCTTCTGCGCTTGCACGCTGGGGCAACGATCTGAAAATACGCAGCGGGCTGAGTCGGTATGACTGCAGGAAGAGTTTCTTCTCCATCCTGTGCTCACGCTGCTCACCCGCTTCGGCAGCAGAGCGAGCTCTCGTCACCCAACTGTCGTCTTCCCCTCCACAGAGACAGGGATAAGCCTGAGCTGTAACGCTCAGACGTGCCACCAAGGAAATGAAGGAGACGGGCTTTTCCCGTCAGTCAGGCTCCGGGACATGCAGCCCGATGCGGCCCTCTGGATGGAACGACGAGAGGATTTGCATCCTGTGCAATCACAGGCACCTGGAGATACTGGCATGCCCCTCCTGGCCACCACCCTGACCAGTGCAAGGCTGACCCCCAATTCCGTGGGACTTCCATCCAGCAAGGAAACGCACTGCGCGGTGACGTGTGTTAACAGCCTTTCTGAGTCAACACAGACACGGGGTCCAAAGGAAACAGGGGAACGGGTTTCTCAGAGAGCCTGGACAGCCTCCGTCCCTGAAGGCTTTGAAGACAAGACTGGACAAAGGCCTGAGCAACCTGGTCTGACCTCAGCTCATAGCTGACTCTGCTTGGACCAGCTGCTTGGACTAGGACCTCCCGAGAGCCCTTCCAGCCTCCTTTCCTGCAGGAGCCTATAAAACATCCCGCACAAGGACTAGAGCACAAGGCCGCTCTGATCGAGTCCTTTCAGTGTCTCACCTGCCAGGGGACCCTCTTCTCTCCGCTGCTTCCTCCGTCTGAGCTCTGGCTAAGCGATTTGGAGAAACGCCCCTTCGCAGAAGGCGTAATGTGCGATGAACAGCCGCTGCAAGTGTGAAGGGAGAAAACCTCTTACAACAGGCAGGGGGAGGCACAGATCTGCTCTGCAATGTTAGAAGCTGCGCGAGGCCTCACCGGGATTCCTTCTGAGACCTGTTTTCTTGGAGGGAGGCCTTAAGCCCTTCCTGGCACCAGCCCTTGATCCTGTTCAACCCCCGACAGCCACATTAGTCAGATCTCACCATCCGGCATCTTTTCTTTCCATTCTATCGGGCTGTCTTTGCTCTGCAAGTAAAGGGCAGGTCCCGATTAGCATTCGCTGGGGCCCTGGAGTTGCTGCATTCCCTTCAGAGAAGCTACAGGCAGGGTTCATCTCCAAAGCGTCTGCAACCAGGAGTCGGCACCCTGCAATGGCATCACAGGGACAGTGCCTCCTCCGGGAGTTCAGTTCCCATCCGGGGCTGGCCCCTCAGACAGATACTCCTTGGAGGCCTTAGCAGAAGAGCAGCACACCGCGCACAGGTGCCTCAGGTGAAAAAAGGCAGGCAGTTACCGTCCCCTTTCTGCTTGTGTCAGGGAGCCACAGGCTCTCCCCATTGCCGCTGACTGTGGGGCAGCACGTTGGCAAGAGGAGGTAGCCCTGCATTCTGCCAGAGTTCATCCACCCCACCGCCCTCCAAAGAAAACATTTTCGGAGCGAGCGAATGACTCGGTCACTGTTCCATTTCTGTTGGACCATCCTGCGCTGAGCCTCACAACTGAACAGGACAAAGTGCTTATCGGCACCTCAAGGGACAAATCAGAGTCTGGTGGACAGGTCGACCAGAAGATCAGAAGAGGACGCCGTCCCCACACGTAGAAACTGCTTCAACTTCTCCTCCTCCTCCTCCTCCTAAGCCACCTCCTCCTTCTTCTAGCCAGTTACCCAGAAAAAGTGTTTCTCTCACCAACTGTTCAGAAGCCAAACAAATTCTTTGAGACGGCTTGTAGCACCTCAGCTGCAAGGCACCACGTGGACAAGGGAGTACTGAGAAGCCAATAGGCTAATAGTCACAACGACCCCTTGCCCCTTCCTTTCCCGCTGCGCTGTCCTCTAAAGCGCCCGCATTCGCCAAGGCGTACGGGTGCGCTTGTTCTCCTCCCACAGACACGGTACCTTCTCCCACCGTCTCCGAGAAAGAGAGAGCTTTCCAGTCTCTTCCATTTCATCACAGCTCAGGTTTTGTCGTTCTGGCTTGGTGTTGACTGGTGGAACCTCCAAGCGTATTAACTGTCTTTCGGGCTTGGTAGGAGCACGAGGCTTCATCCCTTTGGCTGTGCCCCCAGCAGGTGGTGGACAAGTGGCAGTTTTGCAGGTGGCTTTCTGGAACTGAGCTTCTACCCCTAGGACAGATGAAGAAACAAACAAACAAAAAGCCCACGTTAGAACGTAGAAGCCACGTTAGAGCGTAGCAGAAACAAACATCTGATCCATGCTTAAGACAAAGGGGGTTGGCATGGTGTGCTGATCAGAACTCCCAACGGCGCTTACTAAAGTATAAGCTCTTCTGAAGCGCTGCTTTCCAGCTGCCACCAACAGCCGGAGAAAGGGTCTGCTTTGGATGAGCTGGATGATGAATGCTAACAAACAAAATCCAGTACTGGATGTTAAACCCCAGCGTTCAGACTTTGATCCCGACCTGAAAGGCGGGATCACCTGCCTCCTGCCATTGGGCTAACTACGGTATTGCACAGCCCCCGAATCCTTCAGCCTTTCCCTACAAGTCCCCTTCTGGCCACTCTGCTCTAGGACAATGGCCTCAAGGAGCCGGGTGCTCGACCCACTTTGGCATTTCCTGTCTGTACAGAGATGCTTTCCCAACCCAGTGCTCTCCTCTCACCTGTTCTGCTCTCTTGGGATTGTCCTTTCCTCATTTCCAGCCACTGCTTTTGACACTCAGTCAGGTCTTCGGGACTTGTAAGATTCCCCGGTTTTGAGGAAGTCAAGAAGATGACCGCGTCCTCCAGATCCTTGTCGCTGATGGGAACTTTGGTCTGGCAACCAAAACAGAAAAGGACGGTGGGATCACCAAAAGATCAAGGTGTGCCCCAGCGTGGGAGGAGCGAGCTTTGCTCTTGTTCCAGGTGCTTTTGCAGGGAAGCACGGCGCAAAAGCAACCTGCTGAGGTTTCCTCAGGTTTATCAAGCATTCACAACTCGACCGGTCATCTGCTGCCCCCTGCAGAGCCCTCGGCTTTTACTGTGCCAAACTTCCCAGCCCTCTGGGTTTCAGGAAGATACTGTGGCTCCAACTAGAATATCCGTTAATATCGCAATGGCTAAACCCTAAAGAAACTGGACCGTGCTCTTCACAGGTCTGTCACGCTGCGGCCTGTGGAAAGAGAGGCCCAGCGTGAGCCGTGCAGCGCAGACATGTACGGAAAGGCGGTGCAGCGGGGAGACGTAGGAGCTTGGTGGGGGAAAGACCAAGTGTCAACACTGGGAAGCTCGATGCTAGTTCAGGGTCTACAGCAGGATCCTGACAGCAACAGTACTGAGCACCGACTGCCTCCCAAGTGTGTGAGGCAATGGCTTTGTTCACTCCCGCCTGAGACTTGCTCTAGGTGCATCTCTGCAGCTTGCCCCTCCCTTTGCCCTTCAGCTTTTCACAGCTCGTGGGAGCCATTCTCTGAGAGTAAGGCAAGCAAAAACGCCCCTTGCTGAAGCTCTTCCGTTTGCTCTGGGTTGGCATGCAGGAAAATAGGGCAGAGTTGCAGGCGTTCCTTGCTTTTCTGTTCCTGACGTACCTCCTTGATGACTTTAATGAAGTCTTCTCTCTTGATCTTCCTCCTCTCCATGCCAGCCTTCTTGAATACGTCCACCAGCCTCAGCTTCTTTTTCTGCAGGAGGTTATGCGGCGTGACAAGAGCCTGGGGGTATGGTGTACAAACAAGGGGAATGCTGCCCTTCTGGGGCTGGCTGCTCTTTGGCGGTGACTGCTGAAAAGGATTAGAAAATGCTCCGAGATCACCGTCGTCCACGACCGCCATGCCTGTCGATGTGGCATCGGCTAGGCTAAAGCGGCGTCGCTACTGACCTGACCGCAGACGCTACTTCCTGTGCCCTTCCGTACTTACGTCCAGGCTGTCGGTCACGGCCGACTGGACAACAGCCCTCCTGTCTGCTCTGCGTGCCTTTGGTCTTTCCCGGTATCTTTTTTCTTGATCATTTTGGGAAGGTTTTTGTCTCAGCCATTTTTCAATGTCCCCGAAGCTTTCCAGCTCGGTTCGCAACTGCCTCCTGCCCTGATTCCAAGCCTCCGCCGTTTGTAGACCCTCTTCTATACCAGAGGTGATCTCTGTGGGCCTGAGGCGATCTTCCTCCTCCTGGGACAGCTGCAAGACAGAAAAATGACAGAAATCTGTGGCCCAAGTTGGTTTCAGAAAGGGAGAAGCTGGTCTTGCCACAGGTGGAGCAAAAATAATCATAGAATCATTGACTTGTTTAGGTTGGAAAAGACCTTTAAGATCATCACGTCCAACCGTTAACCTAGCGCTGCCAAGTCCACCACTAAACCGTGGCCATCAAGGTGATCTGCTCCATAACCTTCCCCGGCACCCAGGTCAGACTGACAGGCCTGTAGCTCCCCGGATCCTCCTTCCGGCCCTTCCTGTGGATGGGCGTCACATTGGCTAACCTCCGGTCAACTGGGACCTCCCCGGTCAGCTAGGACTCTCTCTTCTTCCCTGAGATTTTCCCTGAGCCAAAGCTCTCTGTTCAGCCAGGCCGCTCTTCTTCCCCACCGGCCCGTCTTTCGGCACGTGGGGACGGCCCGCTCCTGCGCCTTTCAGATTTCCTTCTTGAAGAACGTCCAGCCTTCCTGGACTCCTCTGCCCGTCGGGACTGCCTCCCAGGGGACTCTGCCAACCAGGCTCCTAAACAGGCCAAAGTCTGCCCTCCGGAAGTCCAAGGTGGCAGTTCTGCTGACCCCCCCTCCTTACTTCCCCCAGAATCGAAAACTCTATTTCGTCCTCATGGGGTGGTCTGTAACACATTCCCACCATGACAGCGGCCCTGTTTGGCCTTCCCCCTCGTTCTTACCCACAAGCACTCAACCCTATCGTCACCATCATTAAGCATTTCACACCAGGCTGGCTCCCTGACACCAGGAAGCAGCTGAAATAACGTGTCGGCCATCTTGCTTATGAAGAACGGCCGGAGAGCTCTCCACGCTACTTGGAGAGACAGCTCTCCCTCTCCACACCGCCGGCTGGAGCTGGCTCAAGCCACGTGCCTGGGAGAGATCCTGCTCGAGGTCCAGAGCCGGCGCCTGGGCAGAGGTGGCCTCCTCTCCAGGCAGGGACGGAGCAGGCCCACTGATGCCCTCAGCCTGGCCGCCTGCTCGTTTTGCCCCTTGGCCTCTACCAGCAACTCCTCCCTCACAGCAGTGAGCAGGCGAGAATGAAAACCACAGCCACCCGCCCCGCTCCTTGCGGGGAGCGATGCTGCCGGGACTTGGAGACCTTCCCAACTCGGTGCCACCCCCAACCAGAAGAAGGCTGCTCTGTGGATACTCCTGTACCTGGGCCCTCGGCATCTTGTCGCTTTCTGTCCCGGCTTGCGGTTGTGGCAATTCTGGCAAGCTGACACTTCCTGATTTTCCATTCTCTTCTGTCTCCTTCCTTTTGGGCAGGGATGCCTCCAGTTTTCTTCTACCGTTCATCCCAAATACAGGCTCTCTTTGCTACAGGAACCCAGAAATGCAATAGTCACAGTCACTCTCATCTGGTTTGGTTTGGTCTGGGGTTTTTTTGTTTGTTTTTGTTTTAAATAATGCCCTTCTTTCTCCCATCTTCCCTTTTTCCCAGTTTCTGTTGACAAGCAGTTCTTAGAGATGCAACCAGAAAGCCCTTCTGTTATGACCAATGAACTAAGAAGTCATCAAAGAGCTGCTTTTTGAAAAGGGCTGCGGTTCCTCTTCCGAGATGAACAATACTCCAAATAGGTGATTGAATGGGAAAGTGAGCCACAGTAAGAGATCTACTCAGAATCGGTATCTGCGTATTTTTTTATGCACCTATTTCTCCCACGAGATCCCCGCTTGATTTTCCGCAATCCAGTGACACAACAAGTGCCTCAATCCATATTGCGTACCTGTCCTGTCTGCCGCTGTTCTTCAGAAGTAGGCAATGGCAATTCAGGGCTCTCGAACGGAGTGGTTTTGGCCTGCCTTCCTTCTGCGCTTGCACGCTGGGGCAACGATCTGAAAATACGCAGCGGGCTGAGTCGGTATGACTGCAGGAAGAGTTTCTTCTCCATCCTGTGCTCACGCTGCTCACCCGCTTCGGCAGCAGAGCGAGCTCTCGTCACCCAACTGTCGTCTTCCCCTCCACAGAGACAGGGATAAGCCTGAGCTGTAACGCTCAGACGTGCCACCAAGGAAATGAAGGAGACGGGCTTTTCCCGTCAGTCAGGCTCCGGGACATGCAGCCCGATGCGGCCCTCTGGATGGAACGACGAGAGGATTTGCATCCTGTGCAATCACAGGCACCTGGAGATACTGGCATGCCCCTCCTGGCCACCACCCTGACCAGTGCAAGGCTGACCCCCAATTCCGTGGGACTTCCATCCAGCAAGGAAACGCACTGCGCGGTGACGTGTGTTAACAGCCTTTCTGAGTCAACACAGACACGGGGTCCAAAGGAAACAGGGGAACGGGTTTCTCAGAGAGCCTGGACAGCCTCCGTCCCTGAAGGCTTTGAAGACAAGACTGGACAAAGGCCTGAGCAACCTGGTCTGACCTCAGCTCATAGCTGACTCTGCTTGGACCAGCTGCTTGGACTAGGACCTCCCGAGAGCCCTTCCAGCCTCCTTTCCTGCAGGAGCCTATAAAACATCCCGCACAAGGACTAGAGCACAAGGCCGCTCTGATCGAGTCCTTTCAGTGTCTCACCTGCCAGGGGACCCTCTTCTCTCCGCTGCTTCCTCCGTCTGAGCTCTGGCTAAGCGATTTGGAGAAACGCCCCTTCGCAGAAGGCGTAATGTGCGATGAACAGCCGCTGCAAGTGTGAAGGGAGAAAACCTCTTACAACAGGCAGGGGGAGGCACAGATCTGCTCTGCAATGTTAGAAGCTGCGCGAGGCCTCACCGGGATTCCTTCTGAGACCTGTTTTCTTGGAGGGAGGCCTTAAGCCCTTCCTGGCACCAGCCCTTGATCCTGTTCAACCCCCGACAGCCACATTAGTCAGATCTCACCATCCGGCATCTTTTCTTTCCATTCTATCGGGCTGTCTTTGCTCTGCAAGTAAAGGGCAGGTCCCGATTAGCATTCGCTGGGGCCCTGGAGTTGCTGCATTCCCTTCAGAGAAGCTACAGGCAGGGTTCATCTCCAAAGCGTCTGCAACCAGGAGTCGGCACCCTGCAATGGCATCACAGGGACAGTGCCTCCTCCGGGAGTTCAGTTCCCATCCGGGGCTGGCCCCTCAGACAGATACTCCTTGGAGGCCTTAGCAGAAGAGCAGCACACCGCGCACAGGTGCCTCAGGTGAAAAAAGGCAGGCAGTTACCGTCCCCTTTCTGCTTGTGTCAGGGAGCCACAGGCTCTCCCCATTGCCGCTGACTGTGGGGCAGCACGTTGGCAAGAGGAGGTAGCCCTGCATTCTGCCAGAGTTCATCCACCCCACCGCCCTCCAAAGAAAACATTTTCGGAGCGAGCGAATGACTCGGTCACTGTTCCATTTCTGTTGGACCGTCCTGCGCTGAGCCTCACAACTGAACAGGACAAAGTGCTTATCGGCACCTCAAGGGACAAATCAGAGTCTGGTGGACAGGTCGACCAGAAGATCAGAAGAGGACGCCGTCCCCACACGTAGAAACTGCTTCAACTTCTCCTCCTCCTCCTCCTCCTAAGCCACCTCCTCCTTCTTCTAGCCAGTTACCCAGAAAAAGTGTTTCTCTCACCAACTGTTCAGAAGCCAAACAAATTCTTTGAGACGGCTTGTAGCACCTCAGCTGCAAGGCACCACGTGGACAAGGGAGTACTGAGAAGCCAATAGGCTAATAGTCACAACGACCCCTTGCCCCTTCCTTTCCCGCTGCGCTGTCCTCTAAAGCGCCCGCATTCGCCAAGGCGTACGGGTGCGCTTGTTCTCCTCCCACAGACACGGTACCTTCTCCCACCGTCTCCGAGAAAGAGAGAGCTTTCCAGTCTCTTCCATTTCATCACAGCTCAGGTTTTGTCGTTCTGGCTTGGTGTTGACTGGTGGAACCTCCAAGCGTATTAACTGTCTTTCGGGCTTGGTAGGAGCACGAGGCTTCATCCCTTTGGCTGTGCCCCCAGCAGGTGGTGGACAAGTGGCAGTTTTGCAGGTGGCTTTCTGGAACTGAGCTTCTACCCCTAGGACAGATGAAGAAACAAACAAACAAAAAGCCCACGTTAGAACGTAGAAGCCACGTTAGAGCGTAGCAGAAACAAACATCTGATCCATGCTTAAGACAAAGGGGGTTGGCATGGTGTGCTGATCAGAACTCCCAACGGCGCTTACTAAAGTATAAGCTCTTCTGAAGCGCTGCTTTCCAGCTGCCACCAACAGCCGGAGAAAGGGTCTGCTTTGGATGAGCTGGATGATGAATGCTAACAAACAAAATCCAGTACTGGATGTTAAACCCCAGCGTTCAGACTTTGATCCCGACCTGAAAGGCGGGATCACCTGCCTCCTGCCATTGGGCTAACTACGGTATTGCACAGCCCCCGAATCCTTCAGCCTTTCCCTACAAGTCCCCTTCTGGCCACTCTGCTCTAGGACAATGGCCTCAAGGAGCCGGGTGCTCGACCCACTTTGGCATTTCCTGTCTGTACAGAGATGCTTTCCCAACCCAGTGCTCTCCTCTCACCTGTTCTGCTCTCTTGGGATTGTCCTTTCCTCATTTCCAGCCACTGCTTTTGACACTCAGTCAGGTCTTCGGGACTTGTAAGATTCCCCAGTTTTGAGGAAGTCAAGAAGATGACCGCGTCCTCCAGATCCTTGTCACTGATGGGAACTTTGGTCTGGCAACCAAAACAGAAAAGGACGGTGGGATCACCAAAAGATCAAGGCGTGCCCCAGCGTGGGAGGAGCGAGCTTTGCTCTTGTTCCAGGTGCTTTTGCAGGGAAGCACGGCGCAAAAGCAACCTGCTGAGGTTTCCTCAGGTTTATCAAGCATTCACAACTCGACCGGTCATCTGCTGCCCCCTGCAGAGCCCTCGGCTTTTACTGTGCCAAACTTCCCAGCCCTCTGGGTTTCAGGAAGATACTGTGGCTCCAACTAGAATATCCGTTAATATTGCAATGGCTAAACCCTAAAGAAACTGGACCGTGCTCTTCACAGGTCTGTCACGCTGCGGCCTGTGGAAAGAGAGGCCCAGCGTGAGCCGTGCAGCACAGACATGTACGGAAAGGCGGTGCAGCGGGGAGACGTAGGAGCTTGGTGGGGGAAAGACCAAGTGTCAACACTGGGAAGCTCGATGCTAGTTCAGGGTCTACAGCAGGATCCTGACAGCAACAGTACTGAGCACCGACTGCCTCCCAAGTGTGTGAGGCAATGGCTTTGTTCACTCCCGCCTGAGACTTGCTCTAGGTGCATCTCTGCAGCTTGCCCCTCCCTTTGCCCTTCAGCTTTTCACAGCTCGTGGGAGCCATTCTCTGAGAGTAAGGCAAGCAAAAACGCCCCTTGCTGAAGCTCTTCCGTTTGCTCTGGGTTGGCATGCAGGAAAATAGGGCAGAGTTGCAGGCGTTCCTTGCTTTTCTGTTCCTGACGTACCTCCTTGATGACTTTAATGAAGTCTTCTCTCTTGATCTTCCTCCTCTCCATGCCAGCCTTCTTGAATACGTCCACCAGCCTCAGCTTCTTTTTCTGCAGGAGGTTATGCGGCGTGACAAGAGCCTGGGGGTATGGTGTACAAACAAGGGGAATGCTGCCCTTCTGGGGCTGGCTGCTCTTTGGCGGTGACTGCTGAAAAGGATTAGAAAATGCTCCGAGATCACCGTCGTCCACGACCGCCATGCCTGTCGATGTGGCATCGGCTAGGCTAAAGCGGCGTCGCTACTGACCTGACCGCAGACGCTACTTCCTGTGCCCTTCCGTACTTACGTCCAGGCTGTCGGTCACGGCCGACTGGACAACAGCCCTCCTGTCTGCTCTGCGTGCCTTTGGTCTTTCCCGGTATCTTTTTTCTTGATCATTTTGGGAAGGTTTTTGTCTCAGCCATTTTTCAATGTCCCCGAAGCTTTCCAGCTCGGTTCGCAACTGCCTCCTGCCCTGATTCCAAGCCTCCGCCGTTTGTAGACCCTCTTCTATACCAGAGGTGATCTCTGTGGGCCTGAGGCGATCTTCCTCCTCCTGGGACAGCTGCAAGACAGAAAAATGACAGAAATCTGTGGCCCAAGTTGGTTTCAGAAAGGGAGAAGCTGGTCTTGCCACAGGTGGAGCAAAAATAATCATAGAATCATTGACTTGTTTAGGTTGGAAAAGACCTTTAAGATCATCACGTCCAACCGTTAACCTAGCGCTGCCAAGTCCACCACTAAACCGTGGCCATCAAGGTGATCTGCTCCATAACCTTCCCCGGCACCCAGGTCAGACTGACAGGCCTGTAGCTCCCCGGATCCTCCTTCCGGCCCTTCCTGTGGATGGGCGTCACATTGGCTAACCTCCGGTCAACTGGGACCTCCCCGGTCAGCTAGGACTCTCTCTTCTTCCCTGAGATTTTCCCTGAGCCAAAGCTCTCTGTTCAGCCAGGCCGCTCTTCTTCCCCACCGGCCCGTCTTTCGGCACGTGGGGACGGCCCGCTCCTGCGCCTTTCAGATTTCCTTCTTGAAGAACGTCCAGCCTTCCTGGACTCCTCTGCCCGTCGGGACTGCCTCCCAGGGGACTCTGCCAACCAGGCTCCTAAACAGGCCAAAGTCTGCCCTCCGGAAGTCCAAGGTGGCAGTTCTGCTGACCCCCCCTCCTTACTTCCCCCAGAATCGAAAACTCTATTTCGTCCTCATGGGGTGGTCTGTAACACATTCCCACCATGACAGCGGCCCTGTTTGGCCTTCCCCCTCATTCTTACCCACAAGCACTCAACCCTATCGTCACCATCATTAAGCATTTCACACCAGGCTGGCTCCCTGACACCAGGAAGCAGCTGAAATAACGTGTCGGCCATCTTGCTTATGAAGAACGGCCGGAGAGCTCTCCACGCTACTTGGAGAGACAGCTCTCCCTCTCCACACCGCCGGCTGGAGCTGGCTCAAGCCACGTGCCTGGGAGAGATCCTGCTCGAGGTCCAGAGCCGGCGCCTGGGCAGAGGTGGCCTCCTCTCCAGGCAGGGACGGAGCAGGCCCACTGATGCCCTCAGCCTGGCCGCCTGCTCGTTTTGCCCCTTGGCCTCTACCAGCAACTCCTCCCTCACAGCAGTGAGCAGGCGAGAATGAAAACCACAGCCACCCGCCCCGCTCCTTGCGGGGAGCGATGCTGCCGGGACTTGGAGACCTTCCCAACTCGGTGCCACCCCCAACCAGAAGAAGGCTGCTCTGTGGATACTCCTGTACCTGGGCCCTCGGCATCTTGTCGCTTTCTGTCCCGGCTTGCGGTTGTGGCAATTCTGGCAAGCTGACACTTCCTGATTTTCCATTCTCTTCTGTCTCCTTCCTTTTGGGCAGGGATGCCTCCAGTTTTCTTCTACCGTTCATCCCAAATACAGGCTCTCTTTGCTACAGGAACCCAGAAATGCAATAGTCACAGTCACTCTCATCTGGTTTGGTTTGGTCTGGGGTTTTTTTGTTTGTTTTTGTTTTAAATAATGCCCTTCTTTCTCCCATCTTCCCTTTTTCCCAGTTTCTGTTGACAAGCAGTTCTTAGAGATGCAACCAGAAAGCCCTTCCGTTATGACCAATGAACTAAGAAGTCATCAAAGAGCTGCTTTTTGAAAAGGGCTGCGGTTCCTCTTCCGAGATGAACAATACTCCAAATAGGTGATTGAATGGGAAAGTGAGCCACAGTAAGAGATCTACTCAGAATCGGTATCTGCGTATTTTTTTATGCACCTATTTCTCCCACGAGATCCCCGCTTGATTTTCCGCAATCCAGTGACACAACAAGTGCCTCAATCCATATTGCGTACCTGTCCTGTCTGCCGCTGTTCTTCAGAAGTAGGCAATGGCAATTCAGGGCTCTCGAACGGAGTGGTTTTGGCCTGCCTTCCTTCTGCGCTTGCACGCTGGGGCAACGATCTGAAAATACGCAGCGGGCTGAGTCGGTATGACTGCAGGAAGAGTTTCTTCTCCATCCTGTGCTCACGCTGCTCACCCGCTTCGGCAGCAGAGCGAGCTCTCGTCACCCAACTGTCGTCTTCCCCTCCACAGAGACAGGGATAAGCCTGAGCTGTAACGCTCAGACGTGCCACCAAGGAAATGAAGGAGACGGGCTTTTCCCGTCAGTCAGGCTCCGGGACATGCAGCCCGATGCGGCCCTCTGGATGGAACGACGAGAGGATTTGCATCCTGTGCAATCACAGGCACCTGGAGATACTGGCATGCCCCTCCTGGCCACCACCCTGACCAGTGCAAGGCTGACCCCCAATTCCGTGGGACTTCCATCCAGCAAGGAAACGCACTGCGCGGTGACGTGTGTTAACAGCCTTTCTGAGTCAACACAGACACGGGGTCCAAAGGAAACAGGGGAACGGGTTTCTCAGAGAGCCTGGACAGCCTCCGTCCCTGAAGGCTTTGAAGACAAGACTGGACAAAGGCCTGAGCAACCTGGTCTGACCTCAGCTCATAGCTGACTCTGCTTGGACCAGCTGCTTGGACTAGGACCTCCCGAGAGCCCTTCCAGCCTCCTTTCCTGCAGGAGCCTATAAAACATCCCGCGCAAGGACTAGAGCACAAGGCCGCTCTGATCGAGTCCTTTCAGTGTCTCACCTGCCAGGGGACCCTCTTCTCTCCGCTGCTTCCTCCGTCTGAGCTCTGGCTAAGCGATTTGGAGAAACGCCCCTTCGCAGAAGGCGTAATGTGCGATGAACAGCCGCTGCAAGTGTGAAGGGAGAAAACCTCTTACAACAGGCAGGGGGAGGCACAGATCTGCTCTGCAATGTTAGAAGCTGCGCGAGGCCTCACCGGGATTCCTTCTGAGACCTGTTTTCTTGGAGGGAGGCCTTAAGCCCTTCCTGGCACCAGCCCTTGATCCTGTTCAACCCCCGACAGCCACATTAGTCAGATCTCACCATCCGGCATCTTTTCTTTCCATTCTATCGGGCTGTCTTTGCTCTGCAAGTAAAGGGCAGGTCCCGATTAGCATTCGCTGGGGCCCTGGAGTTGCTGCATTCCCTTCAGAGAAGCTACAGGCAGGGTTCATCTCCAAAGCGTCTGCAACCAGGAGTCGGCACCCTGCAATGGCATCACAGGGACAGTGCCTCCTCCGGGAGTTCAGTTCCCATCCGGGGCTGGCCCCTCAGACAGATACTCCTTGGAGGCCTTAGCAGAAGAGCAGCACACCGCGCACAGGTGCCTCAGGTGAAAAAAGGCAGGCAGTTACCGTCCCCTTTCTGCTTGTGTCAGGGAGCCACAGGCTCTCCCCATTGCCGCTGACTGTGGGGCAGCACGTTGGCAAGAGGAGGTAGCCCTGCATTCTGCCAGAGTTCATCCACCCCACCGCCCTCCAAAGAAAACATTTTCGGAGCGAGCGAATGACTCGGTCACTGTTCCATTTCTGTTGGACCGTCCTGCGCTGAGCCTCACAACTGAACAGGACAAAGTGCTTATCGGCACCTCAAGGGACAAATCAGAGTCTGGTGGACAGGTCGACCAGAAGATCAGAAGAGGACGCCGTCCCCACACGTAGAAACTGCTTCAACTTCTCCTCCTCCTCCTCCTCCTAAGCCACCTCCTCCTTCTTCTAGCCAGTTACCCAGAAAAAGTGTTTCTCTCACCAACTGTTCAGAAGCCAAACAAATTCTTTGAGACGGCTTGTAGCACCTCAGCTGCAAGGCACCACGTGGACAAGGGAGTACTGAGAAGCCAATAGGCTAATAGTCACAACGACCCCTTGCCCCTTCCTTTCCCGCTGCGCTGTCCTCTAAAGCGCCCGCATTCGCCAAGGCGTACGGGTGCGCTTGTTCTCCTCCCACAGACACGGTACCTTCTCCCACCGTCTCCGAGAAAGAGAGAGCTTTCCAGTCTCTTCCATTTCATCACAGCTCAGGTTTTGTCGTTCTGGCTTGGTGTTGACTGGTGGAACCTCCAAGCGTATTAACTGTCTTTCGGGCTTGGTAGGAGCACGAGGCTTCATCCCTTTGGCTGTGCCCCCAGCAGGTGGTGGACAAGTGGCAGTTTTGCAGGTGGCTTTCTGGAACTGAGCTTCTACCCCTAGGACAGATGAAGAAACAAACAAACAAAAAGCCCACGTTAGAACGTAGAAGCCACGTTAGAGCGTAGCAGAAACAAACATCTGATCCATGCTTAAGACAAAGGGGGTTGGCATGGTGTGCTGATCAGAACTCCCAACGGCGCTTACTAAAGTATAAGCTCTTCTGAAGCGCTGCTTTCCAGCTGCCACCAACAGCCGGAGAAAGGGTCTGCTTTGGATGAGCTGGATGATGAATGCTAACAAACAAAATCCAGTACTGGATGTTAAACCCCAGCGTTCAGACTTTGATCCCGACCTGAAAGGCGGGATCACCTGCCTCCTGCCATTGGGCTAACTACGGTATTGCACAGCCCCCGAATCCTTCAGCCTTTCCCTACAAGTCCCCTTCTGGCCACTCTGCTCTAGGACAATGGCCTCAAGGAGCCGGGTGCTCGACCCACTTTGGCATTTCCTGTCTGTACAGAGATGCTTTCCCAACCCAGTGCTCTCCTCTCACCTGTTCTGCTCTCTTGGGATTGTCCTTTCCTCATTTCCAGCCACTGCTTTTGACACTCAGTCAGGTCTTCGGGACTTGTAAGATTCCCCAGTTTTGAGGAAGTCAAGAAGATGACCGCGTCCTCCAGATCCTTGTCGCTGATGGGAACTTTGGTCTGGCAACCAAACCAGAAAAGGACGGTGGGATCACCAAAAGATCAAGGCGTGCCCCAGCGTGGGAGGAGCGAGCTTTGCTCTTGTTCCAGGTGCTTTTGCAGGGAAGCACGGCGCAAAAGCAACCTGCTGAGGTTTCCTCAGGTTTATCAAGCATTCACAACTCGACCGGTCATCTGCTGCCCCCTGCAGAGCCCTCGGTTTTTACTGTGCCAAACTTCCCAGCCCTCTGGGTTTCAGGAAGATACTGTGGCTCCAACTAGAATATCCGTTAATATTGCAATGGCTAAACCCTAAAGAAACTGGACCGTGCTCTTCACAGGTCTGTCACGCTGCGGCCTGTGGAAAGAGAGGCCCAGCGTGAGCCGTGCAGCACAGACATGTACGGAAAGGCGGTGCAGCGGGGAGACGTAGGAGCTTGGTGGGGGAAAGACCAAGTGTCAACACTGGGAAGCTCGATGCTAGTTCAGGGTCTACAGCAGGATCCTGACAGCAACAGTACTGAGCACCGACTGCCTCCCAAGTGTGTGAGGCAATGGCTTTGTTCACTCCCGCCTGAGACTTGCTCTAGGTGCATCTCTGCAGCTTGCCCCTCCCTTTGCCCTTCAGCTTTTCACAGCTCGTGGGAGCCATTCTCTGAGAGTAAGGCAAGCAAAAACGCCCCTTGCTGAAGCTCTTCCGTTTGCTCTGGGTTGGCATGCAGGAAAATAGGGCAGAGTTGCAGGCGTTCCTTGCTTTTCTGTTCCTGACGTACCTCCTTGATGACTTTAATGAAGTCTTCTCTCTTGATCTTCCTCCTCTCCATGCCAGCCTTCTTGAATACGTCCACCAGCCTCAGCTTCTTTTTCTGCAGGAGGTTATGCGGCGTGACAAGAGCCTGGGGGTATGGTGTACAAACAAGGGGAATGCTGCCCTTCTGGGGCTGGCTGCTCTTTGGCGGTGACTGCTGAAAAGGATTAGAAAATGCTCCGAGATCACCGTCGTCCACGACCGCCATGCCTGTCGATGTGGCATCGGCTAGGCTAAAGCGGCGTCGCTACTGACCTGACCGCAGACGCTACTTCCTGTGCCCTTCCGTACTTACGTCCAGGCTGTCGGTCACGGCCGACTGGACAACAGCCCTCCTGTCTGCTCTGCGTGCCTTTGGTCTTTCCCGGTATCTTTTTTCTTGATCATTTGGGGAAGGTTTTTGTCTCAGCCATTTTTCAATGTCCCCAAAGCTTTCCAGCTCGGTTCGCAACTGCCTCCTGCCCTGATTCCAAGCCTCCGCCGTTTGTAGACCCTCTTCTATACCAGAGGTGATCTCTGTGGGCCTGAGGCGATCTTCCTCCTCCTGGGACAGCTGCAAGACAGAAAAATGACAGAAATCTGTGGCCCAAGTTGGTTTCAGAAAGGGAGAAGCTGGTCTTGCCACAGGTGGAGCAAAAATAATCATAGAATCATTGACTTGTTTAGGTTGGAAAAGACCTTTAAGATCATCACGTCCAACCGTTAACCTAGCGCTGCCAAGTCCACCACTAAACCGTGGCCATCAAGGTGATCTGCTCCATAACCTTCCCCGGCACCCAGGTCAGACTGACAGGCCTGTAGCTCCCCGGATCCTCCTTCCGGCCCTTCCTGTGGATGGGCGTCACATTGGCTAACCTCCGGTCAACTGGGACCTCCCCGGTCAGCTAGGACTCTCTCTTCTTCCCTGAGATTTTCCCTGAGCCAAAGCTCTCTGTTCAGCCAGGCCGCTCTTCTTCCCCACCGGCCCGTCTTTCGGCACGTGGGGACGGCCCGCTCCTGCGCCTTTCAGATTTCCTTCTTGAAGAACGTCCAGCCTTCCTGGACTCCTCTGCCCGTCGGGACTGCCTCCCAGGGGACTCTGCCAACCAGGCTCCTAAACAGGCCAAAGTCTGCCCTCCGGAAGTCCAAGGTGGCAGTTCTGCTGACCCCCCCTCCTTACTTCCCCCAGAATCGAAAACTCTATTTCGTCCTCATGGGGTGGTCTGTAACACATTCCCACCATGACAGCGGCCCTGTTTGGCCTTCCCCCTCATTCTTACCCACAAGCACTCAACCCTATCGTCACCATCATTAAGCATTTCACACCAGGCTGGCTCCCTGACACCAGGAAGCAGCTGAAATAACGTGTCGGCCATCTTGCTTATGAAGAACGGCCGGAGAGCTCTCCACGCTACTTGGAGAGACAGCTCTCCCTCTCCACACCGCCGGCTGGAGCTGGCTCAAGCCACGTGCCTGGGAGAGATCCTGCTCGAGGTCCAGAGCCGGCGCCTGGGCAGAGGTGGCCTCCTCTCCAGGCAGGGACGGAGCAGGCCCACTGATGCCCTCAGCCTGGCCGCCTGCTCGTTTTGCCCCTTGGCCTCTACCAGCAACTCCTCCCTCACAGCAGTGAGCAGGCGAGAATGAAAACCACAGCCACCCGCCCCGCTCCTTGCGGGGAGCGATGCTGCCGGGACTTGGAGACCTTCCCAACTCGGTGCCACCCCCAACCAGAAGAAGGCTGCTCTGTGGATACTCCTGTACCTGGGCCCTCGGCATCTTGTCGCTTTCTGTCCCGGCTTGCGGTTGTGGCAATTCTGGCAAGCTGACACTTCCTGATTTTCCATTCTCTTCTGTCTCCTTCCTTTTGGGCAGGGATGCCTCCAGTTTTCTTCTACCGTTCATCCCAAATACAGGCTCTCTTTGCTACAGGAACCCAGAAATGCAATAGTCACAGTCACTCTCATCTGGTTTGGTTTGGTCTGGGGTTTTTTTGTTTGTTTTTGTTTTAAATAATGCCCTTCTTTCTCCCATCTTCCCTTTTTCCCAGTTTCTGTTGACAAGCAGTTCTTAGAGATGCAACCAGAAAGCCCTTCCGTTATGACCAATGAACTAAGAAGTCATCAAAGAGCTGCTTTTTGAAAAGGGCTGCGGTTCCTCTTCCGAGATGAACAATACTCCAAATAGGTGATTGAATGGGAAAGTGAGCCACAGTAAGAGATCTACTCAGAATCGGTATCTGCGTATTTTTTTATGCACCTATTTCTCCCACGAGATCCCCGCTTGATTTTCCGCAATCCAGTGACACAACAAGTGCCTCAATCCATATTGCGTACCTGTCCTGTCTGCCGCTGTTCTTCAGAAGTAGGCAATGGCAATTCAGGGCTCTCGAACGGAGTGGTTTTGGCCTGCCTTCCTTCTGCGCTTGCACGCTGGGGCAACGATCTGAAAATACGCAGCGGGCTGAGTCGGTATGACTGCAGGAAGAGTTTCTTCTCCATCCTGTGCTCACGCTGCTCACCCGCTTCGGCAGCAGAGCGAGCTCTCGTCACCCAACTGTCGTCTTCCCCTCCACAGAGACAGGGATAAGCCTGAGCTGTAACGCTCAGACGTGCCACCAAGGAAATGAAGGAGACGGGCTTTTCCCGTCAGTCAGGCTCCGGGACATGCAGCCCGATGCGGCCCTCTGGATGGAACGACGAGAGGATTTGCATCCTGTGCAATCACAGGCACCTGGAGATACTGGCATGCCCCTCCTGGCCACCACCCTGACCAGTGCAAGGCTGACCCCCAATTCCGTGGGACTTCCATCCAGCAAGGAAACGCACTGCGCGGTGACGTGTGTTAACAGCCTTTCTGAGTCAACACAGACACGGGGTCCAAAGGAAACAGGGGAACGGGTTTCTCAGAGAGCCTGGACAGCCTCCGTCCCTGAAGGCTTTGAAGACAAGACTGGACAAAGGCCTGAGCAACCTGGTCTGACCTCAGCTCATAGCTGACTCTGCTTGGACCAGCTGCTTGGACTAGGACCTCCCGAGAGCCCTTCCAGCCTCCTTTCCTGCAGGAGCCTATAAAACATCCCGCACAAGGACTAGAGCACAAGGCCGCTCTGATCGAGTCCTTTCAGTGTCTCACCTGCCAGGGGACCCTCTTCTCTCCGCTGCTTCCTCCGTCTGAGCTCTGGCTAAGCGATTTGGAGAAACGCCCCTTCGCAGAAGGCGTAATGTGCGATGAACAGCCGCTGCAAGTGTGAAGGGAGAAAACCTCTTACAACAGGCAGGGGGAGGCACAGATCTGCTCTGCAATGTTAGAAGCTGCGCGAGGCCTCACCGGGATTCCTTCTGAGACCTGTTTTCTTGGAGGGAGGCCTTAAGCCCTTCCTGGCACCAGCCCTTGATCCTGTTCAACCCCCGACAGCCACATTAGTCAGATCTCACCATCCGGCATCTTTTCTTTCCATTCTATCGGGCTGTCTTTGCTCTGCAAGTAAAGGGCAGGTCCCGATTAGCATTCGCTGGGGCCCTGGAGTTGCTGCATTCCCTTCAGAGAAGCTACAGGCAGGGTTCATCTCCAAAGCGTCTGCAACCAGGAGTCGGCACCCTGCAATGGCATCACAGGGACAGTGCCTCCTCCGGGAGTTCAGTTCCCATCCGGGGCTGGCCCCTCAGACAGATACTCCTTGGAGGCCTTAGCAGAAGAGCAGCACACCGCGCACAGGTGCCTCAGGTGAAAAAAGGCAGGCAGTTACCGTCCCCTTTCTGCTTGTGTCAGGGAGCCACAGGCTCTCCCCATTGCCGCTGACTGTGGGGCAGCACGTTGGCAAGAGGAGGTAGCCCTGCATTCTGCCAGAGTTCATCCACCCCACCGCCCTCCAAAGAAAACATTTTCGGAGCGAGCGAATGACTCGGTCACTGTTCCATTTCTGTTGGACCGTCCTGCGCTGAGCCTCACAACTGAACAGGACAAAGTGCTTATCGGCACCTCAAGGGACAAATCAGAGTCTGGTGGACAGGTCGACCAGAAGATCAGAAGAGGACGCCGTCCCCACACGTAGAAACTGCTTCAACTTCTCCTCCTCCTCCTCCTCCTAAGCCACCTCCTCCTTCTTCTAGCCAGTTACCCAGAAAAAGTGTTTCTCTCACCAACTGTTCAGAAGCCAAACAAATTCTTTGAGACGGCTTGTAGCACCTCAGCTGCAAGGCACCACGTGGACAAGGGAGTACTGAGAAGCCAATAGGCTAATAGTCACAACGACCCCTTGCCCCTTCCTTTCCCGCTGCGCTGTCCTCTAAAGCGCCCGCATTCGCCAAGGCGTACGGGTGCGCTTGTTCTCCTCCCACAGACACGGTACCTTCTCCCACCGTCTCCGAGAAAGAGAGAGCTTTCCAGTCTCTTCCATTTCATCACAGCTCAGGTTTTGTCGTTCTGGCTTGGTGTTGACTGGTGGAACCTCCAAGCGTATTAACTGTCTTTCGGGCTTGGTAGGAGCACGAGGCTTCATCCCTTTGGCTGTGCCCCCAGCAGGTGGTGGACAAGTGGCAGTTTTGCAGGTGGCTTTCTGGAACTGAGCTTCTACCCCTAGGACAGATGAAGAAACAAACAAACAAAAAGCCCACGTTAGAACGTAGAAGCCACGTTAGAGCGTAGCAGAAACAAACATCTGATCCATGCTTAAGACAAAGGGGGTTGGCATGGTGTGCTGATCAGAACTCCCAACGGCGCTTACTAAAGTATAAGCTCTTCTGAAGCGCTGCTTTCCAGCTGCCACCAACAGCCGGAGAAAGGGTCTGCTTTGGATGAGCTGGATGATGAATGCTAACAAACAAAATCCAGTACTGGATGTTAAACCCCAGCGTTCAGACTTTGATCCCGACCTGAAAGGCGGGATCACCTGCCTCCTGCCATTGGGCTAACTACGGTATTGCACAGCCCCCGAATCCTTCAGCCTTTCCCTACAAGTCCCCTTCTGGCCACTCTGCTCTAGGACAATGGCCTCAAGGAGCCGGGTGCTCGACCCACTTTGGCATTTCCTGTCTGTACAGAGATGCTTTCCCAACCCAGTGCTCTCCTCTCACCTGTTCTGCTCTCTTGGGATTGTCCTTTCCTCATTTCCAGCCACTGCTTTTGACACTCAGTCAGGTCTTCGGGACTTGTAAGATTCCCCGGTTTTGAGGAAGTCAAGAAGATGACCGCGTCCTCCAGATCCTTGTCGCTGATGGGAACTTTGGTCTGGCAACCAAAACAGAAAAGGACGGTGGGATCACCAAAAGATCAAGGCGTGCCCCAGCGTGGGAGGAGCGAGCTTTGCTCTTGTTCCAGGTGCTTTTGCAGGGAAGCACGGCGCAAAAGCAACCTGCTGAGGTTTCCTCAGGTTTATCAAGCATTCACAACTCGACCGGTCATCTGCTGCCCCCTGCAGAGCCCTCGGCTTTTACTGTGCCAAACTTCCCAGCCCTCTGGGTTTCAGGAAGATACTGTGGCTCCAACTAGAATATCCGTTAATATCGCAATGGCTAAACCCTAAAGAAACTGGACCGTGCTCTTCACAGGTCTGTCACGCTGCGGCCTGTGGAAAGAGAGGCCCAGCGTGAGCCGTGCAGCGCAGACATGTACGGAAAGGCGGTGCAGCGGGGAGACGTAGGAGCTTGGTGGGGGAAAGACCAAGTGTCAACACTGGGAAGCTCGATGCTAGTTCAGGGTCTACAGCAGGATCCTGACAGCAACAGTACTGAGCACCGACTGCCTCCCAAGTGTGTGAGGCAATGGCTTTGTTCACTCCCGCCTGAGACTTGCTCTAGGTGCATCTCTGCAGCTTGCCCCTCCCTTTGCCCTTCAGCTTTTCACAGCTCGTGGGAGCCATTCTCTGAGAGTAAGGCAAGCAAAAACGCCCCTTGCTGAAGCTCTTCCGTTTGCTCTGGGTTGGCATGCAGGAAAATAGGGCAGAGTTGCAGGCGTTCCTTGCTTTTCTGTTCCTGACGTACCTCCTTGATGACTTTAATGAAGTCTTCTCTCTTGATCTTCCTCCTCTCCATGCCAGCCTTCTTGAATACGTCCACCAGCCTCAGCTTCTTTTTCTGCAGGAGGTTATGCGGCGTGACAAGAGCCTGGGGGTATGGTGTACAAACAAGGGGAATGCTGCCCTTCTGGGGCTGGCTGCTCTTTGGCGGTGACTGCTGAAAAGGATTAGAAAATGCTCCGAGATCACCGTCGTCCACGACCGCCATGCCTGTCGATGTGGCATCGGCTAGGCTAAAGCGGCGTCGCTACTGACCTGACCGCAGACGCTACTTCCTGTGCCCTTCCGTACTTACGTCCAGGCTGTCGGTCACGGCCGACTGGACAACAGCCCTCCTGTCTGCTCTGCGTGCCTTTGGTCTTTCCCGGTATCTTTTTTCTTGATCATTTGGGGAAGGTTTTTGTCTCAGCCATTTTTCAATGTCCCCGAAGCTTTCCAGCTCGGTTCGCAACTGCCTCCTGCCCTGATTCCAAGCCTCCGCCGTTTGTAGACCCTCTTCTATACCAGAGGTGATCTCTGTGGGCCTGAGGCTATCTTCCTCCTCCTGGGACAGCTGCAAGACAGAAAAATGACAGAAATCTGTGGCCCAAGTTGGTTTCAGAAAGGGAGAAGCTGGTCTTGCCACAGGTGGAGCAAAAATAATCATAGAATCATTGACTTGTTTAGGTTGGAAAAGACCTTTAAGATCATCACGTCCAACCGTTAACCTAGCGCTGCCAAGTCCACCACTAAACCGTGGCCATCAAGGTGATCTGCTCCATAACCTTCCCCGGCACCCAGGTCAGACTGACAGGCCTGTAGCTCCCCGGATCCTCCTTCCGGCCCTTCCTGTGGATGGGCGTCACATTGGCTAACCTCCGGTCAACTGGGACCTCCCCGGTCAGCTAGGACTCTCTCTTCTTCCCTGAGATTTTCCCTGAGCCAAAGCTCTCTGTTCAGCCAGGCCGCTCTTCTTCCCCACCGGCCCGTCTTTCGGCACGTGGGGACGGCCCGCTCCTGCGCCTTTCAGATTTCCTTCTTGAAGAACGTCCAGCCTTCCTGGACTCCTCTGCCCGTCGGGACTGCCTCCCAGGGGACTCTGCCAACCAGGCTCCTAAACAGGCCAAAGTCTGCCCTCCGGAAGTCCAAGGTGGCAGTTCTGCTGACCCCCCCTCCTTACTTCCCCCAGAATCGAAAACTCTATTTCGTCCTCATGGGGTGGTCTGTAACACATTCCCACCATGACAGCGGCCCTGTTTGGCCTTCCCCCTCATTCTTACCCACAAGCACTCAACCCTATCGTCACCATCATTAAGCATTTCACACCAGGCTGGCTCCCTGACACCAGGAAGCAGCTGAAATAACGTGTCGGCCATCTTGCTTATGAAGAACGGCCGGAGAGCTCTCCACGCTACTTGGAGAGACAGCTCTCCCTCTCCACACCGCCGGCTGGAGCTGGCTCAAGCCACGTGCCTGGGAGAGATCCTGCTCGAGGTCCAGAGCCGGCGCCTGGGCAGAGGTGGCCTCCTCTCCAGGCAGGGACGGAGCAGGCCCACTGATGCCCTCAGCCTGGCCGCCTGCTCGTTTTGCCCCTTGGCCTCTACCAGCAACTCCTCCCTCACAGCAGTGAGCAGGCGAGAATGAAAACCACAGCCACCCGCCCCGCTCCTTGCGGGGAGCGATGCTGCCGGGACTTGGAGACCTTCCCAACTCGGTGCCACCCCCAACCAGAAGAAGGCTGCTCTGTGGATACTCCTGTACCTGGGCCCTCGGCATCTTGTCGCTTTCTGTCCCGGCTTGCGGTTGTGGCAATTCTGGCAAGCTGACACTTCCTGATTTTCCATTCTCTTCTGTCTCCTTCCTTTTGGGCAGGGATGCCTCCAGTTTTCTTCTACCGTTCATCCCAAATACAGGCTCTCTTTGCTACAGGAACCCAGAAATGCAATAGTCACAGTCACTCTCATCTGGTTTGGTTTGGTCTGGGGTTTTTTTGTTTGTTTTTGTTTTAAATAATGCCCTTCTTTCTCCCATCTTCCCTTTTTCCCAGTTTCTGTTGACAAGCAGTTCTTAGAGATGCAACCAGAAAGCCCTTCCGTTATGACCAATGAACTAAGAAGTCATCAAAGAGCTGCTTTTTGAAAAGGGCTGCGGTTCCTCTTCCGAGATGAACAATACTCCAAATAGGTGATTGAATGGGAAAGTGAGCCACAGTAAGAGATCTACTCAGAATCGGTATCTGCGTATTTTTTTATGCACCTATTTCTCCCACGAGATCCCCGCTTGATTTTCCGCAATCCAGTGACACAACAAGTGCCTCAATCCATATTGCGTACCTGTCCTGTCTGCCGCTGTTCTTCAGAAGTAGGCAATGGCAATTCAGGGCTCTCGAACGGAGTGGTTTTGGCCTGCCTTCCTTCTGCGCTTGCACGCTGGGGCAACGATCTGAAAATACGCAGCGGGCTGAGTCGGTATGACTGCAGGAAGAGTTTCTTCTCCATCCTGTGCTCACGCTGCTCACCCGCTTCGGCAGCAGAGCGAGCTCTCGTCACCCAACTGTCGTCTTCCCCTCCACAGAGACAGGGATAAGCCTGAGCTGTAACGCTCAGACGTGCCACCAAGGAAATGAAGGAGACGGGCTTTTCCCGTCAGTCAGGCTCCGGGACATGCAGCCCGATGCGGCCCTCTGGATGGAACGACGAGAGGATTTGCATCCTGTGCAATCACAGGCACCTGGAGATACTGGCATGCCCCTCCTGGCCACCACCCTGACCAGTGCAAGGCTGACCCCCAATTCCGTGGGACTTCCATCCAGCAAGGAAACGCACTGCGCGGTGACGTGTGTTAACAGCCTTTCTGAGTCAACACAGACACGGGGTCCAAAGGAAACAGGGGAACGGGTTTCTCAGAGAGCCTGGACAGCCTCCGTCCCTGAAGGCTTTGAAGACAAGACTGGACAAAGGCCTGAGCAACCTGGTCTGACCTCAGCTCATAGCTGACTCTGCTTGGACCAGCTGCTTGGACTAGGACCTCCCGAGAGCCCTTCCAGCCTCCTTTCCTGCAGGAGCCTATAAAACATCCCGCGCAAGGACTAGAGCACAAGGCCGCTCTGATCGAGTCCTTTCAGTGTCTCACCTGCCAGGGGACCCTCTTCTCTCCGCTGCTTCCTCCGTCTGAGCTCTGGCTAAGCGATTTGGAGAAACGCCCCTTCGCAGAAGGCGTAATGTGCGATGAACAGCCGCTGCAAGTGTGAAGGGAGAAAACCTCTTACAACAGGCAGGGGGAGGCACAGATCTGCTCTGCAATGTTAGAAGCTGCGCGAGGCCTCACCGGGATTCCTTCTGAGACCTGTTTTCTTGGAGGGAGGCCTTAAGCCCTTCCTGGCACCAGCCCTTGATCCTGTTCAACCCCCGACAGCCACATTAGTCAGATCTCACCATCCGGCATCTTTTCTTTCCATTCTATCGGGCTGTCTTTGCTCTGCAAGTAAAGGGCAGGTCCCGATTAGCATTCGCTGGGGCCCTGGAGTTGCTGCATTCCCTTCAGAGAAGCTACAGGCAGGGTTCATCTCCAAAGCGTCTGCAACCAGGAGTCGGCACCCTGCAATGGCATCACAGGGACAGGCACTCCTCCGGGAGTTCAGTTCCCATCCGGGGCTGGCCCCTCAGACAGATACTCCTTGGAGGCCTTAGCAGAAGAGCAGCACACCGCGCACAGGTGCCTCAGGTGAAAAAAGGCAGGCAGTTACCGTCCCCTTTCTGCTTGTGTCAGGGAGCCACAGGCTCTCCCCATTGCCGCTGACTGTGGGGCAGCACGTTGGCAAGAGGAGGTAGCCCTGCATTCTGCCAGAGTTCATCCACCCCACCGCCCTCCAAAGAAAACATTTTCGGAGCGAGCGAATGACTCGGTCACTGTTCCATTTCTGTTGGACCGTCCTGCGCTGAGCCTCACAACTGAACAGGACAAAGTGCTTATCGGCACCTCAAGGGACAAATCAGAGTCTGGTGGACAGGTCGACCAGAAGATCAGAAGAGGACGCCGTCCCCACACGTAGAAACTGCTTCAACTTCTCCTCCTCCTCCTCCTCCTAAGCCACCTCCTCCTTCTTCTAGCCAGTTACCCAGAAAAAGTGTTTCTCTCACCAACTGTTCAGAAGCCAAACAAATTCTTTGAGACGGCTTGTAGCACCTCAGCTGCAAGGCACCACGTGGACAAGGGAGTACCGAGAAGCCAATAGGCTAATAGTCACAACGACCCCTTGCCCCTTCCTTTCCCGCTGCGCTGTCCTCTAAAGCGCCCGCATTCGCCAAGGCGTACGGGTGCGCTTGTTCTCCTCCCACAGACACGGTACCTTCTCCCACCGTCTCCGAGAAAGAGAGAGCTTTCCAGTCTCTTCCATTTCATCACAGCTCAGGTTTTGTCGTTCTGGCTTGGTGTTGACTGGTGGAACCTCCAAGCGTATTAACTGTCTTTCGGGCTTGGTAGGAGCACGAGGCTTCATCCCTTTGGCTGTGCCCCCAGCAGGTGGTGGACAAGTGGCAGTTTTGCAGGTGGCTTTCTGGAACTGAGCTTCTACCCCTAGGACAGATGAAGAAACAAACAAACAAAAAGCCCACGTTAGAACGTAGAAGCCACGTTAGAGCGTAGCAGAAACAAACATCTGATCCATGCTTAAGACAAAGGGGGTTGGCATGGTGTGCTGATCAGAACTCCCAACGGCGCTTACTAAAGTATAAGCTCTTCTGAAGCGCTGCTTTCCAGCTGCCACCAACAGCCGGAGAAAGGGTCTGCTTTGGATGAGCTGGATGATGAATGCTAACAAACAAAATCCAGTACTGGATGTTAAACCCCAGCGTTCAGACTTTGATCCCGACCTGAAAGGCGGGATCACCTGCCTCCTGCCATTGGGCTAACTACGGTATTGCACAGCCCCCGAATCCTTCAGCCTTTCCCTACAAGTCCCCTTCTGGCCACTCTGCTCTAGGACAATGGCCTCAAGGAGCCGGGTGCTCGACCCACTTTGGCATTTCCTGTGTACAGAGATGCTTTCCCAACCCAGTGCTCTCCTCTCACCTGTTCTGCTCTCTTGGGATTGTCCTTTCCTCATTTCCAGCCACTGCTTTTGACACTCAGTCAGGTCTTCGGGACTTGTAAGATTCCCCAGTTTTGAGGAAGTCAAGAAGATGACCGCGTCCTCCAGATCCTTGTCGCTGATGGGAACTTTGGTCTGGCAACCAAACCAGAAAAGGACGGTGGGATCACCAAAAGATCAAGGCGTGCCCCAGCGTGGGAGGAGCGAGCTTTGCTCTTGTTCCAGGTGCTTTTGCAGGGAAGCACGGCGCAAAAGCAACCTGCTGAGGTTTCCTCAGGTTTATCAAGCATTCACAACTCGACCGGTCATCTGCTGCCCCCTGCAGAGCCCTCGGCTTTTACTGTGCCAAACTTCCCAGCCCTCTGGGTTTCAGGAAGATACTGTGGCTCCAACTAGAATATCCGTTAATATCGCAATGGCTAAACCCTAAAGAAACTGGACCGTGCTCTTCACAGGTCTGTCACGCTGCGGCCTGTGGAAAGAGAGGCCCAGCGTGAGCCGTGCAGCGCAGACATGTACGGAAAGGCGGTGCAGCGGGGAGACGTAGGAGCTTGGTGGGGGAAAGACCAAGTGTCAACACTGGGAAGCTCGATGCTAGTTCAGGGTCTACAGCAGGATCCTGACAGCAACAGTACTGAGCACCGACTGCCTCCCAAGTGTGTGAGGCAATGGCTTTGTTCACTCCCGCCTGAGACTTGCTCTAGGTGCATCTCTGCAGCTTGCCCCTCCCTTTGCCCTTCAGCTTTTCACAGCTCGTGGGAGCCATTCTCTGAGAGTAAGGCAAGCAAAAACGCCCCTTGCTGAAGCTCTTCCGTTTGCTCTGGGTTGGCATGCAGGAAAATAGGGCAGAGTTGCAGGCGTTCCTTGCTTTTCTGTTCCTGACGTACCTCCTTGATGACTTTAATGAAGTCTTCTCTCTTGATCTTCCTCCTCTCCATGCCAGCCTTCTTGAATACGTCCACCAGCCTCAGCTTCTTTTTCTGCAGGAGGTTATGCGGCGTGACAAGAGCCTGGGGGTATGGTGTACAAACAAGGGGAATGCTGCCCTTCTGGGGCTGGCTGCTCTTTGGCGGTGACTGCTGAAAAGGATTAGAAAATGCTCCGAGATCACCGTCGTCCACGACCGCCATGCCTGTCGATGTGGCATCGGCTAGGCTAAAGCGGCGTCGCTACTGACCTGACCGCAGACGCTACTTCCTGTGCCCTTCCGTACTTACGTCCAGGCTGTCGGTCACGGCCGACTGGACAACAGCCCTCCTGTCTGCTCTGCGTGCCTTTGGTCTTTCCCGGTATCTTTTTTCTTGATCATTTTGGGAAGGTTTTTGTCTCAGCCATTTTTCAATGTCCCCGAAGCTTTCCAGCTCGGTTCGCAACTGCCTCCTGCCCTGATTCCAAGCCTCCGCCGTTTGTAGACCCTCTTCTATACCAGAGGTGATCTCTGTGGGCCTGAGGCGATCTTCCTCCTCCTGGGACAGCTGCAAGACAGAAAAATGACAGAAATCTGTGGCCCAAGTTGGTTTCAGAAAGGGAGAAGCTGGTCTTGCCACAGGTGGAGCAAAAATAATCATAGAATCATTGACTTGTTTAGGTTGGAAAAGACCTTTAAGATCATCACGTCCAACCGTTAACCTAGCGCTGCCAAGTCCACCACTAAACCGTGGCCATCAAGGTGATCTGCTCCATAACCTTCCCCGGCACCCAGGTCAGACTGACAGGCCTGTAGCTCCCCGGATCCTCCTTCCGGCCCTTCCTGTGGATGGGCGTCACATTGGCTAACCTCCGGTCAACTGGGACCTCCCCGGTCAGCTAGGACTCTCTCTTCTTCCCTGAGATTTTCCCTGAGCCAAAGCTCTCTGTTCAGCCAGGCCGCTCTTCTTCCCCACCGGCCCGTCTTTCGGCACGTGGGGACGGCCCGCTCCTGCGCCTTTCAGATTTCCTTCTTGAAGAACGTCCAGCCTTCCTGGACTCCTCTGCCCGTCGGGACTGCCTCCCAGGGGACTCTGCCAACCAGGCTCCTAAACAGGCCAAAGTCTGCCCTCCGGAAGTCCAAGGTGGCAGTTCTGCTGACCCCCCCTCCTTACTTCCCCCAGAATCGAAAACTCTATTTCGTCCTCATGGGGTGGTCTGTAACACATTCCCACCATGACAGCGGCCCTGTTTGGCCTTCCCCCTCATTCTTACCCACAAGCACTCAACCCTATCGTCACCATCATTAAGCATTTCACACCAGGCTGGCTCCCTGACACCAGGAAGCAGCTGAAATAACGTGTCGGCCATCTTGCTTATGAAGAACGGCCGGAGAGCTCTCCACGCTACTTGGAGAGACAGCTCTCCCTCTCCACACCGCCGGCTGGAGCTGGCTCAAGCCACGTGCCTGGGAGAGATCCTGCTCGAGGTCCAGAGCCGGCGCCTGGGCAGAGGTGGCCTCCTCTCCAGGCAGGGACGGAGCAGGCCCACTGATGCCCTCAGCCTGGCCGCCTGCTCGTTTTGCCCCTTGGCCTCTACCAGCAACTCCTCCCTCACAGCAGTGAGCAGGCGAGAATGAAAACCACAGCCACCCGCCCCGCTCCTTGCGGGGAGCGATGCTGCCGGGACTTGGAGACCTTCCCAACTCGGTGCCACCCCCAACCAGAAGAAGGCTGCTCTGTGCATACTCCTGTACCTGGGCCCTCGGCATCTTGTCGCTTTCTGTCCCGGCTTGCGGTTGTGGCAATTCTGGCAAGCTGACACTTCCTGATTTTCCATTCTCTTCTGTCTCCTTCCTTTTGGGCAGGGATGCCTCCAGTTTTCTTCTACCGTTCATCCCAAATACAGGCTCTCTTTGCTACAGGAACCCAGAAATGCAATAGTCACAGTCACTCTCATCTGGTTTGGTTTGGTCTGGGGTTTTTTTGTTTGTTTTTGTTTTAAATAATGCCCTTCTTTCTCCCATCTTCCCTTTTTCCCAGTTTCTGTTGACAAGCAGTTCTTAGAGATGCAACCAGAAAGCCCTTCCGTTATGACCAATGAACTAAGAAGTCATCAAAGAGCTGCTTTTTGAAAAGGGCTGCGGTTCCTCTTCCGAGATGAACAATACTCCAAATAGGTGATTGAATGGGAAAGTGAGCCACAGTAAGAGATCTACTCAGAATCGGTATCTGCGTATTTTTTTATGCACCTATTTCTCCCACGAGATCCCCGCTTGATTTTCCGCAATCCAGTGACACAACAAGTGCCTCAATCCATATTGCGTACCTGTCCTGTCTGCCGCTGTTCTTCAGAAGTAGGCAATGGCAATTCAGGGCTCTCGAACGGAGTGGTTTTGGCCTGCCTTCCTTCTGCGCTTGCACGCTGGGGCAACGATCTGAAAATACGCAGCGGGCTGAGTCGGTATGACTGCAGGAAGAGTTTCTTCTCCATCCTGTGCTCACGCTGCTCACCCGCTTCGGCAGCAGAGCGAGCTCTCGTCACCCAACTGTCGTCTTCCCCTCCACAGAGACAGGGATAAGCCTGAGCTGTAACGCTCAGACGTGCCACCAAGGAAATGAAGGAGACGGGCTTTTCCCGTCAGTCAGGCTCCGGGACATGCAGCCCGATGCGGCCCTCTGGATGGAACGACGAGAGGATTTGCATCCTGTGCAATCACAGGCACCTGGAGATACTGGCATGCCCCTCCTGGCCACCACCCTGACCAGTGCAAGGCTGACCCCCAATTCCGTGGGACTTCCATCCAGCAAGGAAACGCACTGCGCGGTGACGTGTGTTAACAGCCTTTCTGAGTCAACACAGACACGGGGTCCAAAGGAAACAGGGGAACGGGTTTCTCAGAGAGCCTGGACAGCCTCCGTCCCTGAAGGCTTTGAAGACAAGACTGGACAAAGGCCTGAGCAACCTGGTCTGACCTCAGCTCATAGCTGACTCTGCTTGGACCAGCTGCTTGGACTAGGACCTCCCGAGAGCCCTTTCAGCCTCCTTTCCTGCAGGAGCCTATAAAACATCCCGCACAAGGACTAGAGCACAAGGCCGCTCTGATCGAGTCCTTTCAGTGTCTCACCTGCCAGGGGACCCTCTTCTCTCCGCTGCTTCCTCCGTCTGAGCTCTGGCTAAGCGATTTGGAGAAACGCCCCTTCGCAGAAGGCGTAATGTGCGATGAACAGCCGCTGCAAGTGTGAAGGGAGAAAACCTCTTACAACAGGCAGGGGGAGGCACAGATCTGCTCTGCAATGTTAGAAGCTGCGCGAGGCCTCACCGGGATTCCTTCTGAGACCTGTTTTCTTGGAGGGAGGCCTTAAGCCCTTCCTGGCACCAGCCCTTGATCCTGTTCAACCCCCGACAGCCACATTAGTCAGATCTCACCATCCGGCATCTTTTCTTTCCATTCTATCGGGCTGTCTTTGCTCTGCAAGTAAAGGGCAGGTCCCGATTAGCATTCGCTGGGGCCCTGGAGTTGCTGCATTCCCTTCAGAGAAGCTACAGGCAGGGTTCATCTCCAAAGCGTCTGCAACCAGGAGTCGGCACCCTGCAATGGCATCACAGGGACAGTGCCTCCTCCGGGAGTTCAGTTCCCATCCGGGGCTGGCCCCTCAGACAGATACTCCTTGGAGGCCTTAGCAGAAGAGCAGCACACCGCGCACAGGTGCCTCAGGTGAAAAAAGGCAGGCAGTTACCGTCCCCTTTCTGCTTGTGTCAGGGAGCCACAGGCTCTCCCCATTGCCGCTGACTGTGGGGCAGCACGTTGGCAGGAGGAGGTAGCCCTGCATTCTGCCAGAGTTCATCCACCCCACCGCCCTCCAAAGAAAACATTTTCGGAGCGACCGAATGACAAACAAAAAGCCCATGTTAGACCGTAGAAGCCACGTTAGAGCGTAGCAGAAACAAACATCTGATCCATGCTTAAGACAAAGGGGGTTGGCGTGGTGTGCTGATCGGAACTCCCAACGGCGCTTACTAAAGTATAAGCTCCTCTGAAGCCACCTTATTCTCTTTGGTGTGAGTTCTCTCCTGCTGCAGCTAGTCCCTCCTCTGCACAGCGGCTTTCAAGGGGAGACAGATCTTGGCACTTTAGTCTCTTTTGGGGGGAACAATTTCTTGGTGTTGCATACGTGTGTGGTAGACAAAGATGTGCTATCACGGCACGTTCAACCCAACCACGTTACAGCTCTGATGTTCCTGAGGAATTTAGGTCGAGGAGCTGGACTCCCCAGTTTTAAAAGAGAAGTGAGGTCTCGGCACAGCTAAGCAACCTTTGCACAGTCGTCCTCTACGTGATTTTTTTTTTTTTTTCTCATCGAATCACGCCGCGGTGATTCCAAGCGATACGCCAACCCTCCAGTCTCCCACAACTCAAGGCAGAGTTTCCGATTCACTGTGTCAATGGACTTCCCCAAACATTTACTACCCTCCTGCACAAACTCACTCCTAAAACGGAAGAGGTGTACTCCAGGGCACGGAGTGCAGGGGCAGAACACACCTCTTGAGATTTACCAGGAGGGGTCAATAGAGGCACTCAGGGTGCCTGTGCCATCCTGGGCATCTTTTGTAGCCTGGGCCCACCAGTAATGAAGACTGCACAAACCTCTGCCAGGAATCGCTCGCTAACATTACCTCTTATTCCCATGCTGCTCAAAGCGCGCTCCAATTCTATACATATCTCTTCGTCCGTGAGATACGTTCTTCGAGGCACTGCCCTAGTCTCAAACCTAGAAATCGGAAGAAGGCACCGTTCTGAGAAAAGGGCTGCTTTGCCAGATCCATGTCAAGGTATCTCTCTAGAGAGTCAACCTCACGTCCTAGGCCATTAAGGGAACCGCCCAGCAGCGCTGGCCTCAGCAACGGCTCAGCAGCCCCTCGTGAGACAGAGGTTTTGGGTTTTTGCCTCAGTCCTCCTGTACCATCTTGACCCAAGAAGGCATTTTGGAGATACTTTGATTCACGTGAGTGTCACAGAAGGCACGGAAACACCACAGGCAGAGGACCTGCATGCCTCTGGCCTTTGAGCCACCCTCTAAGGGAAGCTTTCCATGGTATATTCAAAACAACAGAAATATTGGGCTCTTATTTCTGTTAAATGTTTTGGGGCAGTCTCTACCAACGGAAAGAGAATGAGCAGATGAAACGTTAGGAGGGTTGCCTAAATTCCTCTGCCCAGCAAACCAGTTCCCTCTGATGGCAGTGACGGTGGTAAAATGCAACCCACGATCAGTAACAGAGGACGCGTAACTCCAGACTAAGCAAAGGCAAGGCTGAAAGGAACTGCAAACCAGGAACTTGACAGAGTGCTACCAAACATGAGCTGAGCACATCTGCGCTCGGGCCGGCAAGGGCTGCAGGAACAAATATACTCGCTGTGGTAACTGGTAGACATGGCCAAAATGGCTCGGAGACAGAGTGACTTCTTTGTCCGATATGACCAGTTTCTTCTGCAAGAAGGGACAGAAACGTCTCACGTGACTCCAGGGAAATGAGCTCAAGGCTCACAACAGCCTTTCCATAACTCCAAGAATTAGCAGCCTCTCAGCAAACTTCTGGCCAAGTGCCTCAGCCCCTTGCTAAAAGGAGCCGCACAGCAGATCATCTGCTAGGGCGAGGACTGTCACCAGCCTGTTTGCAAGGACAAGACGTGACGGTGCCAGGCAGGAGACTCCTTGTTGACCGGGGAAGAAGTCAATCAGGCCCCGATTAGCATTCGCTGGGGCCCTGGAGTTGCTGCATTCCCTTCAGAGAAGCTACAGGCAGGGTTCATCTCCAAAGCGTCTGCAACCAGGAGTCGGCACCCTGCAATGGCATCACAGGGACAGTGCCTCCTCCGGGAGTTCAGTTCCCATCCGGGGCTGGCCCCTCAGACAGATACTCCTTGGAGGCCTTAGCAGAAGAGCAGCACACCGCGCACAGGTGCCTCAGGTGAAAAAAGGCAGGCAGTTACCGTCCCCTTTCTGCTTGTGTCAGGGAGCCACAGGCTCTCCCCATTGCCGCTGACTGTGGGGCAGCACGTTGGCAGGAGGAGGTAGCCCTGCATTCTGCCAGAGTTCATCCACCCCACCGCCCTCCAAAGAAAACATTTTCGGAGCGACCGAATGACAAACAAAAAGCCCATGTTAGAACGTAGAAGCCACGTTAGAGCGTAGCAGAAACAAACATCTGATCCATGCTTAAGACAAAGGGGGTTGGCGTGGTGTGCTGATCGGAACTCCCAACGGCGCTTACTAAAGTATAAGCTCTTCTGAAGCCACCTTATTCTCTTTGGTGTGAGTTCTCTCCTGCTGCAGCTAGTCCCTCCTCTGCACAGCGGCTTTCAAGGGGAGACAGATCTTGGCACTTTAGTCTCTTTTGGGGGGAACAATTTCTTGGTGTTGCATACGTGTGTGGTAGACAAAGATGTGCTATCACGGCACGTTCAACCCAACCACATTACAGCTCTGATGTTCCTGAGGAATTTAGGTCAAGGAGCTAGACTCCCCAGTTTTAAAAGAGAAGTGAGGTCTCGGCACAGCTAAGCAACCTTTGCACAGTCGTCCTCTACGTGATTTTTTTTTTTTTCTCATCGAATCACGCCGCGGTGATTCCAAGCGATACGCCAACCCTCCAGTCTCCCACAACTCAAGGCAGAGTTTCCGATTCACTGTGTCAATGGACTTCCCCAAACATTTACTACCCTCCTGCACAAACTCACTCCTAAAACGGAAGAGGTGTACTCCAGGGCACGGAGTGCAGGGGCAGAACACACCTCTTGAGATTTACCAGGAGGGGTCAATAGAGGCACTCAGGGTGCCTGTGCCATCCCGGGCATCTTTTGTAGCCTGGGCCCACCAGTAATGAAGACTGCACAAACCTCTGCCAGGAATCGCTCGCTAACATTACCTCTTATTCCCATGCTGCTCAAAGCGCGCTCCAATTCTATACATATCTCTTCGTCCGTGAGATACATTCTTCGAGGCACTGCCCTAGTCTCAAACCTAGAAATCGGAAGAAGGCACCGTTTGAGAAAAGGGCTGCTTTGCCAGATCCATGTCAAGGTATCTCTCTAGAGAGTCAACCTCACGTCCTAGGCCATTAAGGGAACCGCCCAGCAGCGCTGGCCTCAGCAACGGCTCAGCAGCCCCTCGTGAGACAGAGGTTTTGGGTTTTTGCCTCAGTCCTCCTGTACCATCTTGACCCAAGAAGGCATTTTGGAGATACTTTGATTCACGTGAGTGTCACAGAAGGCACGGAAACACCACAGGCAGAGGACCTGCATGCCTCTGGCCTTTGAGCCACCCTCTAAGGGAAGCTTTCCATGGTATATTCAAAACAACAGAAATATTGGGCTCTTATTTCTGTTAAATGTTTTGGGGCAGTCTCTACCAACGGAAAGAGAATGAGCAGATGAAACGTTAGGAGGGTTGCCTAAATTCCTCTGCCCAGCAAACCAGTTCCCTCTGATGGCAGTGACGGTGGTAAAATGCAACCCACGATCCGTAACAGAGGACGCGTAACTCCAGACTAAGCAAAGGCAAGGCTGAAAGGAACTGCAAACCAGGAACTTGACAGAGTGCTACCAAACATGAGCTGAGCACATCTGCGCTCGGGCCGGCAAGGGCTGCAGGAACAAATATACTCGCTGTGGTAACTGGTAGACATGGCCAAAATGGCTCGGAGACAGAGTGACTTCTTTGTCCGATATGACCAGTTTCTTCTGCAAGAAGGGACAGAAACGTCTCACGTGACTCCAGGGAAATGAGCTCAAGGCTCACAACAGCCTTTCCATAACTCCAAGAATTAGCAGCCTCTCAGCAAACTTCTGGCCAAGTGCCTCAGCCCCTTGCTAAAAGGAGCCGCACAGCAGATCATCTGCTAGGGCGAGGACTGTCACCAGCCTGTTTGCAAGGACAAGACGTGACGGTGCCAGGCAGGAGACTCCTTGTTGACCGGGGAAGAAGTCAATCAGGCCCCGATTAGCATTCGCTGGGGCCCTGGAGTTGCTGCATTCCCTTCAGAGAAGCTACAGGCAGGGTTCATCTCCAAAGCGTCTGCAACCAGGAGTCGGCACCCTGCAATGGCATCACAGGGACAGGCACTCCTCCGGGAGTTCAGTTCCCATCCGGGGCTGGCCCCTCAGACAGATACTCCTTGGAGGCCTTAGCAGAAGAGCAGCACACCGCGCACAGGTGCCTCAGGTGAAAAAAGGCAGGCAGTTACCGTCCCCTTTCTGCTTGTGTCAGGGAGCCACAGGCTCTCCCCATTGCCGCTGACTGTGGGGCAGCACGTTGGCAGGAGGAGGTAGCCCTGCATTCTGCCAGAGTTCATCCACCCCACCGCCCTCCAAAGAAAACATTTTCGGAGCGACCGAATGACAAACAAAAAGCCCATGTTAGAACGTAGAAGCCACGTTAGAGCGTAGCAGAAACAAACATCTGATCCATGCTTAAGACAAAGGGGGTTGGCGTGGTGTGCTGATCGGAACTCCCAACGGCGCTTACTAAAGTATAAGCTCTTCTGAAGCCACCTTATTCTCTTTGGTGTGAGTTCTCTCCTGCTGCAGCTAGTCCCTCCTCTGCACAGCGGCTTTCAAGGGGAGACAGATCTTGGCACTTTAGTCTCTTTTGGGGGGAACAATTTCTTGGTGTTGCATACGTGTGTGGTAGACAAAGATGTGCTATCACGGCACGTTCAACCCAACCACATTACAGCTCTGATGTTCCTGAGGAATTTAGGTCAAGGAGCTAGACTCCCCAGTTTTAAAAGAGAAGTGAGGTCTCGGCACAGCTAAGCAACCTTTGCACAGTCGTCCTCTACGTGATTTTTTTTTTTTTCTCATCGAATCACGCCGCGGTGATTCCAAGCGATACGCCAACCCTCCAGTCTCCCACAACTCAAGGCAGAGTTTCCGATTCACTGTGTCAATGGACTTCCCCAAACATTTACTACCCTCCTGCACAAACTCACTCCTAAAACGGAAGAGGTGTACTCCAGGGCACGGAGTGCAGGGGCAGAACACACCTCTTGAGATTTACCAGGAGGGGTCAATAGAGGCACTCAGGGTGCCTGTGCCATCCCGGGCATCTTTTGTAGCCTGGGCCCACCAGTAATGAAGACTGCACAAACCTCTGCCAGGAATCGCTCGCTAACATTACCTCTTATTCCCATGCTGCTCAAAGCGCGCTCCAATTCTATACATATCTCTTCGTCCGTGAGATACATTCTTCGAGGCACTGCCCTAGTCTCAAACCTAGAAATCGGAAGAAGGCACCGTTTGAGAAAAGGGCTGCTTTGCCAGATCCATGTCAAGGTATCTCTCTAGAGAGTCAACCTCACGTCCTAGGCCATTAAGGGAACCGCCCAGCAGCGCTGGCCTCAGCAACGGCTCAGCAGCCCCTCGTGAGACAGAGGTTTTGGGTTTTTGCCTCAGTCCTCCTGTACCATCTTGACCCAAGAAGGCATTTTGGAGATACTTTGATTCACGTGAGTGTCACAGAAGGCACGGAAACACCACAGGCAGAGGACCTGCATGCCTCTGGCCTTTGAGCCACCCTCTAAGGGAAGCTTTCCATGGTATATTCAAAACAACAGAAATATTGGGCTCTTATTTCTGTTAAATGTTTTGGGGCAGTCTCTACCAACGGAAAGAGAATGAGCAGATGAAACGTTAGGAGGGTTGCCTAAATTCCTCTGCCCAGCAAACCAGTTCCCTCTGATGGCAGTGACGGTGGTAAAATGCAACCCACGATCCGTAACAGAGGACGCGTAACTCCAGACTAAGCAAAGGCAAGGCTGAAAGGAACTGCAAACCAGGAACTTGACAGAGTGCTACCAAACATGAGCTGAGCACATCTGCGCTCGGGCCGGCAAGGGCTGCAGGAACAAATATACTCGCTGTGGTAACTGGTAGACATGGCCAAAATGGCTCGGAGACAGAGTGACTTCTTTGTCCGATATGACCAGTTTCTTCTGCAAGAAGGGACAGAAACGTCTCACGTGACTCCAGGGAAATGAGCTCAAGGCTCACAACAGCCTTTCCATAACTCCAAGAATTAGCAGCCTCTCAGCAAACTTCTGGCCAAGTGCCTCAGCCCCTTGCTAAAAGGAGCCGCACAGCAGATCATCTGCTAGGGCGAGGACTGTCACCAGCCTGTTTGCAAGGACAAGACGTGACGGTGCCAGGCAGGAGACTCCTTGTTGACCGGGGAAGAAGTCAATCAGGCCCCGATTAGCATTCGCTGGGGCCCTGGAGTTGCTGCATTCCCTTCAGAGAAGCTACAGGCAGGGTTCATCTCCAAAGCGTCTGCAACCAGGAGTCGGCACCCTGCAATGGCATCACAGGGACAGGCACTCCTCCGGGAGTTCAGTTCCCATCCGGGGCTGGCCCCTCAGACAGATACTCCTTGGAGGCCTTAGCAGAAGAGCAGCACACCGCGCACAGGTGCCTCAGGTGAAAAAAGGCAGGCAGTTACCGTCCCCTTTCTGCTTGTGTCAGGGAGCCACAGGCTCTCCCCATTGCCGCTGACTGTGGGGCAGCACGTTGGCAGGAGGAGGTAGCCCTGCATTCTGCCAGAGTTCATCCACCCCACCGCCCTCCAAAGAAAACATTTTCGGAGCGACCGAATGACAAACAAAAAGCCCATGTTAGACCGTAGAAGCCACGTTAGAGCGTAGCAGAAACAAACATCTGATCCATGCTTAAGACAAAGGGGGTTGGCGTGGTGTGCTGATCGGAACTCCCAATGGCGCTTACTAAAGTATAAGCTCTTCTGAAGCCACCTTATTCTCTTTGGTGTGAGTTCTCTCCTGCTGCAGCTAGTCCCTCCTCTGCACAGCGGCTTTCAAGGGGAGACAGATCTTGGCACTTTAGTCTCTTTTGGGGGGAACAATTTCTTGGTGTTGCATACGTGTGTGGTAGACAAAGATGTGCTATCACGGCACGTTCAACCCAACCACATTACAGCTCTGATGTTCCTGAGGAATTTAGGTCAAGGAGCTAGACTCCCCAGTTTTAAAAGAGAAGTGAGGTCTCGGCACAGCTAAGCAACCTTTGCACAGTCGTCCTCTACGTGATTTTTTTTTTTTTCTCATCGAATCACGCCGCGGTGATTCCAAGAGATACGCCAACCCTCCAGTCTCCCACAACTCAAGGCAGAGTTTCCGATTCACTGTGTCAATGGACTTCCCCAAACATTTACTACCCTCCTGCACAAACTCACTCCTAAAACGGAAGAGGTGTACTCCAGGGCACGGAGTGCAGGGGCAGAACACACCTCTTGAGATTTACCAGGAGGGGTCAATAGAGGCACTCAGGGTGCCTGTGCCATCCCGGGCATCTTTTGTAGCCTGGGCCCACCAGTAATGAAGACTGCACAAACCTCTGCCAGGAATCGCTCGCTAACATTACCTCTTATTCCCATGCTGCTCAAAGCGCGCTCCAATTCTATACATATCTCTTCGTCCGTGAGATACATTCTTCGAGGCACTGCCCTAGTCTCAAACCTAGAAATCGGAAGAAGGCACCGTTCTGAGAAAAGGGCTGCTTTGCCAGATCCATGTCAAGGTATCTCTCTAGAGAGTCAACCTCACGTCCTAGGCCATTAAGGGAACCGCCCAGCAGCGCTGGCCTCAGCAACGGCTCAGCAGCCCCTCGTGAGACAGAGGTTTTGGGTTTTTGCCTCAGTCCTCCTGTACCATCTTGACCCAAGAAGGCATTTTGGAGATACTTTGATTCACGTGAGTGTCACAGAAGGCACGGAAACACCACAGGCAGAGGACCTGCATGCCTCTGGCCTTTGAGCCACCCTCTAAGGGAAGCTTTCCATGGTATATTCAAAACAACAGAAATATTGGGCTCTTATTTCTGTTAAATGTTTTGGGGCAGTCTCTACCAACGGAAAGAGAATGAGCAGATGAAACGTTAGGAGGGTTGCCTAAATTCCTCTGCCCAGCAAACCAGTTCCCTCTGATGGCAGTGACGGTGGTAAAATGCAACCCACGATCCGTAACAGAGGACGCGTAACTCCAGACTAAGCAAAGGCAAGGCTGAAAGGAACTGCAAACCAGGAACTTGACAGAGTGCTACCAAACATGAGCTGAGCACATCTGCGCTCGGGCCGGCAAGGGCTGCAGGAACAAATATACTCGCTGTGGTAACTGGTAGACATGGCCAAAACGGCTCGGAGACAGAGTGACTTCTTTGTCCGATATGACCAGTTTCTTCTGCAAGAAGGGACAGAAACGTCTCACGTGACTCCAGGGAAATGAGCTCAAGGCTCACAACAGCCTTTCCATAACTCCAAGAATTAGCAGCCTCTCAGCAAACTTCTGGCCAAGTGCCTCAGCCCCTTGCTAAAAGGAGCCGCACAGCAGATCATCTGCTAGGGCGAGGACTGTCACCAGCCTGTTTGCAAGGACAAGACGTGACGGTGCCAGGCAGGAGACTCCTTGTTGACCGGGGAAGAAGTCAATCAGGCCCCGATTAGCATTCGCTGGGGCCCTGGAGTTGCTGCATTCCCTTCAGAGAAGCTACAGGCAGGGTTCATCTCCAAAGCGTCTGCAACCAGGAGTCGGCACCCTGCAATGGCATCACAGGGACAGTGCCTCCTCCGGGAGTTCAGTTCCCATCCGGGGCTGGCCCCTCAGACAGATACTCCTTGGAGGCCTTAGCAGAAGAGCAGCACACCGCGCACAGGTGCCTCAGGTGAAAAAAGGCAGGCAGTTACCGTCCCCTTTCTGCTTGTGTCAGGGAGCCACAGGCTCTCCCCATTGCCGCTGACTGTGGGGCAGCACGTTGGCAGGAGGAGGTAGCCCTGCATTCTGCCAGAGTTCATCCACCCCACCGCCCTCCAAAGAAAACATTTTCGGAGCGACCGAATGACAAACAAAAAGCCCATGTTAGACCGTAGAAGCCACGTTAGAGCGTAGCAGAAACAAACATCTGATCCATGCTTAAGACAAAGGGGGTTGGCGTGGTGTGCTGATCGGAACTCCCAACGGCGCTTACTAAAGTATAAGCTCTTCTGAAGCCACCTTATTCTCTTTGGTGTGAGTTCTCTCCTGCTGCAGCTAGTCCCTCCTCTGCACAGCGGCTTTCAAGGGGAGACAGATCTTGGCACTTTAGTCTCTTTTGGGGGGAACAATTTCTTGGTGTTGCATACGTGTGTGGTAGACAAAGATGTGCTATCACGGCACGTTCAACCCAACCACATTACAGCTCTGATGTTCCTGAGGAATTTAGGTCAAGGAGCTAGACTCCCCAGTTTTAAAAGAGAAGTGAGGTCTCGGCACAGCTAAGCAACCTTTGCACAGTCGTCCTCTACGTGATTTTTTTTTTTTTTCTCATCGAATCACGCCGCGGTGATTCCAAGAGATACGCCAACCCTCCAGTCTCCCACAACTCAAGGCAGAGTTTCCGATTCACTGTGTCAATGGACTTCCCCAAACATTTACTACCCTCCTGCACAAACTCACTCCTAAAACGGAAGAGGTGTACTCCAGGGCACGGAGTGCAGGGGCAGAACACACCTCTTGAGATTTACCAGGAGGGGTCAATAGAGGCACTCAGGGTGCCTGTGCCATCCCGGGCATCTTTTGTAGCCTGGGCCCACCAGTAATGAAGACTGCACAAACCTCTGCCAGGAATCGCTCGCTAACATTACCTCTTATTCCCATGCTGCTCAAAGCGCGCTCCAATTCTATACATATCTCTTCGTCCGTGAGATACATTCTTCGAGGCACTGCCCTAGTCTCAAACCTAGAAATCGGAAGAAGGCACCGTTCTGAGAAAAGGGCTGCTTTGCCAGATCCATGTCAAGGTATCTCTCTAGAGAGTCAACCTCACGTCCTAGGCCATTAAGGGAACCGCCCAGCAGCGCTGGCCTCAGCAACGGCTCAGCAGCCCCTCGTGAGACAGAGGTTTTGGGTTTTTGCCTCAGTCCTCCTGTACCATCTTGACCCAAGAAGGCATTTTGGAGATACTTTGATTCACGTGAGTGTCACAGAAGGCACGGAAACACCACAGGCAGAGGACCTGCATGCCTCTGGCCTTTGAGCCACCCTCTAAGGGAAGCTTTCCATGGTATATTCAAAACAACAGAAATATTGGGCTCTTATTTCTGTTAAATGTTTTGGGGCAGTCTCTACCAACGGAAAGAGAATGAGCAGATGAAACGTTAGGAGGGTTGCCTAAATTCCTCTGCCCAGCAAACCAGTTCCCTCTGATGGCAGTGACGGTGGTAAAATGCAACCCACGATCCGTAACAGAGGACGCGTAACTCCAGACTAAGCAAAGGCAAGGCTGAAAGGAACTGCAAACCAGGAACTTGACAGAGTGCTACCAAACATGAGCTGAGCACATCTGCGCTCGGGCCGGCAAGGGCTGCAGGAACAAATATACTCGCTGTGGTAACTGGTAGACATGGCCAAAATGGCTCGGAGACAGAGTGACTTCTTTGTCCGATATGACCAGTTTCTTCTGCAAGAAGGGACAGAAACGTCTCACGTGACTCCAGGGAAATGAGCTCAAGGCTCACAACAGCCTTTCCATAACTCCAAGAATTAGCAGCCTCTCAGCAAACTTCTGGCCAAGTGCCTCAGCCCCTTGCTAAAAGGAGCCGCACAGCAGATCATCTGCTAGGGCGAGGACTGTCACCAGCCTGTTTGCAAGGACAAGACGTGACGGTGCCAGGCAGGAGACTCCTTGTTGACCGGGGAAGAAGTCAATCAGGCCCCGATTAGCATTCGCTGGGGCCCTGGAGTTGCTGCATTCCCTTCAGAGAAGCTACAGGCAGGGTTCATCTCCAAAGCGTCTGCAACCAGGAGTCGGCACCCTGCAATGGCATCACAGGGACAGTGCCTCCTCCGGGAGTTCAGTTCCCATCCGGGGCTGGCCCCTCAGACAGATACTCCTTGGAGGCCTTAGCAGAAGAGCAGCACACCGCGCACAGGTGCCTCAGGTGAAAAAAGGCAGGCAGTTACCGTCCCCTTTCTGCTTGTGTCAGGGAGCCACAGGCTCTCCCCATTGCCGCTGACTGTGGGGCAGCACGTTGGCAGGAGGAGGTAGCCCTGCATTCTGCCAGAGTTCATCCACCCCACCGCCCTCCAAAGAAAACATTTTCGGAGCGACCGAATGACAAACAAAAAGCCCATGTTAGACCGTAGAAGCCACGTTAGAGCGTAGCAGAAACAAACATCTGATCCATGCTTAAGACAAAGGGGGTTGGCGTGGTGTGCTGATCGGAACTCCCAACGGCGCTTACTAAAGTATAAGCTCTTCTGAAGCCACCTTATTCTCTTTGGTGTGAGTTCTCTCCTGCTGCAGCTAGTCCCTCCTCTGCACAGCGGCTTTCAAGGGGAGACAGATCTTGGCACTTTAGTCTCTTTTGGGGGGAACAATTTCTTGGTGTTGCATACGTGTGTGGTAGACAAAGATGTGCTATCACGGCACGTTCAACCCAACCACATTACAGCTCTGATGTTCCTGAGGAATTTAGGTCAAGGAGCTAGACTCCCCAGTTTTAAAAGAGAAGTGAGGTCTCGGCACAGCTAAGCAACCTTTGCACAGTCGTCCTCTACGTGATTTTTTTTTTTTTTTCTCATCGAATCACGCCGCGGTGATTCCAAGCGATACGCCAACCCTCCAGTCTCCCACAACTCAAGGCAGAGTTTCCGATTCACTGTGTCAATGGACTTCCCCAAACATTTACTACCCTCCTGCACAAACTCACTCCTAAAACGGAAGAGGTGTACTCCAGGGCACGGAGTGCAGGGGCAGAACACACCTCTTGAGATTTACCAGGAGGGGTCAATAGAGGCACTCAGGGTGCCTGTGCCATCCCGGGCATCTTTTGTAGCCTGGGCCCACCAGTAATGAAGACTGCACAAACCTCTGCCAGGAATCGCTCGCTAACATTACCTCTTATTCCCATGCTGCTCAAAGCGCGCTCCAATTCTATACATATCTCTTCGTCCGTGAGATACATTCTTCGAGGCACTGCCCTAGTCTCAAACCTAGAAATCGGAAGAAGGCACCGTTCTGAGAAAAGGGCTGCTTTGCCAGATCCATGTCAAGGTACCTCTCTAGAGAGTCAACCTCACGTCCTAGGCCATTAAGGGAACCGCCCAGCAGCGCTGGCCTCAGCAACGGCTCAGCAGCCCCTCGTGAGACAGAGGTTTTGGGTTTTTGCCTCAGTCCTCCTGTACCATCTTGACCCAAGAAGGCATTTTGGAGATACTTTGATTCACGTGAGTGTCACAGAAGGCACGGAAACACCACAGGCAGAGGACCTGCATGCCTCTGGCCTTTGAGCCACCCTCTAAGGGAAGCTTTCCATGGTATATTCAAAACAACAGAAATATTGGGCTCTTATTTCTGTTAAATGTTTTGGGGCAGTCTCTACCAACGGAAAGAGAATGAGCAGATGAAACGTTAGGAGGGTTGCCTAAATTCCTCTGCCCAGCAAACCAGTTCCCTCTGATGGCAGTGACGGTGGTAAAATGCAACCCACGATCCGTAACAGAGGACGCGTAACTCCAGACTAAGCAAAGGCAAGGCTGAAAGGAACTGCAAACCAGGAACTTGACAGAGTGCTACCAAACATGAGCTGAGCACATCTGCGCTCGGGCCGGCAAGGGCTGCAGGAACAAATATACTCGCTGTGGTAACTGGTAGACATGGCCAAAACGGCTCGGAGACAGAGTGACTTCTTTGTCCGATATGACCAGTTTCTTCTGCAAGAAGGGACAGAAACGTCTCACGTGACTCCAGGGAAATGAGCTCAAGGCTCACAACAGCCTTTCCATAACTCCAAGAATTAGCAGCCTCTCAGCAAACTTCTGGCCAAGTGCCTCAGCCCCTTGCTAAAAGGAGCCGCACAGCAGATCATCTGCTAGGGCGAGGACTGTCACCAGCCTGTTTGCAAGGACAAGACGTGACGGTGCCAGGCAGGAGACTCCTTGTTGACCGGGGAAGAAGTCAATCAGGCCCCGATTAGCATTCGCTGGGGCCCTGGAGTTGCTGCATTCCCTTCAGAGAAGCTACAGGCAGGGTTCATCTCCAAAGCGTCTGCAACCAGGAGTCGGCACCCTGCAATGGCATCACAGGGACAGTGCCTCCTCCGGGAGTTCAGTTCCCATCCGGGGCTGGCCCCTCAGACAGATACTCCTTGGAGGCCTTAGCAGAAGAGCAGCACACCGCACACAGGTGCCTCAGGTGAAAAAAGGCAGGCACTTACCGTCCCCTTTCTGCTTGTGTCAGGGAGCCACAGGCTCTCCCCATTGCCGCTGACTGTGGGGCAGCACGTTGGCAGGAGGAGGTAGCCCTGCATTCTGCCAGAGTTCATCCACCCCACCGCCCTCCAAAGAAAACATTTTCGGAGCGACCGAATGACAAACAAAAAGCCCATGTTAGACCGTAGAAGCCACGTTAGAGCGTAGCAGAAACAAACATCTGATCCATGCTTAAGACAAAGGGGGTTGGCGTGGTGTGCTGATCGGAACTCCCAACGGCGCTTACTAAAGTATAAGCTCTTCTGAAGCCACCTTATTCTCTTTGGTGTGAGTTCTCTCCTGCTGCAGCTAGTCCCTCCTCTGCACAGCGGCTTTCAAGGGGAGACAGATCTTGGCACTTTAGTCTCTTTTGGGGGGAACAATTTCTTGGTGTTGCATACGTGTGTGGTAGACAAAGATGTGCTATCACGGCACGTTCAACCCAACCACATTACAGCTCTGATGTTCCTGAGGAATTTAGGTCAAGGAGCTAGACTCCCCAGTTTTAAAAGAGAAGTGAGGTCTCGGCACAGCTAAGCAACCTTTGCACAGTCGTCCTCTACGTGATTTTTTTTTTTTTTCTCATCGAATCACGCCGCGGTGATTCCAAGAGATACGCCAACCCTCCAGTCTCCCACAACTCAAGGCAGAGTTTCCGATTCACTGTGTCAATGGACTTCCCCAAACATTTACTACCCTCCTGCACAAACTCACTCCTAAAACGGAAGAGGTGTACTCCAGGGCACGGAGTGCAGGGGCAGAACACACCTCTTGAGATTTACCAGGAGGGGTCAATAGAGGCACTCAGGGTGCCTGTGCCATCCCGGGCATCTTTTGTAGCCTGGGCCCACCAGTAATGAAGACTGCACAAACCTCTGCCAGGAATCGCTCGCTAACATTACCTCTTATTCCCATGCTGCTCAAAGCGCGCTCCAATTCTATACATATCTCTTCGTCCGTGAGATACATTCTTCGAGGCACTGCCCTAGTCTCAAACCTAGAAATCGGAAGAAGGCACCGTTCTGAGAAAAGGGCTGCTTTGCCAGATCCATGTCAAGGTACCTCTCTAGAGAGTCAACCTCACGTCCTAGGCCATTAAGGGAACCGCCCAGCAGCGCTGGCCTCAGCAACGGCTCAGCAGCCCCTCGTGAGACAGAGGTTTTGGGTTTTTGCCTCAGTCCTCCTGTACCATCTTGACCCAAGAAGGCATTTTGGAGATACTTTGATTCACGTGAGTGTCACAGAAGGCACGGAAACACCACAGGCAGAGGACCTGCATGCCTCTGGCCTTTGAGCCACCCTCTAAGGGAAGCTTTCCATGGTATATTCAAAACAACAGAAATATTGGGCTCTTATTTCTGTTAAATGTTTTGGGGCAGTCTCTACCAACGGAAAGAGAATGAGCAGATGAAACGTTAGGAGGGTTGCCTAAATTCCTCTGCCCAGCAAACCAGTTCCCTCTGATGGCAGTGACGGTGGTGAAATGCAACCCACGATCCGTAACAGAGGACGCGTAACTCCAGACTAAGCAAAGGCAAGGCTGAAAGGAACTGCAAACCAGGAACTTGACAGAGTGCTACCAAACATGAGCTGAGCACATCTGCGCTCGGGCCGGCAAGGGCTGCAGGAACAAATATACTCGCTGTGGTAACTGGTAGACATGGCCAAAACGGCTCGGAGACAGAGTGACTTCTTTGTCCGATATGACCAGTTTCTTCTGCAAGAAGGGACAGAAACGTCTCACGTGACTCCAGGGAAATGAGCTCAAGGCTCACAACAGCCTTTCCATAACTCCAAGAATTAGCAGCCTCTCAGCAAACTTCTGGCCAAGTGCCTCAGCCCCTTGCTAAAAGGAGCCGCACAGCAGATCATCTGCTAGGGCGAGGACTGTCACCAGCCTGTTTGCAAGGACAAGACGTGACGGTGCCAGGCAGGAGACTCCTTGTTGACCGGGGAAGAAGTCAATCAGGCCCCGATTAGCATTCGCTGGGGCCCTGGAGTTGCTGCATTCCCTTCAGAGAAGCTACAGGCAGGGTTCATCTCCAAAGCGTCTGCAACCAGGAGTCGGCACCCTGCAATGGCATCACAGGGACAGGCACTCCTCCGGGAGTTCAGTTCCCATCCGGGGCTGGCCCCTCAGACAGATACTCCTTGGAGGCCTTAGCAGAAGAGCAGCACACCGCGCACAGGTGCCTCAGGTGAAAAAAGGCAGGCACTTACCGTCCCCTTTCTGCTTGTGTCAGGGAGCCACAGGCTCTCCCCATTGCCGCTGACTGTGGGGCAGCACGTTGGCAGGAGGAGGTAGCCCTGCATTCTGCCAGAGTTCATCCACCCCACCGCCCTCCAAAGAAAACATTTTCGGAGCGACCGAATGACAAACAAAAAGCCCATGTTAGAACGTAGAAGCCACGTTAGAGCGTAGCAGAAACAAACATCTGATCCATGCTTAAGACAAAGGGGGTTGGCGTGGTGTGCTGATCGGAACTCCCAACGGCGCTTACTAAAGTATAAGCTCTTCTGAAGCCACCTTATTCTCTTTGGTGTGAGTTCTCTCCTGCTGCAGCTAGTCCCTCCTCTGCACAGCGGCTTTCAAGGGGAGACAGATCTTGGCACTTTAGTCTCTTTTGGGGGGAACAATTTCTTGGTGTTGCATACGTGTGTGGTAGACAAAGATGTGCTATCACGGCACGTTCAACCCAACCACATTACAGCTCTGATGTTCCTGAGGAATTTAGGTCAAGGAGCTAGACTCCCCAGTTTTAAAAGAGAAGTGAGGTCTCGGCACAGCTAAGCAACCTTTGCACAGTCGTCCTCTACGTGATTTTTTTTTTTTTTCTCATCGAATCACGCCGCGGTGATTCCAAGAGATACGCCAACCCTCCAGTCTCCCACAACTCAAGGCAGAGTTTCCGATTCACTGTGTCAATGGACTTCCCCAAACATTTACTACCCTCCTGCACAAACTCACTCCTAAAACGGAAGAGGTGTACTCCAGGGCACGGAGTGCAGGGGCAGAACACACCTCTTGAGATTTACCAGGAGGGGTCAATAGAGGCACTCAGGGTGCCTGTGCCATCCCGGGCATCTTTTGTAGCCTGGGCCCACCAGTAATGAAGACTGCACAAACCTCTGCCAGGAATCGCTCGCTAACATTACCTCTTATTCCCATGCTGCTCAAAGCGCGCTCCAATTCTATACATATCTCTTCGTCCGTGAGATACATTCTTCGAGGCACTGCCCTAGTCTCAAACCTAGAAATCGGAAGAAGGCACCGTTCTGAGAAAAGGGCTGCTTTGCCAGATCCATGTCAAGGTACCTCTCTAGAGAGTCAACCTCACGTCCTAGGCCATTAAGGGAACCGCCCAGCAGCGCTGGCCTCAGCAACGGCTCAGCAGCCCCTCGTGAGACAGAGGTTTTGGGTTTTTGCCTCAGTCCTCCTGTACCATCTTGACCCAAGAAGGCATTTTGGAGATACTTTGATTCACGTGAGTGTCACAGAAGGCACGGAAACACCACAGGCAGAGGACCTGCATGCCTCTGGCCTTTGAGCCACCCTCTAAGGGAAGCTTTCCATGGTATATTCAAAACAACAGAAATATTGGGCTCTTATTTCTGTTAAATGTTTTGGGGCAGTCTCTACCAACGGAAAGAGAATGAGCAGATGAAACGTTAGGAGGGTTGCCTAAATTCCTCTGCCCAGCAAACCAGTTCCCTCTGATGGCAGTGACGGTGGTAAAATGCAACCCACGATCCGTAACAGAGGACGCGTAACTCCAGACTAAGCAAAGGCAAGGCTGAAAGGAACTGCAAACCAGGAACTTGACAGAGTGCTACCAAACATGAGCTGAGCACATCTGCGCTCGGGCCGGCAAGGGCTGCAGGAACAAATATACTCGCTGTGGTAACTGGTAGACATGGCCAAAATGGCTCGGAGACAGAGTGACTTCTTTGTCCGATATGACCAGTTTCTTCTGCAAGAAGGGACAGAAACGTCTCACGTGACTCCAGGGAAATGAGCTCAAGGCTCACAACAGCCTTTCCATAACTCCAAGAATTAGCAGCCTCTCAGCAAACTTCTGGCCAAGTGCCTCAGCCCCTTGCTAAAAGGAGCCGCACAGCAGATCATCTGCTAGGGCGAGGACTGTCACCAGCCTGTTTGCAAGGACAAGACGTGACGGTGCCAGGCAGGAGACTCCTTGTTGACCGGGGAAGAAGTCAATCAGGCCCCGATTAGCATTCGCTGGGGCCCTGGAGTTGCTGCATTCCCTTCAGAGAAGCTACAGGCAGGGTTCATCTCCAAAGCGTCTGCAACCAGGAGTCGGCACCCTGCAATGGCATCACAGGGACAGGCACTCCTCCGGGAGTTCAGTTCCCATCCGGGGCTGGCCCCTCAGACAGATACTCCTTGGAGGCCTTAGCAGAAGAGCAGCACACCGCGCACAGGTGCCTCAGGTGAAAAAAGGCAGGCAGTTACCGTCCCCTTTCTGCTTGTGTCAGGGAGCCACAGGCTCTCCCCATTGCCGCTGACTGTGGGGCAGCACGTTGGCAGGAGGAGGTAGCCCTGCATTCTGCCAGAGTTCATCCACCCCACCGCCCTCCAAAGAAAACATTTTCGGAGCGACCGAATGACAAACAAAAAGCCCATGTTAGACCGTAGAAGCCACGTTAGAGCGTAGCAGAAACAAACATCTGATCCATGCTTAAGACAAAGGGGGTTGGCGTGGTGTGCTGATCGGAACTCCCAATGGCGCTTACTAAAGTATAAGCTCTTCTGAAGCCACCTTATTCTCTTTGGTGTGAGTTCTCTCCTGCTGCAGCTAGTCCCTCCTCTGCACAGCGGCTTTCAAGGGGAGACAGATCTTGGCACTTTAGTCTCTTTTGGGGGGAACAATTTCTTGGTGTTGCATACGTGTGTGGTAGACAAAGATGTGCTATCACGGCACGTTCAACCCAACCACATTACAGCTCTGTTGTTCCTGAGGAATTTAGGTCAAGGAGCTAGACTCCCCAGTTTTAAAAGAGAAGTGAGGTCTCGGCACAGCTAAGCAACCTTTGCACAGTCGTCCTCTACGTGATTTTTTTTTTTTTTTCTCATCGAATCACGCCGCGGTGATTCCAAGAGATACGCCAACCCTCCAGTCTCCCACAACTCAAGGCAGAGTTTCCGATTCACTGTGTCAATGGACTTCCCCAAACATTTACTACCCTCCTGCACAAACTCACTCCTAAAACGGAAGAGGTGTACTCCAGGGCACGGAGTGCAGGGGCAGAACACACCTCTTGAGATTTACCAGGAGGGGTCAATAGAGGCACTCAGGGTGCCTGTGCCATCCCGGGCATCTTTTGTAGCCTGGGCCCACCAGTAATGAAGACTGCACAAACCTCTGCCAGGAATCGCTCGCTAACATTACCTCTTATTCCCATGCTGCTCAAAGCGCGCTCCAATTCTATACATATCTCTTCGTCCGTGAGATACATTCTTCGAGGCACTGCCCTAGTCTCAAACCTAGAAATCGGAAGAAGGCACCGTTCTGAGAAAAGGGCTGCTTTGCCAGATCCATGTCAAGGTATCTCTCTAGAGAGTCAACCTCACGTCCTAGGCCATTAAGGGAACCGCCCAGCAGCGCTGGCCTCAGCAACGGCTCAGCAGCCCCTCGTGAGACAGAGGTTTTGGGTTTTTGCCTCAGTCCTCCTGTACCATCTTGACCCAAGAAGGCATTTTGGAGATACTTTGATTCACGTGAGTGTCACAGAAGGCACGGAAACACCACAGGCAGAGGACCTGCATGCCTCTGGCCTTTGAGCCACCCTCTAAGGGAAGCTTTCCATGGTATATTCAAAACAACAGAAATATTGGGCTCTTATTTCTGTTAAATGTTTTGGGGCAGTCTCTACCAACGGAAAGAGAATGAGCAGATGAAACGTTAGGAGGGTTGCCTAAATTCCTCTGCCCAGCAAACCAGTTCCCTCTGATGGCAGTGACGGTGGTAAAATGCAACCCACGATCCGTAACAGAGGACGCGTAACTCCAGACTAAGCAAAGGCAAGGCTGAAAGGAACTGCAAACCAGGAACTTGACAGAGTGCTACCAAACATGAGCTGAGCACATCTGCGCTCGGGCCGGCAAGGGCTGCAGGAACAAATATACTCGCTGTGGTAACTGGTAGACATGGCCAAAATGGCTCGGAGACAGAGTGACTTCTTTGTCCGATATGACCAGTTTCTTCTGCAAGAAGGGACAGAAACGTCTCACGTGACTCCAGGGAAATGAGCTCAAGGCTCACAACAGCCTTTCCATAACTCCAAGAATTAGCAGCCTCTCAGCAAACTTCTGGCCAAGTGCCTCAGCCCCTTGCTAAAAGGAGCCGCACAGCAGATCATCTGCTAGGGCGAGGACTGTCACCAGCCTGTTTGCAAGGACAAGACGTGACGGTGCCAGGCAGGAGACTCCTTGTTGACCGGGGAAGAAGTCAATCAGGCCCCGATTAGCATTCGCTGGGGCCCTGGAGTTGCTGCATTCCCTTCAGAGAAGCTACAGGCAGGGTTCATCTCCAAAGCGTCTGCAACCAGGAGTCGGCACCCTGCAATGGCATCACAGGGACAGGCACTCCTCCGGGAGTTCAGTTCCCATCCGGGGCTGGCCCCTCAGACAGATACTCCTTGGAGGCCTTAGCAGAAGAGCAGCACACCGCGCACAGGTGCCTCAGGTGAAAAAAGGCAGGCAGTTACCGTCCCCTTTCTGCTTGTGTCAGGGAGCCACAGGCTCTCCCCATTGCCGCTGACTGTGGGGCAGCACGTTGGCAGGAGGAGGTAGCCCTGCATTCTGCCAGAGTTCATCCACCCCACCGCCCTCCAAAGAAAACATTTTCGGAGCGACCGAATGACAAACAAAAAGCCCATGTTAGACCGTAGAAGCCACGTTAGAGCGTAGCAGAAACAAACATCTGATCCATGCTTAAGACAAAGGGGGTTGGCGTGGTGTGCTGATCGGAACTCCCAACGGCGCTTACTAAAGTATAAGCTCTTCTGAAGCCACCTTATTCTCTTTGGTGTGAGTTCTCTCCTGCTGCAGCTAGTCCCTCCTCTGCACAGCGGCTTTCAAGGGGAGACAGATCTTGGCACTTTAGTCTCTTTTGGGGGGAACAATTTCTTGGTGTTGCATACGTGTGTGGTAGACAAAGATGTGCTATCACGGCACGTTCAACCCAACCACATTACAGCTCTGATGTTCCTGAGGAATTTAGGTCAAGGAGCTAGACTCCCCAGTTTTAAAAGAGAAGTGAGGTCTCGGCACAGCTAAGCAACCTTTGCACAGTCGTCCTCTACGTGATTTTTTTTTTTTTCTCATCGAATCACGCCGTGGTGATTCCAAGCGATACGCCAACCCTCCAGTCTCCCACAACTCAAGGCAGAGTTTCCGATTCACTGTGTCAATGGACTTCCCCAAACATTTACTACCCTCCTGCACAAACTCACTCCTAAAACGGAAGAGGTGTACTCCAGGGCACGGAGTGCAGGGGCAGAACACACCTCTTGAGATTTACCAGGAGGGGTCAATAGAGGCACTCAGGGTGCCTGTGCCATCCCGGGCATCTTTTGTAGCCTGGGCCCACCAGTAATGAAGACTGCACAAACCTCTGCCAGGAATCGCTCGCTAACATTACCTCTTATTCCCATGCTGCTCAAAGCGCGCTCCAATTCTATACATATCTCTTCGTCCGTGAGATACGTTCTTCGAGGCACTGCCCTAGTCTCAAACCTAGAAATCGGAAGAAGGCACCGTTCTGAGAAAAGGGCTGCTTTGCCAGATCCATGTCAAGGTATCTCTCTAGAGAGTCAACCTCACGTCCTAGGCCATTAAGGGAACCGCCCAGCAGCGCTGGCCTCAGCAACGGCTCAGCAGCCCCTCGTGAGACAGAGGTTTTGGGTTTTTGCCTCAGTCCTCCTGTACCATCTTGACCCAAGAAGGCATTTTGGAGATACTTTGATTCACGTGAGTGTCACAGAAGGCACGGAAACACCACAGGCAGAGGACCTGCATGCCTCTGGCCTTTGAGCCACCCTCTAAGGGAAGCTTTCCATGGTATATTCAAAACAACAGAAATATTGGGCTCTTATTTCTGTTAAATGTTTTGGGGCAGTCTCTACCAACGGAAAGAGAATGAGCAGATGAAACGTTAGGAGGGTTGCCTAAATTCCTCTGCCCAGCAAACCAGTTCCCTCTGATGGCAGTGACGGTGGTAAAATGCAACCCACGATCCGTAACAGAGGACGCGTAACTCCAGACTAAGCAAAGGCAAGGCTGAAAGGAACTGCAAACCAGGAACTTGACAGAGTGCTACCAAACATGAGCTGAGCACATCTGCGCTCGGGCCGGCAAGGGCTGCAGGAACAAATATACTCGCTGTGGTAACTGGTAGACATGGCCAAAATGGCTCGGAGACAGAGTGACTTCTTTGTCCGATATGACCAGTTTCTTCTGCAAGAAGGGACAGAAACGTCTCACGTGACTCCAGGGAAATGAGCTCAAGGCTCACAACAGCCTTTCCATAACTCCAAGAATTAGCAGCCTCTCAGCAAACTTCTGGCCAAGTGCCTCAGCCCCTTGCTAAAAGGAGCCGCACAGCAGATCATCTGCTAGGGCGAGGACTGTCACCAGCCTGTTTGCAAGGACAAGACGTGACGGTGCCAGGCAGGAGACTCCTTGTTGACCGGGGAAGAAGTCAATCAGGCCCCGATTAGCATTCGCTGGGGCCCTGGAGTTGCTGCATTCCCTTCAGAGAAGCTACAGGCAGGGTTCATCTCCAAAGCGTCTGCAACCAGGAGTCGGCACCCTGCAATGGCATCACAGGGACAGGCACTCCTCCGGGAGTTCAGTTCCCATCCGGGGCTGGCCCCTCAGACAGATACTCCTTGGAGGCCTTAGCAGAAGAGCAGCACACCGCGCACAGGTGCCTCAGGTGAAAAAAGGCAGGCAGTTACCGTCCCCTTTCTGCTTGTGTCAGGGAGCCACAGGCTCTCCCCATTGCCGCTGACTGTGGGGCAGCACGTTGGCAGGAGGAGGTAGCCCTGCATTCTGCCAGAGTTCATCCACCCCACCGCCCTCCAAAGAAAACATTTTCGGAGCGACCGAATGACAAACAAAAAGCCCATGTTAGACCGTAGAAGCCACGTTAGAGCGTAGCAGAAACAAACATCTGATCCATGCTTAAGACAAAGGGGGTTGGCGTGGTGTGCTGATCGGAACTCCCAATGGCGCTTACTAAAGTATAAGCTCTTCTGAAGCCACCTTATTCTCTTTGGTGTGAGTTCTCTCCTGCTGCAGCTAGTCCCTCCTCTGCACAGCGGCTTTCAAGGGGAGACAGATCTTGGCACTTTAGTCTCTTTTGGGGGGAACAATTTCTTGGTGTTGCATACGTGTGTGGTAGACAAAGATGTGCTATCACGGCACGTTCAACCCAACCACATTACAGCTCTGTTGTTCCTGAGGAATTTAGGTCAAGGAGCTAGACTCCCCAGTTTTAAAAGAGAAGTGAGGTCTCGGCACAGCTAAGCAACCTTTGCACAGTCGTCCTCTACGTGATTTTTTTTTTTTTTTCTCATCGAATCACGCCGCGGTGATTCCAAGAGATACGCCAACCCTCCAGTCTCCCACAACTCAAGGCAGAGTTTCCGATTCACTGTGTCAATGGACTTCCCCAAACATTTACTACCCTCCTGCACAAACTCACTCCTAAAACGGAAGAGGTGTACTCCAGGGCACGGAGTGCAGGGGCAGAACACACCTCTTGAGATTTACCAGGAGGGGTCAATAGAGGCACTCAGGGTGCCTGTGCCATCCCGGGCATCTTTTGTAGCCTGGGCCCACCAGTAATGAAGACTGCACAAACCTCTGCCAGGAATCGCTCGCTAACATTACCTCTTATTCCCATGCTGCTCAAAGCGCGCTCCAATTCTATACATATCTCTTCGTCCGTGAGATACATTCTTCGAGGCACTGCCCTAGTCTCAAACCTAGAAATCGGAAGAAGGCACCGTTCTGAGAAAAGGGCTGCTTTGCCAGATCCATGTCAAGGTATCTCTCTAGAGAGTCAACCTCACGTCCTAGGCCATTAAGGGAACCGCCCAGCAGCGCTGGCCTCAGCAACGGCTCAGCAGCCCCTCGTGAGACAGAGGTTTTGGGTTTTTGCCTCAGTCCTCCTGTACCATCTTGACCCAAGAAGGCATTTTGGAGATACTTTGATTCACGTGAGTGTCACAGAAGGCACGGAAACACCACAGGCAGAGGACCTGCATGCCTCTGGCCTTTGAGCCACCCTCTAAGGGAAGCTTTCCATGGTATATTCAAAACAACAGAAATATTGGGCTCTTATTTCTGTTAAATGTTTTGGGGCAGTCTCTACCAACGGAAAGAGAATGAGCAGATGAAACGTTAGGAGGGTTGCCTAAATTCCTCTGCCCAGCAAACCAGTTCCCTCTGATGGCAGTGACGGTGGTAAAATGCAACCCACGATCCGTAACAGAGGACGCGTAACTCCAGACTAAGCAAAGGCAAGGCTGAAAGGAACTGCAAACCAGGAACTTGACAGAGTGCTACCAAACATGAGCTGAGCACATCTGCGCTCGGGCCGGCAAGGGCTGCAGGAACAAATATACTCGCTGTGGTAACTGGTAGACATGGCCAAAATGGCTCGGAGACAGAGTGACTTCTTTGTCCGATATGACCAGTTTCTTCTGCAAGAAGGGACAGAAACGTCTCACGTGACTCCAGGGAAATGAGCTCAAGGCTCACAACAGCCTTTCCATAACTCCAAGAATTAGCAGCCTCTCAGCAAACTTCTGGCCAAGTGCCTCAGCCCCTTGCTAAAAGGAGCCGCACAGCAGATCATCTGCTAGGGCGAGGACTGTCACCAGCCTGTTTGCAAGGACAAGACGTGACGGTGCCAGGCAGGAGACTCCTTGTTGACCGGGGAAGAAGTCAATCAGGCCCCGATTAGCATTCGCTGGGGCCCTGGAGTTGCTGCATTCCCTTCAGAGAAGCTACAGGCAGGGTTCATCTCCAAAGCGTCTGCAACCAGGAGTCGGCACCCTGCAATGGCATCACAGGGACAGGCACTCCTCCGGGAGTTCAGTTCCCATCCGGGGCTGGCCCCTCAGACAGATACTCCTTGGAGGCCTTAGCAGAAGAGCAGCACACCGCGCACAGGTGCCTCAGGTGAAAAAAGGCAGGCACTTACCGTCCCCTTTCTGCTTGTGTCAGGGAGCCACAGGCTCTCCCCATTGCCGCTGACTGTGGGGCAGCACGTTGGCAGGAGGAGGTAGCCCTGCATTCTGCCAGAGTTCATCCACCCCACCGCCCTCCAAAGAAAACATTTTCGGAGCGACCGAATGACAAACAAAAAGCCCATGTTAGACCGTAGAAGCCACGTTAGAGCGTAGCAGAAACAAACATCTGATCCATGCTTAAGACAAAGGGGGTTGGCGTGGTGTGCTGATCGGAACTCCCAACGGCGCTTACTAAAGTATAAGCTCTTCTGAAGCCACCTTATTCTCTTTGGTGTGAGTTCTCTCCTGCTGCAGCTAGTCCCTCCTCTGCACAGCGGCTTTCAAGGGGAGACAGATCTTGGCACTTTAGTCTCTTTTGGGGGGAACAATTTCTTGGTGTTGCATACGTGTGTGGTAGACAAAGATGTGCTATCACGGCACGTTCAACCCAACCACATTACAGCTCTGATGTTCCTGAGGAATTTAGGTCAAGGAGCTAGACTCCCCAGTTTTAAAAGAGAAGTGAGGTCTCGGCACAGCTAAGCAACCTTTGCACAGTCGTCCTCTACGTGATTTTTTTTTTTTTTCTCATCGAATCACGCCGTGGTGATTCCAAGCGATACGCCAACCCTCCAGTCTCCCACAACTCAAGGCAGAGTTTCCGATTCACTGTGTCAATGGACTTCCCCAAACATTTACTACCCTCCTGCACAAACTCACTCCTAAAACGGAAGAGGTGTACTCCAGGGCACGGAGTGCAGGGGCAGAACACACCTCTTGAGATTTACCAGGAGGGGTCAATAGAGGCACTCAGGGTGCCTGTGCCATCCCGGGCATCTTTTGTAGCCTGGGCCCACCAGTAATGAAGACTGCACAAACCTCTGCCAGGAATCGCTCGCTAACATTACCTCTTATTCCCATGCTGCTCAAAGCGCGCTCCAATTCTATACATATCTCTTCGTCCGTGAGATACGTTCTTCGAGGCACTGCCCTAGTCTCAAACCTAGAAATCGGAAGAAGGCACCGTTCTGAGAAAAGGGCTGCTTTGCCAGATCCATGTCAAGGTATCTCTCTAGAGAGTCAACCTCACGTCCTAGGCCATTAAGGGAACCGCCCAGCAGCGCTGGCCTCAGCAACGGCTCAGCAGCCCCTCGTGAGACAGAGGTTTTGGGTTTTTGCCTCAGTCCTCCTGTACCATCTTGACCCAAGAAGGCATTTTGGAGATACTTTGATTCACGTGAGTGTCACAGAAGGCACGGAAACACCACAGGCAGAGGACCTGCATGCCTCTGGCCTTTGAGCCACCCTCTAAGGGAAGCTTTCCATGGTATATTCAAAACAACAGAAATATTGGGCTCTTATTTCTGTTAAATGTTTTGGGGCAGTCTCTACCAACGGAAAGAGAATGAGCAGATGAAACGTTAGGAGGGTTGCCTAAATTCCTCTGCCCAGCAAACCAGTTCCCTCTGATGGCAGTGACGGTGGTAAAATGCAACCCACGATCCGTAACAGAGGACGCGTAACTCCAGACTAAGCAAAGGCAAGGCTGAAAGGAACTGCAAACCAGGAACTTGACAGAGTGCTACCAAACATGAGCTGAGCACATCTGCGCTCGGGCCGGCAAGGGCTGCAGGAACAAATATACTCACTGTGGTAACTGGTAGACATGGCCAAAATGGCTCGGAGACAGAGTGACTTCTTTGTCCGATATGACCAGTTTCTTCTGCAAGAAGGGACAGAAACGTCTCACGTGACTCCAGGGAAATGAGCTCAAGGCTCACAACAGCCTTTCCATAACTCCAAGAATTAGCAGCCTCTCAGCAAACTTCTGGCCAAGTGCCTCAGCCCCTTGCTAAAAGGAGCCGCACAGCAGATCATCTGCTAGGGCGAGGACTGTCACCAGCCTGTTTGCAAGGACAAGACGTGACGGTGCCAGGCAGGAGACTCCTTGTTGACCGGGGAAGAAGTCAGTCAGGCCCCGATTAGCATTCGCTGGGGCCCTGGAGTTGCTGCATTCCCTTCAGAGAAGCTACAGGCAGGGTTCATCTCCAAAGCGTCTGCAACCAGGAGTCGGCACCCTGCAATGGCATCACAGGGACAGGCACTCCTCCGGGAGTTCAGTTCCCATCCGGGGCTGGCCCCTCAGACAGATACTCCTTGGAGGCCTTAGCAGAAGAGCAGCACACCGCGCACAGGTGCCTCAGGTGAAAAAAGGCAGGCAGTTACCGTCCCCTTTCTGCTTGTGTCAGGGAGCCACAGGCTCTCCCCATTGCCGCTGACTGTGGGGCAGCACGTTGGCAGGAGGAGGTAGCCCTGCATTCTGCCAGAGTTCATCCACCCCACCGCCCTCCAAAGAAAACATTTTCGGAGCGACCGAATGACAAACAAAAAGCCCATGTTAGACCGTAGAAGCCACGTTAGAGCGTAGCAGAAACAAACATCTGATCCATGCTTAAGACAAAGGGGGTTGGCGTGGTGTGCTGATCGGAACTCCCAACGGCGCTTACTAAAGTATAAGCTCTTCTGAAGCCACCTTATTCTCTTTGGTGTGAGTTCTCTCCTGCTGCAGCTAGTCCCTCCTCTGCACAGCGGCTTTCAAGGGGAGACAGATCTTGGCACTTTAGTCTCTTTTGGGGGGAACAATTTCTTGGTGTTGCATACGTGTGTGGTAGACAAAGATGTGCTATCACGGCACGTTCAACCCAACCACATTACAGCTCTGATGTTCCTGAGGAATTTAGGTCAAGGAGCTAGACTCCCCAGTTTTAAAAGAGAAGTGAGGTCTCGGCACAGCTAAGCAACCTTTGCACAGTCGTCCTCTACGTGATTTTTTTTTTTTTTCTCATCGAATCACGCCGCGGTGATTCCAAGAGATACGCCAACCCTCCAGTCTCCCACAACTCAAGGCAGAGTTTCCGATTCACTGTGTCAATGGACTTCCCCAAACATTTACTACCCTCCTGCACAAACTCACTCCTAAAACGGAAGAGGTGTACTCCAGGGCACGGAGTGCAGGGGCAGAACACACCTCTTGAGATTTACCAGGAGGGGTCAATAGAGGCACTCAGGGTGCCTGTGCCATCCCGGGCATCTTTTGTAGCCTGGGCCCACCAGTAATGAAGACTGCACAAACCTCTGCCAGGAATCGCTCGCTAACATTACCTCTTATTCCCATGCTGCTCAAAGCGCGCTCCAATTCTATACATATCTCTTCGTCCGTGAGATACATTCTTCGAGGCACTGCCCTAGTCTCAAACCTAGAAATCGGAAGAAGGCACCGTTCTGAGAAAAGGGCTGCTTTGCCAGATCCATGTCAAGGTATCTCTCTAGAGAGTCAACCTCACGTCCTAGGCCATTAAGGGAACCGCCCAGCAGCGCTGGCCTCAGCAACGGCTCAGCAGCCCCTCGTGAGACAGAGGTTTTGGGTTTTTGCCTCAGTCCTCCTGTACCATCTTGACCCAAGAAGGCATTTTGGAGATACTTTGATTCACGTGAGTGTCACAGAAGGCACGGAAACACCACAGGCAGAGGACCTGCATGCCTCTGGCCTTTGAGCCACCCTCTAAGGGAAGCTTTCCATGGTATATTCAAAACAACAGAAATATTGGGCTCTTATTTCTGTTAAATGTTTTGGGGCAGTCTCTACCAACGGAAAGAGAATGAGCAGATGAAACGTTAGGAGGGTTGCCTAAATTCCTCTGCCCAGCAAACCAGTTCCCTCTGATGGCAGTGACGGTGGTAAAATGCAACCCACGATCCGTAACAGAGGACGCGTAACTCCAGACTAAGCAAAGGCAAGGCTGAAAGGAACTGCAAACCAGGAACTTGACAGAGTGCTACCAAACATGAGCTGAGCACATCTGCGCTCGGGCCGGCAAGGGCTGCAGGAACAAATATACTCGCTGTGGTAACTGGTAGACATGGCCAAAACGGCTCGGAGACAGAGTGACTTCTTTGTCCGATATGACCAGTTTCTTCTGCAAGAAGGGACAGAAACGTCTCACGTGACTCCAGGGAAATGAGCTCAAGGCTCACAACAGCCTTTCCATAACTCCAAGAATTAGCAGCCTCTCAGCAAACTTCTGGCCAAGTGCCTCAGCCCCTTGCTAAAAGGAGCCGCACAGCAGATCATCTGCTAGGGCGAGGACTGTCACCAGCCTGTTTGCAAGGACAAGACGTGACGGTGCCAGGCAGGAGACTCCTTGTTGACCGGGGAAGAAGTCAATCAGGCCCCGATTAGCATTCGCTGGGGCCCTGGAGTTGCTGCATTCCCTTCAGAGAAGCTACAGGCAGGGTTCATCTCCAAAGCGTCTGCAACCAGGAGTCGGCACCCTGCAATGGCATCACAGGGACAGGCACTCCTCCGGGAGTTCAGTTCCCATCCGGGGCTGGCCCCTCAGACAGATACTCCTTGGAGGCCTTAGCAGAAGAGCAGCACACCGCGCACAGGTGCCTCAGGTGAAAAAAGGCAGGCAGTTACCGTCCCCTTTCTGCTTGTGTCAGGGAGCCACAGGCTCTCCCCATTGCCGCTGACTGTGGGGCAGCACGTTGGCAGGAGGAGGTAGCCCTGCATTCTGCCAGAGTTCATCCACCCCACCGCCCTCCAAAGAAAACATTTTCGGAGCGACCGAATGACAAACAAAAAGCCCATGTTAGACCGTAGAAGCCACGTTAGAGCGTAGCAGAAACAAACATCTGATCCATGCTTAAGACAAAGGGGGTTGGCGTGGTGTGCTGATCGGAACTCCCAACGGCGCTTACTAAAGTATAAGCTCTTCTGAAGCCACCTTATTCTCTTTGGTGTGAGTTCTCTCCTGCTGCAGCTAGTCCCTCCTCTGCACAGCGGCTTTCAAGGGGAGACAGATCTTGGCACTTTAGTCTCTTTTGGGGGGAACAATTTCTTGGTGTTGCATACGTGTGTGGTAGACAAAGATGTGCTATCACGGCACGTTCAACCCAACCACATTACAGCTCTGATGTTCCTGAGGAATTTAGGTCAAGGAGCTAGACTCCCCAGTTTTAAAAGAGAAGTGAGGTCTCGGCACAGCTAAGCAACCTTTGCACAGTCGTCCTCTACGTGATTTTTTTTTTTTTTCTCATCGAATCACGCCGCGGTGATTCCAAGAGATACGCCAACCCTCCAGTCTCCCACAACTCAAGGCAGAGTTTCCGATTCACTGTGTCAATGGACTTCCCCAAACATTTACTACCCTCCTGCACAAACTCACTCCTAAAACGGAAGAGGTGTACTCCAGGGCACGGAGTGCAGGGGCAGAACACACCTCTTGAGATTTACCAGGAGGGGTCAATAGAGGCACTCAGGGTGCCTGTGCCATCCCGGGCATCTTTTGTAGCCTGGGCCCACCAGTAATGAAGACTGCACAAACCTCTGCCAGGAATCGCTCGCTAACATTACCTCTTATTCCCATGCTGCTCAAAGCGCGCTCCAATTCTATACATATCTCTTCGTCCGTGAGATACATTCTTCGAGGCACTGCCCTAGTCTCAAACCTAGAAATCGGAAGAAGGCACCGTTCTGAGAAAAGGGCTGCTTTGCCAGATCCATGTCAAGGTATCTCTCTAGAGAGTCAACCTCACGTCCTAGGCCATTAAGGGAACCGCCCAGCAGCGCTGGCCTCAGCAACGGCTCAGCAGCCCCTCGTGAGACAGAGGTTTTGGGTTTTTGCCTCAGTCCTCCTGTACCATCTTGACCCAAGAAGGCATTTTGGAGATACTTTGATTCACGTGAGTGTCACAGAAGGCACGGAAACACCACAGGCAGAGGACCTGCATGCCTCTGGCCTTTGAGCCACCCTCTAAGGGAAGCTTTCCATGGTATATTCAAAACAACAGAAATATTGGGCTCTTATTTCTGTTAAATGTTTTGGGGCAGTCTCTACCAACGGAAAGAGAATGAGCAGATGAAACGTTAGGAGGGTTGCCTAAATTCCTCTGCCCAGCAAACCAGTTCCCTCTGATGGCAGTGACGGTGGTAAAATGCAACCCACGATCCGTAACAGAGGACGCGTAACTCCAGACTAAGCAAAGGCAAGGCTGAAAGGAACTGCAAACCAGGAACTTGACAGAGTGCTACCAAACATGAGCTGAGCACATCTGCGCTCGGGCCGGCAAGGGCTGCAGGAACAAATATACTCGCTGTGGTAACTGGTAGACATGGCCAAAACGGCTCGGAGACAGAGTGACTTCTTTGTCCGATATGACCAGTTTCTTCTGCAAGAAGGGACAGAAACGTCTCACGTGACTCCAGGGAAATGAGCTCAAGGCTCACAACAGCCTTTCCATAACTCCAAGAATTAGCAGCCTCTCAGCAAACTTCTGGCCAAGTGCCTCAGCCCCTTGCTAAAAGGAGCCGCACAGCAGATCATCTGCTAGGGCGAGGACTGTCACCAGCCTGTTTGCAAGGACAAGACGTGACGGTGCCAGGCAGGAGACTCCTTGTTGACCGGGGAAGAAGTCAATCAGGCCCCGATTAGCATTCGCTGGGGCCCTGGAGTTGCTGCATTCCCTTCAGAGAAGCTACAGGCAGGGTTCATCTCCAAAGCGTCTGCAACCAGGAGTCGGCACCCTGCAATGGCATCACAGGGACAGGCACTCCTCCGGGAGTTCAGTTCCCATCCGGGGCTGGCCCCTCAGACAGATACTCCTTGGAGGCCTTAGCAGAAGAGCAGCACACCGCGCACAGGTGCCTCAGGTGAAAAAAGGCAGGCAGTTACCGTCCCCTTTCTGCTTGTGTCAGGGAGCCACAGGCTCTCCCCATTGCCGCTGACTGTGGGGCAGCACGTTGGCAGGAGGAGGTAGCCCTGCATTCTGCCAGAGTTCATCCACCCCACCGCCCTCCAAAGAAAACATTTTCGGAGCGACCGAATGACAAACAAAAAGCCCATGTTAGAACGTAGAAGCCACGTTAGAGCGTAGCAGAAACAAACATCTGATCCATGCTTAAGACAAAGGGGGTTGGCGTGGTGTGCTGATCGGAACTCCCAACGGCGCTTACTAAAGTATAAGCTCTTCTGAAGCCACCTTATTCTCTTTGGTGTGAGTTCTCTCCTGCTGCAGCTAGTCCCTCCTCTGCACAGCGGCTTTCAAGGGGAGACAGATCTTGGCACTTTAGTCTCTTTTGGGGGGAACAATTTCTTGGTGTTGCATACGTGTGTGGTAGACAAAGATGTGCTATCACGGCACGTTCAACCCAACCACATTACAGCTCTGATGTTCCTGAGGAATTTAGGTCAAGGAGCTAGACTCCCCAGTTTTAAAAGAGAAGTGAGGTCTCGGCACAGCTAAGCAACCTTTGCACAGTCGTCCTCTACGTGATTTTTTTTTTTTTTCTCATCGAATCACGCCGCGGTGATTCCAAGAGATACGCCAACCCTCCAGTCTCCCACAACTCAAGGCAGAGTTTCCGATTCACTGTGTCAATGGACTTCCCCAAACATTTACTACCCTCCTGCACAAACTCACTCCTAAAACGGAAGAGGTGTACTCCAGGGCACGGAGTGCAGGGGCAGAACACACCTCTTGAGATTTACCAGGAGGGGTCAATAGAGGCACTCAGGGTGCCTGTGCCATCCCGGGCATCTTTTGTAGCCTGGGCCCACCAGTAATGAAGACTGCACAAACCTCTGCCAGGAATCGCTCGCTAACATTACCTCTTATTCCCATGCTGCTCAAAGCGCGCTCCAATTCTATACATATCTCTTCGTCCGTGAGATACGTTCTTCGAGGCACTGCCCTAGTCTCAAACCTAGAAATCGGAAGAAGGCACCGTTCTGAGAAAAGGGCTGCTTTGCCAGATCCATGTCAAGGTATCTCTCTAGAGAGTCAACCTCACGTCCTAGGCCATTAAGGGAACCGCCCAGCAGCGCTGGCCTCAGCAACGGCTCAGCAGCCCCTCGTGAGACAGAGGTTTTGGGTTTTTGCCTCAGTCCTCCTGTACCATCTTGACCCAAGAAGGCATTTTGGAGATACTTTGATTCACGTGAGTGTCACAGAAGGCACGGAAACACCACAGGCAGAGGACCTGCATGCCTCTGGCCTTTGAGCCACCCTCTAAGGGAAGCTTTCCATGGTATATTCAAAACAACAGAAATATTGGGCTCTTATTTCTGTTAAATGTTTTGGGGCAGTCTCTACCAACGGAAAGAGAATGAGCAGATGAAACGTTAGGAGGGTTGCCTAAATTCCTCTGCCCAGCAAACCAGTTCCCTCCGATGGCAGTGACGGTGGTAAAATGCAACCCACGATCCGTAACAGAGGACGCGTAACTCCAGACTAAGCAAAGGCAAGGCTGAAAGGAACTGCAAACCAGGAACTTGACAGAGTGCTACCAAACATGAGCTGAGCACATCTGCGCTCGGGCCGGCAAGGGCTGCAGGAACAAATATACTCGCTGTGGTAACTGGTAGACATGGCCAAAACGGCTCGGAGACAGAGTGACTTCTTTGTCCGATATGACCAGTTTCTTCTGCAAGAAGGGACAGAAACGTCTCACGTGACTCCAGGGAAATGAGCTCAAGGCTCACAACAGCCTTTCCATAACTCCAAGAATTAGCAGCCTCTCAGCAAACTTCTGGCCAAGTGCCTCAGCCCCTTGCTAAAAGGAGCCGCACAGCAGATCATCTGCTAGGGCGAGGACTGTCACCAGCCTGTTTGCAAGGACAAGACGTGACGGTGCCAGGCAGGAGACTCCTTGTTGACCGGGGAAGAAGTCAATCAGGCCCCGATTAGCATTCGCTGGGGCCCTGGAGTTGCTGCATTCCCTTCAGAGAAGCTACAGGCAGGGTTCATCTCCAAAGCGTCTGCAACCAGGAGTCGGCACCCTGCAATGGCATCACAGGGACAGGCACTCCTCCGGGAGTTCAGTTCCCATCCGGGGCTGGCCCCTCAGACAGATACTCCTTGGAGGCCTTAGCAGAAGAGCAGCACACCGCGCACAGGTGCCTCAGGTGAAAAAAGGCAGGCACTTACCGTCCCCTTTCTGCTTGTGTCAGGGAGCCACAGGCTCTCCCCATTGCCGCTGACTGTGGGGCAGCACGTTGGCAGGAGGAGGTAGCCCTGCATTCTGCCAGAGTTCATCCACCCCACCGCCCTCCAAAGAAAACATTTTCGGAGCGACCGAATGACAAACAAAAAGCCCATGTTAGACCGTAGAAGCCACGTTAGAGCGTAGCAGAAACAAACATCTGATCCATGCTTAAGACAAAGGGGGTTGGCGTGGTGTGCTGATCGGAACTCCCAACGGCGCTTACTAAAGTATAAGCTCTTCTGAAGCCACCTTATTCTCTTTGGTGTGAGTTCTCTCCTGCTGCAGCTAGTCCCTCCTCTGCACAGCGGCTTTCAAGGGGAGGCAGATCTTGGCACTTTAGTCTCTTTTGGGGGGAACAATTTCTTGGTGTTGCATACGTGTGTGGTAGACAAAGATGTGCTATCACGGCACGTTCAACCCAACCACATTACAGCTCTGATGTTCCTGAGGAATTTAGGTCAAGGAGCTAGACTCCCCAGTTTTAAAAGAGAAGTGAGGTCTCGGCACAGCTAAGCAACCTTTGCACAGTCGTCCTCTACGTGATTTTTTTTTTTTTTCTCATCGAATCACGCCGCGGTGATTCCAAGAGATACGCCAACCCTCCAGTCTCCCACAACTCAAGGCAGAGTTTCCGATTCACTGTGTCAATGGACTTCCCCAAACATTTACTACCCTCCTGCACAAACTCACTCCTAAAACGGAAGAGGTGTACTCCAGGGCACGGAGTGCAGGGGCAGAACACACCTCTTGAGATTTACCAGGAGGGGTCAATAGAGGCACTCAGGGTGCCTGTGCCATCCCGGGCATCTTTTGTAGCCTGGGCCCACCAGTAATGAAGACTGCACAAACCTCTGCCAGGAATCGCTCGCTAACATTACCTCTTATTCCCATGCTGCTCAAAGCGCGCTCCAATTCTATACATATCTCTTCGTCCGTGAGATACGTTCTTCGAGGCACTGCCCTAGTCTCAAACCTAGAAATCGGAAGAAGGCACCGTTCTGAGAAAAGGGCTGCTTTGCCAGATCCATGTCAAGGTATCGCTCTAGAGAGTCAACCTCACGTCCTAGGCCATTAAGGGAACCGCCCAGCAGCGCTGGCCTCAGCAACGGCTCAGCAGCCCCTCGTGAGACAGAGGTTTTGGGTTTTTGCCTCAGTCCTCCTGTACCATCTTGACCCAAGAAGGCATTTTGGAGATACTTTGATTCACGTGAGTGTCACAGAAGGCACGGAAACACCACAGGCAGAGGACCTGCATGCCTCTGGCCTTTGAGCCACCCTCTAAGGGAAGCTTTCCATGGTATATTCAAAACAACAGAAATATTGGGCTCTTATTTCTGTTAAATGTTTTGGGGCAGTCTCTACCAACGGAAAGAGAATGAGCAGATGAAACGTTAGGAGGGTTGCCTAAATTCCTCTGCCCAGCAAACCAGTTCCCTCTGATGGCAGTGACGGTGGTAAAATGCAACCCACGATCCGTAACAGAGGACGCGTAACTCCAGACTAAGCAAAGGCAAGGCTGAAAGGAACTGCAAACCAGGAACTTGACAGAGTGCTACCAAACATGAGCTGAGCACATCTGCGCTCGGGCCGGCAAGGGCTGCAGGAACAAATATACTCGCTGTGGTAACTGGTAGACATGGCCAAAACGGCTCGGAGACAGAGTGACTTCTTTGTCCGATATGACCAGTTTCTTCTGCAAGAAGGGACAGAAACGTCTCACGTGACTCCAGGGAAATGAGCTCAAGGCTCACAACAGCCTTTCCATAACTCCAAGAATTAGCAGCCTCTCAGCAAACTTCTGGCCAAGTGCCTCAGCCCCTTGCTAAAAGGAGCCGCACAGCAGATCATCTGCTAGGGCGAGGACTGTCACCAGCCTGTTTGCAAGGACAAGACGTGACGGTGCCAGGCAGGAGACTCCTTGTTGACCGGGGAAGAAGTCAATCAGGCCCCGATTAGCATTCGCTGGGGCCCTGGAGTTGCTGCATTCCCTTCAGAGAAGCTACAGGCAGGGTTCATCTCCAAAGCGTCTGCAACCAGGAGTCGGCACCCTGCAATGGCATCACAGGGACAGGCACTCCTCCGGGAGTTCAGTTCCCATCCGGGGCTGGCCCCTCAGACAGATACTCCTTGGAGGCCTTAGCAGAAGAGCAGCACACCGCGCACAGGTGCCTCAGGTGAAAAAAGGCAGGCAGTTACCGTCCCCTTTCTGCTTGTGTCAGGGAGCCACAGGCTCTCCCCATTGCCGCTGACTGTGGGGCAGCACGTTGGCAGGAGGAGGTAGCCCTGCATTCTGCCAGAGTTCATCCACCCCACCGCCCTCCAAAGAAAACATTTTCGGAGCGACCGAATGACAAACAAAAAGCCCATGTTAGAACGTAGAAGCCACGTTAGAGCGTAGCAGAAACAAACATCTGATCCATGCTTAAGACAAAGGGGGTTGGCGTGGTGTGCTGATCGGAACTCCCAACGGCGCTTACTAAAGTATAAGCTCTTCTGAAGCCACCTTATTCTCTTTGGTGTGAGTTCTCTCCTGCTGCAGCTAGTCCCTCCTCTGCACAGCGGCTTTCAAGGGGAGGCAGATCTTGGCACTTTAGTCTCTTTTGGGGGGAACAATTTCTTGGTGTTGCATACGTGTGTGGTAGACAAAGATGTGCTATCACGGCACGTTCAACCCAACCACATTACAGCTCTGATGTTCCTGAGGAATTTAGGTCAAGGAGCTAGACTCCCCAGTTTTAAAAGAGAAGTGAGGTCTCGGCACAGCTAAGCAACCTTTGCACAGTCGTCCTCTACGTGATTTTTTTTTTTTTTCTCATCGAATCACGCCGCGGTGATTCCAAGAGATACGCCAACCCTCCAGTCTCCCACAACTCAAGGCAGAGTTTCCGATTCACTGTGTCAATGGACTTCCCCAAACATTTACTACCCTCCTGCACAAACTCACTCCTAAAACGGAAGAGGTGTACTCCAGGGCACGGAGTGCAGGGGCAGAACACACCTCTTGAGATTTACCAGGAGGGGTCAATAGAGGCACTCAGGGTGCCTGTGCCATCCCGGGCATCTTTTGTAGCCTGGGCCCACCAGTAATGAAGACTGCACAAACCTCTGCCAGGAATCGCTCGCTAACATTACCTCTTATTCCCATGCTGCTCAAAGCGCGCTCCAATTCTATACATATCTCTTCGTCCGTGAGATACATTCTTCGAGGCACTGCCCTAGTCTCAAACCTAGAAATCGGAAGAAGGCACCGTTCTGAGAAAAGGGCTGCTTTGCCAGATCCATGTCAAGGTATCTCTCTAGAGAGTCAACCTCACGTCCTAGGCCATTAAGGGAACCGCCCAGCAGCGCTGGCCTCAGCAACGGCTCAGCAGCCCCTCGTGAGACAGAGGTTTTGGGTTTTTGCCTCAGTCCTCCTGTACCATCTTGACCCAAGAAGGCATTTTGGAGATACTTTGATTCACGTGAGTGTCACAGAAGGCACGGAAACACCACAGGCAGAGGACCTGCATGCCTCTGGCCTTTGAGCCACCCTCTAAGGGAAGCTTTCCATGGTATATTCAAAACAACAGAAATATTGGGCTCTTATTTCTGTTAAATGTTTTGGGGCAGTCTCTACCAACGGAAAGAGAATGAGCAGATGAAACGTTAGGAGGGTTGCCTAAATTCCTCTGCCCAGCAAACCAGTTCCCTCTGATGGCAGTGACGGTGGTAAAATGCAACCCACGATCCGTAACAGAGGACGCGTAACTCCAGACTAAGCAAAGGCAAGGCTGAAAGGAACTGCAAACCAGGAACTTGACAGAGTGCTACCAAACATGAGCTGAGCACATCTGCGCTCGGGCCGGCAAGGGCTGCAGGAACAAATATACTCGCTGTGGTAACTGGTAGACATGGCCAAAACGGCTCGGAGACAGAGTGACTTCTTTGTCCGATATGACCAGTTTCTTCTGCAAGAAGGGACAGAAACGTCTCACGTGACTCCAGGGAAATGAGCTCAAGGCTCACAACAGCCTTTCCATAACTCCAAGAATTAGCAGCCTCTCAGCAAACTTCTGGCCAAGTGCCTCAGCCCCTTGCTAAAAGGAGCCGCACAGCAGATCATCTGCTAGGGCGAGGACTGTCACCAGCCTGTTTGCAAGGACAAGACGTGACGGTGCCAGGCAGGAGACTCCTTGTTGACCGGGGAAGAAGTCAATCAGGCCCCGATTAGCATTCGCTGGGGCCCTGGAGTTGCTGCATTCCCTTCAGAGAAGCTACAGGCAGGGTTCATCTCCAAAGCGTCTGCAACCAGGAGTCGGCACCCTGCAATGGCATCACAGGGACAGGCACTCCTCCGGGAGTTCAGTTCCCATCCGGGGCTGGCCCCTCAGACAGATACTCCTTGGAGGCCTTAGCAGAAGAGCAGCACACCGCGCACAGGTGCCTCAGGTGAAAAAAGGCAGGCACTTACCGTCCCCTTTCTGCTTGTGTCAGGGAGCCACAGGCTCTCCCCATTGCCGCTGACTGTGGGGCAGCACGTTGGCAGGAGGAGGTAGCCCTGCATTCTGCCAGAGTTCATCCACCCCACCGCCCTCCAAAGAAAACATTTTCGGAGCGACCGAATGACAAACAAAAAGCCCATGTTAGAACGTAGAAGCCACGTTAGAGCGTAGCAGAAACAAACATCTGATCCATGCTTAAGACAAAGGGGGTTGGCGTGGTGTGCTGATCGGAACTCCCAACGGCGCTTACTAAAGTATAAGCTCTTCTGAAGCCACCTTATTCTCTTTGGTGTGAGTTCTCTCCTGCTGCAGCTAGTCCCTCCTCTGCACAGCGGCTTTCAAGGGGAGACAGATCTTGGCACTTTAGTCTCTTTTGGGGGAACAATTTCTTGGTGTTGCATACGTGTGTGGTAGACAAAGATGTGCTATCACGGCACGTTCAACCCAACCACATTACAGCTCTGATGTTCCTGAGGAATTTAGGTCAAGGAGCTAGACTCCCCAGTTTTAAAAGAGAAGTGAGGTCTCGGCACAGCTAAGCAACCTTTGCACAGTCGTCCTCTACGTGATTTTTTTTTTTTTTCTCATCGAATCACGCCGCGGTGATTCCAAGAGATACGCCAACCCTCCAGTCTCCCACAACTCAAGGCAGAGTTTCCGATTCACTGTGTCAATGGACTTCCCCAAACATTTACTACCCTCCTGCACAAACTCACTCCTAAAACGGAAGAGGTGTACTCCAGGGCACGGAGTGCAGGGGCAGAACACACCTCTTGAGATTTACCAGGAGGGGTCAATAGAGGCACTCAGGGTGCCTGTGCCATCCCGGGCATCTTTTGTAGCCTGGGCCCACCAGTAATGAAGACTGCACAAACCTCTGCCAGGAATCGCTCGCTAACATTACCTCTTATTCCCATGCTGCTCAAAGCGCGCTCCAATTCTGTACATATCTCTTCGTCCGTGAGATACATTCTTCGAGGCACTGCCCTAGTCTCAAACCTAGAAATCGGAAGAAGGCACCGTTCTGAGAAAAGGGCTGCTTTGCCAGATCCATGTCAAGGTATCTCTCTAGAGAGTCAACCTCACGTCCTAGGCCATTAAGGGAACCGCCCAGCAGCGCTGGCCTCAGCAACGGCTCAGCAGCCCCTCGTGAGACAGAGGTTTTGGGTTTTTGCCTCAGTCCTCCTGTACCATCTTGACCCAAGAAGGCATTTTGGAGATACTTTGATTCACGTGAGTGTCACAGAAGGCACGGAAACACCACAGGCAGAGGACCTGCATGCCTCTGGCCTTTGAGCCACCCTCTAAGGGAAGCTTTCCATGGTATATTCAAAACAACAGAAATATTGGGCTCTTATTTCTGTTAAATGTTTTGGGGCAGTCTCTACCAACGGAAAGAGAATGAGCAGATGAAACGTTAGGAGGGTTGCCTAAATTCCTCTGCCCAGCAAACCAGTTCCCTCCGATGGCAGTGACGGTGGTAAAATGCAACCCACGATCCGTAACAGAGGACGCGTAACTCCAGACTAAGCAAAGGCAAGGCTGAAAGGAACTGCAAACCAGGAACTTGACAGAGTGCTACCAAACATGAGCTGAGCACATCTGCGCTCGGGCCGGCAAGGGCTGCAGGAACAAATATACTCGCTGTGGTAACTGGTAGACATGGCCAAAACGGCTCGGAGACAGAGTGACTTCTTTGTCCGATATGACCAGTTTCTTCTGCAAGAAGGGACAGAAACGTCTCACGTGACTCCAGGGAAATGAGCTCAAGGCTCACAACAGCCTTTCCATAACTCCAAGAATTAGCAGCCTCTCAGCAAACTTCTGGCCAAGTGCCTCAGCCCCTTGCTAAAAGGAGCCGCACAGCAGATCATCTGCTAGGGCGAGGACTGTCACCAGCCTGTTTGCAAGGACAAGACGTGACGGTGCCAGGCAGGAGACTCCTTGTTGACCGGGGAAGAAGTCAATCAGGCCCCGATTAGCATTCGCTGGGGCCCTGGAGTTGCTGCATTCCCTTCAGAGAAGCTACAGGCAGGGTTCATCTCCAAAGCGTCTGCAACCAGGAGTCGGCACCCTGCAATGGCATCACAGGGACAGGCACTCCTCCGGGAGTTCAGTTCCCATCCGGGGCTGGCCCCTCAGACAGATACTCCTTGGAGGCCTTAGCAGAAGAGCAGCACACCGCGCACAGGTGCCTCAGGTGAAAAAAGGCAGGCACTTACCGTCCCCTTTCTGCTTGTGTCAGGGAGCCACAGGCTCTCCCCATTGCCGCTGACTGTGGGGCAGCACGTTGGCAGGAGGAGGTAGCCCTGCATTCTGCCAGAGTTCATCCACCCCACCGCCCTCCAAAGAAAACATTTTCGGAGCGACCGAATGACAAACAAAAAGCCCATGTTAGAACGTAGAAGCCACGTTAGAGCGTAGCAGAAACAAACATCTGATCCATGCTTAAGACAAAGGGGGTTGGCGTGGTGTGCTGATCGGAACTCCCAACGGCGCTTACTAAAGTATAAGCTCTTCTGAAGCCACCTTATTCTCTTTGGTGTGAGTTCTCTCCTGCTGCAGCTAGTCCCTCCTCTGCACAGCGGCTTTCAAGGGGAGGCAGATCTTGGCACTTTAGTCTCTTTTGGGGGGAACAATTTCTTGGTGTTGCATACGTGTGTGGTAGACAAAGATGTGCTATCACGGCACGTTCAACCCAACCACATTACAGCTCTGATGTTCCTGAGGAATTTAGGTCAAGGAGCTAGACTCCCCAGTTTTAAAAGAGAAGTGAGGTCTCGGCACAGCTAAGCAACCTTTGCACAGTCGTCCTCTACGTGATTTTTTTTTTTTTTCTCATCGAATCACGCCGCGGTGATTCCAAGAGATACGCCAACCCTCCAGTCTCCCACAACTCAAGGCAGAGTTTCCGATTCACTGTGTCAATGGACTTCCCCAAACATTTACTACCCTCCTGCACAAACTCACTCCTAAAACGGAAGAGGTGTACTCCAGGGCACGGAGTGCAGGGGCAGAACACACCTCTTGAGATTTACCAGGAGGGGTCAATAGAGGCACTCAGGGTGCCTGTGCCATCCCGGGCATCTTTTGTAGCCTGGGCCCACCAGTAATGAAGACTGCACAAACCTCTGCCAGGAATCGCTCGCTAACATTACCTCTTATTCCCATGCTGCTCAAAGCGCGCTCCAATTCTGTACATATCTCTTCGTCCGTGAGATACATTCTTCGAGGCACTGCCCTAGTCTCAAACCTAGAAATCGGAAGAAGGCACCGTTCTGAGAAAAGGGCTGCTTTGCCAGATCCATGTCAAGGTATCGCTCTAGAGAGTCAACCTCACGTCCTAGGCCATTAAGGGAACCGCCCAGCAGCGCTGGCCTCAGCAACGGCTCAGCAGCCCCTCGTGAGACAGAGGTTTTGGGTTTTTGCCTCAGTCCTCCTGTACCATCTTGACCCAAGAAGGCATTTTGGAGATACTTTGATTCACGTGAGTGTCACAGAAGGCACGGAAACACCACAGGCAGAGGACCTGCATGCCTCTGGCCTTTGAGCCACCCTCTAAGGGAAGCTTTCCATGGTATATTCAAAACAACAGAAATATTGGGCTCTTATTTCTGTTAAATGTTTTGGGGCAGTCTCTACCAACGGAAAGAGAATGAGCAGATGAAACGTTAGGAGGGTTGCCTAAATTCCTCTGCCCAGCAAACCAGTTCCCTCCGATGGCAGTGACGGTGGTAAAATGCAACCCACGATCCGTAACAGAGGACGCGTAACTCCAGACTAAGCAAAGGCAAGGCTGAAAGGAACTGCAAACCAGGAACTTGACAGAGTGCTACCAAACATGAGCTGAGCACATCTGCGCTCGGGCCGGCAAGGGCTGCAGGAACAAATATACTCGCTGTGGTAACTGGTAGACATGGCCAAAACGGCTCGGAGACAGAGTGACTTCTTTGTCCGATATGACCAGTTTCTTCTGCAAGAAGGGACAGAAACGTCTCACGTGACTCCAGGGAAATGAGCTCAAGGCTCACAACAGCCTTTCCATAACTCCAAGAATTAGCAGCCTCTCAGCAAACTTCTGGCCAAGTGCCTCAGCCCCTTGCTAAAAGGAGCCGCACAGCAGATCATCTGCTAGGGCGAGGACTGTCACCAGCCTGTTTGCAAGGACAAGACGTGACGGTGCCAGGCAGGAGACTCCTTGTTGACCGGGGAAGAAGTCAATCAGGCCCCGATTAGCATTCGCTGGGGCCCTGGAGTTGCTGCATTCCCTTCAGAGAAGCTACAGGCAGGGTTCATCTCCAAAGCGTCTGCAACCAGGAGTCGGCACCCTGCAATGGCATCACAGGGACAGGCACTCCTCCGGGAGTTCAGTTCCCATCCGGGGCTGGCCCCTCAGACAGATACTCCTTGGAGGCCTTAGCAGAAGAGCAGCACACCGCGCACAGGTGCCTCAGGTGAAAAAAGGCAGGCACTTACCGTCCCCTTTCTGCTTGTGTCAGGGAGCCACAGGCTCTCCCCATTGCCGCTGACTGTGGGGCAGCACGTTGGCAGGAGGAGGTAGCCCTGCATTCTGCCAGAGTTCATCCACCCCACCGCCCTCCAAAGAAAACATTTTCGGAGCGACCGAATGACAAACAAAAAGCCCATGTTAGAACGTAGAAGCCACGTTAGAGCGTAGCAGAAACAAACATCTGATCCATGCTTAAGACAAAGGGGGTTGGCGTGGTGTGCTGATCGGAACTCCCAACGGCGCTTACTAAAGTATAAGCTCTTCTGAAGCCACCTTATTCTCTTTGGTGTGAGTTCTCTCCTGCTGCAGCTAGTCCCTCCTCTGCACAGCGGCTTTCAAGGGGAGACAGATCTTGGCACTTTAGTCTCTTTTGGGGGGAACAATTTCTTGGTGTTGCATACGTGTGTGGTAGACAAAGATGTGCTATCACGGCACGTTCAACCCAACCACATTACAGCTCTGATGTTCCTGAGGAATTTAGGTCAAGGAGCTAGACTCCCCAGTTTTAAAAGAGAAGTGAGGTCTCGGCACAGCTAAGCAACCTTTGCACAGTCGTCCTCTACGTGATTTTTTTTTTTTTTCTCATCGAATCACGCCGCGGTGATTCCAAGAGATACGCCAACCCTCCAGTCTCCCACAACTCAAGGCAGAGTTTCCGATTCACTGTGTCAATGGACTTCCCCAAACATTTACTACCCTCCTGCACAAACTCACTCCTAAAACGGAAGAGGTGTACTCCAGGGCACGGAGTGCAGGGGCAGAACACACCTCTTGAGATTTACCAGGAGGGGTCAATAGAGGCACTCAGGGTGCCTGTGCCATCCCGGGCATCTTTTGTAGCCTGGGCCCACCAGTAATGAAGACTGCACAAACCTCTGCCAGGAATCGCTCGCTAACATTACCTCTTATTCCCATGCTGCTCAAAGCGCGCTCCAATTCTATACATATCTCTTCGTCCGTGAGATACGTTCTTCGAGGCACTGCCCTAGTCTCAAACCTAGAAATCGGAAGAAGGCACCGTTCTGAGAAAAGGGCTGCTTTGCCAGATCCATGTCAAGGTACCTCTCTAGAGAGTCAACCTCACGTCCTAGGCCATTAAGGGAACCGCCCAGCAGCGCTGGCCTCAGCAACGGCTCAGCAGCCCCTCGTGAGACAGAGGTTTTGGGTTTTTGCCTCAGTCCTCCTGTACCATCTTGACCCAAGAAGGCATTTTGGAGATACTTTGATTCACGTGAGTGTCACAGAAGGCACGGAAACACCACAGGCAGAGGACCTGCATGCCTCTGGCCTTTGAGCCACCCTCTAAGGGAAGCTTTCCATGGTATATTCAAAACAACAGAAATATTGGGCTCTTATTTCTGTTAAATGTTTTGGGGCAGTCTCTACCAACGGAAAGAGAATGAGCAGATGAAACGTTAGGAGGGTTGCCTAAATTCCTCTGCCCAGCAAACCAGTTCCCTCTGATGGCAGTGACGGTGGTAAAATGCAACCCACGATCAGTAACAGAGGACGCGTAACTCCAGACTAAGCAAAGGCAAGGCTGAAAGGAACTGCAAACCAGGAACTTGACAGAGTGCTACCAAACATGAGCTGAGCACATCTGCGCTCGGGCCGGCAAGGGCTGCAGGAACAAATATACTCGCTGTGGTAACTGGTAGACATGGCCAAAACGGCTCGGAGACAGAGTGACTTCTTTGTCCGATATGACCAGTTTCTTCTGCAAGAAGGGACAGAAACGTCTCACGTGACTCCAGGGAAATGAGCTCAAGGCTCACAACAGCCTTTCCATAACTCCAAGAATTAGCAGCCTCTCAGCAAACTTCTGGCCAAGTGCCTCAGCCCCTTGCTAAAAGGAGCCGCACAGCAGATCATCTGCTAGGGCGAGGACTGTCACCAGCCTGTTTGCAAGGACAAGACGTGACGGTGCCAGGCAGGAGACTCCTTGTTGACCGGGGAAGAAGTCAATCAGGCCCCGATTAGCATTCGCTGGGGCCCTGGAGTTGCTGCATTCCCTTCAGAGAAGCTACAGGCAGGGTTCATCTCCAAAGCGTCTGCAACCAGGAGTCGGCACCCTGCAATGGCATCACAGGGACAGCCACTCCTCCGGGAGTTCAGTTCCCATCCGGGGCTGGCCCCTCAGACAGATACTCCTTGGAGGCCTTAGCAGAAGAGCAGCACACCGCGCACAGGTGCCTCAGGTGAAAAAAGGCAGGCAGTTACCGTCCCCTTTCTGCTTGTGTCAGGGAGCCACAGGCTCTCCCCATTGCCGCTGACTGTGGGGCAGCACGTTGGCAGGAGGAGGTAGCCCTGCATTCTGCCAGAGTTCATCCACCCCACCGCCCTCCAAAGAAAACATTTTCGGAGCGACCGAATGACAAACAAAAAGCCCATGTTAGAACGTAGAAGCCACGTTAGAGCGTAGCAGAAACAAACATCTGATCCATGCTTAAGACAAAGGGGGTTGGCGTGGTGTGCTGATCGGAACTCCCAACGGCGCTTACTAAAGTATAAGCTCTTCTGAAGCCACCTTATTCTCTTTGGTGTGAGTTCTCTCCTGCTGCAGCTAGTCCCTCCTCTGCACAGCGGCTTTCAAGGGGAGGCAGATCTTGGCACTTTAGTCTCTTTTGGGGGGAACAATTTCTTGGTGTTGCATACGTGTGTGGTAGACAAAGATGTGCTATCACGGCACGTTCAACCCAACCACATTACAGCTCTGATGTTCCTGAGGAATTTAGGTCAAGGAGCTAGACTCCCCAGTTTTAAAAGAGAAGTGAGGTCTCGGCACAGCTAAGCAACCTTTGCACAGTCGTCCTCTACGTGATTTTTTTTTTTTTTCTCATCGAATCACGCCGCGGTGATTCCAAGAGATACGCCAACCCTCCAGTCTCCCACAACTCAAGGCAGAGTTTCCGATTCACTGTGTCAATGGACTTCCCCAAACATTTACTACCCTCCTGCACAAACTCACTCCTAAAACGGAAGAGGTGTACTCCAGGGCACGGAGTGCAGGGGCAGAACACACCTCTTGAGATTTACCAGGAGGGGTCAATAGAGGCACTCAGGGTGCCTGTGCCATCCCGGGCATCTTTTGTAGCCTGGGCCCACCAGTAATGAAGACTGCACAAACCTCTGCCAGGAATCGCTCGCTAACATTACCTCTTATTCCCATGCTGCTCAAAGCGCGCTCCAATTCTGTACATATCTCTTCGTCCGTGAGATACGTTCTTCGAGGCACTGCCCTAGTCTCAAACCTAGAAATCGGAAGAAGGCACCGTTCTGAGAAAAGGGCTGCTTTGCCAGATCCATGTCAAGGTATCTCTCTAGAGAGTCAACCTCACGTCCTAGGCCATTAAGGGAACCGCCCAGCAGCGCTGGCCTCAGCAACGGCTCAGCAGCCCCTCGTGAGACAGAGGTTTTGGGTTTTTGCCTCAGTCCTCCTGTACCATCTTGACCCAAGAAGGCATTTTGGAGATACTTTGATTCACGTGAGTGTCACAGAAGGCACGGAAACACCACAGGCAGAGGACCTGCATGCCTCTGGCCTTTGAGCCACCCTCTAAGGGAAGCTTTCCATGGTATATTCAAAACAACAGAAATATTGGGCTCTTATTTCTGTTAAATGTTTTGGGGCAGTCTCTACCAACGGAAAGAGAATGAGCAGATGAAACGTTAGGAGGGTTGCCTAAATTCCTCTGCCCAGCAAACCAGTTCCCTCTGATGGCAGTGACGGTGGTAAAATGCAACCCACGATCCGTAACAGAGGACGCGTAACTCCAGACTAAGCAAAGGCAAGGCTGAAAGGAACTGCAAACCAGGAACTTGACAGAGTGCTACCAAACATGAGCTGAGCACATCTGCGCTCGGGCCGGCAAGGGCTGCAGGAACAAATATACTCGCTGTGGTAACTGGTAGACATGGCCAAAACGGCTCGGAGACAGAGTGACTTCTTTGTCCGATATGACCAGTTTCTTCTGCAAGAAGGGACAGAAACGTCTCACGTGACTCCAGGGAAATGAGCTCAAGGCTCACAACAGCCTTTCCATAACTCCAAGAATTAGCAGCCTCTCAGCAAACTTCTGGCCAAGTGCCTCAGCCCCTTGCTAAAAGGAGCCGCACAGCAGATCATCTGCTAGGGCGAGGGCTGTCACCAGCCTGTTTGCAAGGACAAGACGTGACGGTGCCAGGCAGGAGACTCCTTGTTGACCGGGGAAGAAGTCAATCAGGCCCCGATTAGCATTCGCTGGGGCCCTGGAGTTGCTGCATTCCCTTCAGAGAAGCTACAGGCAGGGTTCATCTCCAAAGCGTCTGCAACCAGGAGTCGGCACCCTGCAATGGCATCACAGGGACAGGCACTCCTCCGGGAGTTCAGTTCCCATCCGGGGCTGGCCCCTCAGACAGATACTCCTTGGAGGCCTTAGCAGAAGAGCAGCACACCGCGCACAGGTGCCTCAGGTGAAAAAAGGCAGGCAGTTACCGTCCCCTTTCTGCTTGTGTCAGGGAGCCACAGGCTCTCCCCATTGCCGCTGACTGTGGGGCAGCACGTTGGCAGGAGGAGGTAGCCCTGCATTCTGCCAGAGTTCATCCACCCCACCGCCCTCCAAAGAAAACATTTTCGGAGCGACCGAATGACAAACAAAAAGCCCATGTTAGAACGTAGAAGCCACGTTAGAGCGTAGCAGAAACAGACATCTGATCCATGCTTAAGACAAAGGGGGTTGGCGTGGTGTGCTGATCGGAACTCCCAACGGCGCTTACTAAAGTATAAGCTCTTCTGAAGCCACCTTATTCTCTTTGGTGTGAGTTCTCTCCTGCTGCAGCTAGTCCCTCCTCTGCACAGCGGCTTTCAAGGGGAGGCAGATCTTGGCACTTTAGTCTCTTTTGGGGGGAACAATTTCTTGGTGTTGCATACGTGTGTGGTAGACAAAGATGTGCTATCACGGCACGTTCAACCCAACCACATTACAGCTCTGATGTTCCTGAGGAATTTAGGTCAAGGAGCTAGACTCCCCAGTTTTAAAAGAGAAGTGAGGTCTCGGCACAGCTAAGCAACCTTTGCACAGTCGTCCTCTACGTGATTTTTTTTTTTTTTCTCATCGAATCACGCCGCGGTGATTCCAAGAGATACGCCAACCCTCCAGTCTCCCACAACTCAAGGCAGAGTTTCCGATTCACTGTGTCAATGGACTTCCCCAAACATTTACTACCCTCCTGCACAAACTCACTCCTAAAACGGAAGAGGTGTACTCCAGGGCACGGAGTGCAGGGGCAGAACACACCTCTTGAGATTTACCAGGAGGGGTCAATAGAGGCACTCAGGGTGCCTGTGCCATCCCGGGCATCTTTTGTAGCCTGGGCCCACCAGTAATGAAGACTGCACAAACCTCTGCCAGGAATCGCTCGCTAACATTACCTCTTATTCCCATGCTGCTCAAAGCGCGCTCCAATTCTGTACATATCTCTTCGTCCGTGAGATACGTTCTTCGAGGCACTGCCCTAGTCTCAAACCTAGAAATCGGAAGAAGGCACCGTTCTGAGAAAAGGGCTGCTTTGCCAGATCCATGTCAAGGTATCTCTCTAGAGAGTCAACCTCACGTCCTAGGCCATTAAGGGAACCGCCCAGCAGCGCTGGCCTCAGCAACGGCTCAGCAGCCCCTCGTGAGACAGAGGTTTTGGGTTTTTGCCTCAGTCCTCCTGTACCATCTTGACCCAAGAAGGCATTTTGGAGATACTTTGATTCACGTGAGTGTCACAGAAGGCACGGAAACACCACAGGCAGAGGACCTGCATGCCTCTGGCCTTTGAGCCACCCTCTAAGGGAAGCTTTCCATGGTATATTCAAAACAACAGAAATATTGGGCTCTTATTTCTGTTAAATGTTTTGGGGCAGTCTCTACCAACGGAAAGAGAATGAGCAGATGAAACGTTAGGAGGGTTGCCTAAATTCCTCTGCCCAGCAAACCAGTTCCCTCCGATGGCAGTGACGGTGGTAAAATGCAACCCACGATCCGTAACAGAGGACGCGTAACTCCAGACTAAGCAAAGGCAAGGCTGAAAGGAACTGCAAACCAGGAACTTGACAGAGTGCTACCAAACATGAGCTGAGCACATCTGCGCTCGGGCCGGCAAGGGCTGCAGGAACAAATATACTCGCTGTGGTAACTGGTAGACATGGCCAAAACGGCTCGGAGACAGAGTGACTTCTTTGTCCGATATGACCAGTTTCTTCTGCAAGAAGGGACAGAAACGTCTCACGTGACTCCAGGGAAATGAGCTCAAGGCTCACAACAGCCTTTCCATAACTCCAAGAATTAGCAGCCTCTCAGCAAACTTCTGGCCAAGTGCCTCAGCCCCTTGCTAAAAGGAGCCGCACAGCAGATCATCTGCTAGGGCGAGGACTGTCACCAGCCTGTTTGCAAGGACAAGACGTGACGGTGCCAGGCAGGAGACTCCTTGTTGACCGGGGAAGAAGTCAATCAGGCCCCGATTAGCATTCGCTGGGGCCCTGGAGTTGCTGCATTCCCTTCAGAGAAGCTACAGGCAGGGTTCATCTCCAAAGCGTCTGCAACCAGGAGTCGGCACCCTGCAATGGCATCACAGGGACAGGCACTCCTCCGGGAGTTCAGTTCCCATCCGGGGCTGGCCCCTCAGACAGATACTCCTTGGAGGCCTTAGCAGAAGAGCAGCACACCGCGCACAGGTGCCTCAGGTGAAAAAAGGCAGGCAGTTACCGTCCCCTTTCTGCTTGTGTCAGGGAGCCACAGGCTCTCCCCATTGCCGCTGACTGTGGGGCAGCACGTTGGCAGGAGGAGGTAGCCCTGCATTCTGCCAGAGTTCATCCACCCCACCGCCCTCCAAAGAAAACATTTTCGGAGCGACCGAATGACAAACAAAAAGCCCATGTTAGAACGTAGAAGCCACGTTAGAGCGTAGCAGAAACAAACATCTGATCCATGCTTAAGACAAAGGGGGTTGGCGTGGTGTGCTGATCGGAACTCCCAACGGCGCTTACTAAAGTATAAGCTCTTCTGAAGCCACCTTATTCTCTTTGGTGTGAGTTCTCTCCTGCTGCAGCTAGTCCCTCCTCTGCACAGCGGCTTTCAAGGGGAGGCAGATCTTGGCACTTTAGTCTCTTTTGGGGGGAACAATTTCTTGGTGTTGCATACGTGTGTGGTAGACAAAGATGTGCTATCACGGCACGTTCAACCCAACCACATTACAGCTCTGATGTTCCTGAGGAATTTAGGTCAAGGAGCTAGACTCCCCAGTTTTAAAAGAGAAGTGAGGTCTCGGCACAGCTAAGCAACCTTTGCACAGTCGTCCTCTACGTGATTTTTTTTTTTTTTTCTCATCGAATCACGCCGCGGTGATTCCAAGAGATACGCCAACCCTCCAGTCTCCCACAACTCAAGGCAGAGTTTCCGATTCACTGTGTCAATGGACTTCCCCAAACATTTACTACCCTCCTGCACAAACTCACTCCTAAAACGGAAGAGGTGTACTCCAGGGCACGGAGTGCAGGGGCAGAACACACCTCTTGAGATTTACCAGGAGGGGTCAATAGAGGCACTCAGGGTGCCTGTGCCATCCCGGGCATCTTTTGTAGCCTGGGCCCACCAGTAATGAAGACTGCACAAACCTCTGCCAGGAATCGCTCGCTAACATTACCTCTTATTCCCATGCTGCTCAAAGCGCGCTCCAATTCTATACATATCTCTTCGTCCGTGAGATACATTCTTCGAGGCACTGCCCTAGTCTCAAACCTAGAAATCGGAAGAAGGCACCGTTCTGAGAAAAGGGCTGCTTTGCCAGATCCATGTCAAGGTATCTCTCTAGAGAGTCAACCTCACGTCCTAGGCCATTAAGGGAACCGCCCAGCAGCGCTGGCCTCAGCAACGGCTCAGCAGCCCCTCGTGAGACAGAGGGTTTGGGTTTTTGCCTCAGTCCTCCTGTACCATCTTGACCCAAGAAGGCATTTTGGAGATACTTTGATTCACGTGAGTGTCACAGAAGGCACGGAAACACCACAGGCAGAGGACCTGCATGCCTCTGGCCTTTGAGCCACCCTCTAAGGGAAGCTTTCCATGGTATATTCAAAACAACAGAAATATTGGGCTCTTATTTCTGTTAAATGTTTTGGGGCAGTCTCTACCAACGGAAAGAGAATGAGCAGATGAAACGTTAGGAGGGTTGCCTAAATTCCTCTGCCCAGCAAACCAGTTCCCTCTGATGGCAGTGACGGTGGTAAAATGCAACCCACGATCCGTAACAGAGGACGCGTAACTCCAGACTAAGCAAAGGCAAGGCTGAAAGGAACTGCAAACCAGGAACTTGACAGAGTGCTACCAAACATGAGCTGAGCACATCTGCGCTCGGGCCGGCAAGGGCTGCAGGAACAAATATACTCGCTGTGGTAACTGGTAGACATGGCCAAAACGGCTCGGAGACAGAGTGACTTCTTTGTCCGATATGACCAGTTTCTTCTGCAAGAAGGGACAGAAACGTCTCACGTGACTCCAGGGAAATGAGCTCAAGGCTCACAACAGCCTTTCCATAACTCCAAGAATTAGCAGCCTCTCAGCAAACTTCTGGCCAAGTGCCTCAGCCCCTTGCTAAAAGGAGCCGCACAGCAGATCATCTGCTAGGGCGAGGACTGTCACCAGCCTGTTTGCAAGGACAAGACGTGACGGTGCCAGGCAGGAGACTCCTTGTTGACCGGGGAAGAAGTCAATCAGGCCCCGATTAGCATTCGCTGGGGCCCTGGAGTTGCTGCATTCCCTTCAGAGAAGCTACAGGCAGGGTTCATCTCCAAAGCGTCTGCAACCAGGAGTCGGCACCCTGCAATGGCATCACAGGGACAGGCACTCCTCCGGGAGTTCAGTTCCCATCCGGGCTGGCCCCTCAGACAGATACTCCTTGGAGGCCTTAGCAGAAGAGCAGCACACCGCGCACAGGTGCCTCAGGTGAAAAAAGGCAGGCAGTTACCGTCCCCTTTCTGCTTGTGTCAGGGAGCCACAGGCTCTCCCCATTGCCGCTGACTGTGGGGCAGCACGTTGGCAGGAGGAGGTAGCCCTGCATTCCCAGAGTTCATCCACCCCACCGCCCTCCAAAGAAAACATTTTCGGAGCGACCGAATGACAAACAAAAAGCCCATGTTAGAACGTAGAAGCCACGTTAGAGCGTAGCAGAAACAAACATCTGATCCATGCTTAAGACAAAGGGGGTTGGCGTGGTGTGCTGATCGGAACTCCCAACGGCGCTTACTAAAGTATAAGCTCTTCTGAAGCCACCTTATTCTCTTTGGTGTGAGTTCTCTCCTGCTGCAGCTAGTCCCTCCTCTGCACAGCGGCTTTCAAGGGGAGGCAGATCTTGGCACTTTAGTCTCTTTTGGGGGAACAATTTCTTGGTGTTGCATACGTGTGTGGTAGACAAAGATGTGCTATCACGGCACGTTCAACCCAACCACATTACAGCTCTGATGTTCCTGAGGAATTTAGGTCAAGGAGCTAGACTCCCCCAGTTTTAAAAGAGAAGTGAGGTCTCGGCACAGCTAAGCAACCTTTGCACAGTCGTCCTCTACGTGATTTTTTTTTTTTTTCTCATCGAATCACGCCGCGGTGATTCCAAGAGATGCGCCAACCCCAGTCTCCCACAACTCAAGGCAGAGTTTCCGCACTGTGTCAATGGACTTCCCCAAACATTACTACCCTCCTGCACCCCTCACTCCTAAAACGGAAGAGGTGTACTCCAGGGCACGGAGTGCAGGGGCAGAACACACCTCTTGAGATTTACCAGGAGGGGTCAATAGAGGCACTCAGGGTGCCTGTGCCATCCGGGCAGGTTTTGTAGCCTGGGCCCACCAGTAAGAAGACTGCACAAACCTCTGCCAGGAATCGCTCGCTAACATTACCTCTATTCCCATGCTGCTCAAAGCGCGCTCCCTGACAAATCTCTTCGTCCGTGAGATACGTTCCGAGGCACTGCCCTAGTCTCAAACCTGGAATCGGAAGAAGGCACCGTTTCTGAGAAAAGGGCTGCTTTGGCCAGATCCATGTCAGGGCTCTCTAGAGAGCCGCCGCCGTCCTAGGCGCCATTAAGGGCGCCCGCGGCAGCGCTGGCCTCAGGCAACGGCTCCGCAGCCCCTCGTGAGACAAGGCGATGGGCCGTGGCCTCAGTCCCCGTACCAAAGGGACCCAAGCCGGCAGCACGGCGGACAAGGTGGGTCACGGAGGGTCAAGGAGGCGCCGAAATGGCCGCAGGCAGAGGTGATGGATGCTCTGGGTGTGCGCCCTCAAGGGAGCTTTCCATGGTTTGTTCAATACAACAGAAAGACGGGACATTGGTTAAAGGGGTTGGGGCAATCAATAGGTAACCAAAGGTTTGGCAGATGAACGAAGGAGGGTTGCCTGAATCAGTCAGCCCTGCAAAAAGTTAACCAAAGAGGCTGTGACCTGGTAAAGGCAACAAGCTTAAGTAACAAGGATGTAAACTGCTGTATAAAATGGCAAGTTTGAAAGGAACTTTAAAAGAAGACAGAGTTAACAAAGATGAGTGAGCACAACTCGCTCGGTGTCCTGGGCTGCTTCAAAAGAATTGTGACCAGCAGGTCGAGGGGAGGGGATTCTGCCCCTCTACTCTGCTCTGGTGAGACCCCACCTGGAGTACTGCATCCAGCTCTGGGGGCCCCGGTACGAGAGGGACATTGAGCTGTTGGAGAGAGTCCAGAGGAGGCCACAGAGACGATCAGAGGGCTGGAGCACCTCTGCTATGAGGACAGGCTGAGAGAGTTGGGCTCATTCAGCCTGGAGGAGAGAAGGCTCCGGGGAGGCCTAATTGTGGCCTTCCAGTATCTGAAGGGCCTACAGGAAAGATGGTGAGGGACTGTTTATCAGGGAGTGTGGTGACAGGACAAGGGGTAATGGGTTTAAGCTGAGGAAGGGTCGATTTAGATTAGATGTTAGAAAGAAATTCTTTCCTGTTAGAGTGGTGAGGCAGTGGAACAGGTTGCCCAGAGCGGTTGTGGAGGCCCCATCCCTGGAAGTGTTCAAGGCCAGGTTGGATGGGGCTTTGGGCAACCTGGTCTAGTGGAGGGTGCCCCTGCCCACAGCAGGGGGGTTGGAACTACATGATCTTTGAGGTCCCTTCCAACCCAAACCATTCTATGATTCTAAACAGCTTCTGCTCAGCCTTGACCTGAGCCTTGGTCAGCCCTGAAGTGGTCAGGCAGTTGGACTAGCTGATTGTTGCAGGTCCCTTCCAACTGAAATATTCTATTCTAAAGCAAGTGTAACTTAAAGCCTGTTTTCCAATTTCAGTAACAGCAGCAGTCTTGCTTTTTTGCATGTTATTAATTTATGCTAGAGCCAATTTTAGAAGGCTGTTTCAGGTTCCCTTCCAAACTTGTTCAAATATAAAGTTAACAAGAAGAGTACATTTCATGGCATATTGTATCTTCTTTTTCACATGCATAGTATTGGTGGGACTGCCAGATGTGTTCTGAGGGTTTGCCTTGTGAGGCAGCATCAAAAGGAGTATTCATTTTGCATTGGATTTATTCACGGATAATATAAGAAAGAGTGGCAAATGTGCCCTGCCACTATTCACTGTAATTGGTTCTCTGTAGGTTCTGTATCCAAAATGATCCTTGCAGCCTTTTTAATATGTGAGGTTTAGTAGTGAGTGTTTCTTTGATCATTGCTATCAGCAATCCTAGGTGGTGTTACACATTGTTTGCTGCACGATGGTTTCTGCTTCTCGATACTGAACATCCACCTGAGGATGTGAAATGTTTGGTGTTGAAGAACACTTGGCTTGGTTTCAGGTAGCAAAGTCTATTCGTTGACTGGCAGTTTGAGACGCCCAAAAATTGGAAGATACTGTGTTGTCTCATTCTGCCATCTATGTTTTTTCCACAAGCTCTGGTGCCATTCTGGCATCCTGTGACAAATTGTATTGCTGTGGGAACCACTTAACCAATTAATTAATTTAATGTGCAAATGGGATTGGTTTTTATTGCATATGTTGCTTTTGTTAGGAAATGGTCGGTAATGACATTTCCAGAGTAATTAACTCTGAGGGTACTTCAGATTGTGAGCAAATGGAAATTAAGGAGCCTGCAGGTTAATTAATGTACTTTTTTTTTTCTAAGTGCGGAAGGAATGGAGAAATAGAATGCGTGTACAATGCATTGGACTTATGTCTCTCTATAGCTGCCTTCTGGCTCTTGTGCAAGTGCTGTGCTTCATGTGCTATTTATGAGAGTGGATGAATATCTTTTGGATGTTATTAGAAGGTTCTCTTTTTGTAGAGCCTTGTTTTATGTTTATGTCCCCAAAGATATTTCCGAATTTTTACAAGGATGTGCTATCTAACTTTCTGTAAGTGGAAAAAGCTGTAAGGCCTTTGTTGTAACTCCACCTCTTCTGCTGAATCTGTTTGTGACTGTCTTTCTCTTTCTTAGCACTTACATATTGACACAAAACATTATGCCCTTGTTTTAAAAAAAGGGAGGATAAGTGTCGTCATAGTGTGGATGAGTTTAGATCTTGAAATTCTTAGAAATTCTAATTTCTGTATCTGTTTAAGAGGAATTGAGAGAATTATCAATTGTGTGTTTTATTAGTCTCATGGATGTCCGTCAGAGACACTAATTCAAGAGTAACATGCCTTGGTTTCCTTTTGAGCAACTTTACTGCTTAGTTCTACATCAGTTTCTCCATTTATAAAACAGAAAAAGTAATTACTTAATTTTAAACATGAAAATGCACTGAAGATAAAGCTAGTGTCTTTATCTGGGCTCGAGGTTGTGAAGAGGTAGGTTATTAAGTAGTAGATATAATGTGCTTTCTGTTAATATTCATAAAGCTTTTGGGTTCAGCAGCTGAAAGGGGAGAATGAAAAGGATATTCACCTCTAGAGTACTAGGGTAAATTGGTTTGTTACGTCATTTATCTCTCCTTTCCAACCACTGGTCTTTTGCAATGGTTGTATTTGAAGCTGCAGGCTCTGGGAAAAGGTCCGGCTACAAGTAAAAGCAAAGATGACCTTGTTGTGGCAGAGGTAGAAATCAATGATGTCCCCCTCACATGCAGAAACCTGCTGACGAGAGGACAGACTCAGGATGAGGTATGTTCAGGATCTACATCTGATTTCTTAGGCTTGGCAGCGTGTTTGCACTTGTTTGTAAGATTAAAAGAACTTGCAATAAACTATATTCAGTGGTTCTTTCCTCTTTTTACAATACTCGTGTTTTCTAAGACACTTTGTTTAGTAGTTTATTGGTTTGTTCAATAAAATGTCATATAATGAGGTAAGGTAGCATAGCTAGTATCCTTAGCAGGCACCATTGATTCTCTTACACTTTGTTAGTGACTTCTGGTCTTTTTATGCAACCACATAGCTTAAACTGCTTTGGGTTTTTGCTGTGTGCTTTGTTTTTTATTGGTAAACTTGTCGCTGGGTTTTTTAAATTGTTTGTAGATAAGTCGACTGAGTGGAGCAGCTGTCTCTACTCGAGGGAGATTCATGACTGCAGAAGAGAAAGCAAAAGTGGGACCTGGGTTTGTATTTCTTTTTTTTGTGTTTCTGCTTTTTTCTTGTCATTGGGTGGCTAAGAGATAGGGGTTTTTTTGTTTGGTTTTCATGAGCAGTGTCACCGTTGGGTGCCAGAGCGAATTGACTATTGAGCGTCTTGAATGTGTTTACCATTATGATAGTCCTGACTGCATAGCTGCTGTCCTACCTGCTTAAAATTGATAGGGTGAAATGAAAAAAGCCAGCCAACCAAACCACAAATGTGACAGATCAGACTGTGCTGAACTTCTGACTGAACACTATATTGGATCTCTTGTGCATTTTGCCAAGAATGTGCAACTTTCGCATTGCAGAGAGAGCTAATATTTCATAGACTCAGTGCTGTTAGTTAACCTTTCATGTGGACAAGCAAATTAAAGTTTCCAGTGGTATAACTTTAATGAGTCATCATGTAAATAATTTCTGAATCTTTTTAGTTTTCAGTGCAAAGCTTTGCTTACTGACCATTGTGATATTCAAGGAATATGTATTTACTTCCTTATTTGAAGAGTATTTCAAATCTTTGTGGAAGGCATTATGTGGCTAGATGTCTGTAATATAATTAGATTGCATCCATTATTGTATGTTCTCTGTGGGTCTAATGAAATGTTTGACATTTCCTTTCCAGAGATCGTCCTTTGTATCTCCATGTCCAGGGTCAGACACGGGAGTTGGTTGACAGTAAGTGTACGAAGCATTCTGCTTTTTCCTTCATTATTGCTGAGTGGCATTCCTCAGGGGTCAGTACTGGGACCGGCACTGTTTAACATCTTTGTCAGTAACATGGACAGCAGGAATGAGTGCACCCTCAGCAAGTTTGCTGACGACACCAAGCTGTGTGGTGTGGTGTGGTCAACACGCTGGAGGGAAGGGATGCCATCCACAGGGACCTTGACAGGCTGGAGAGGTGGGCCCGTGCAAACCACATGAAGTTCAGCAAGGCCAGGTGCAAGGTCCTGCACGTGGGTCGGCGGAATCCCAGCGCAACTACAGGCTGGGCAGAGAATGGATGGAGAGCAGCCCTGAGGAGAAGGACTTGGGGGTATTGAGGGATGAGAAGCTCAGCATGACCCAGCAATGTGCGCTGGCAGCCCAGAAAGCCACCCGTGTCCTGGGCTGCTTCAAAAGAATTGTGACCAGCAGGTCGAGGGGAGGGGATTCTGCCCCTCTACTCTGCTCTGGTGAGACCCCACCTGGAGTACTGCATCCAGCTCTGGGGGCCCCGGTACGAGAGGGACATTGAGCTGTTGGAGAGAGTCCAGAGGAGGCCACAGAGACGATCAGAGGGCTGGAGCACCTCTGCTATGAGGACAGGCTGAGAGAGTTGGGCTCATTCAGCCTGGAGGAGAGAAGGCTCCGGGGAGGCCTAATTGTGGCCTTCCAGTATCTGAAGGGCCTACAGGAAAGATGGTGAGGGACTGTTTATCAGGGAGTGTGGTGACAGGACAAGGGGTAATGGGTTTAAGCTGAGGAAGGGTCGATTTAGATTAGATGTTAGAAAGAAATTCTTTCCTGTTAGAGTGGTGAGGCAGTGGAACAGGTTGCCCAGAGCGGTTGTGGAGGCCCCATCCCTGGAAGTGTTTAAGGCCAGGTTGGATGGGGCTTTGGGCAACCTGGTCTAGTGGAGGGTGTCCCTGCCCGCAGCAGGGGGGTTGGAACTTTGAGGTCCCTTCCAACCCAAACCATTCTATGATTTTTGATAAAGAGGTTTTGTTAAGGGGCTTTGTTATCAACAGTGTGGGTTTGTACTATAAATATCTCAGTGTTGATAACAGATCCCATTTAAGCATTGATGTTAAGATCTCTGCTCAAAACTTCCTAAGGTGCTGTGTACTGCATTAGTCATGAAACTAAAACTTTTGATAGACTACAAGGAAGGTGGGGGGGTGGGTAGGGTTCCTAGGCAGGTACAGCTCTTATGTAGGAGTTTATTCTCTGATAACACGGTGTGATCCCATTACAATATGCATGTGACAGGGAGACCTTCCCTTTAATAAACAAGTACAAACATTTTCTGTGAAATACCGACCTTTCCATTAGAAGCACAAAGAGCTCCTGTTTTGCCTATGCCTGCTGGAAAAAAAGGAAAACTATAAACTGTTCAGGTGTTCATTTGTTTTGTGTGTCAGTTCACGGGCTTGCCCTCGGTTGTCTTTTGAAACTTGAAGCTGCCCACTTGATTTCCATAGCCACTAAACAATTTCTCCCATGTTATATCTGCATGACTGAGCAAACTAAATTCTATACCGGGTTAATGTAAATGTTTTTAGCATTTGCTAAAATGTGTGGGCTAAAACTGCCCACCTGCATATATTAGCCTAAGCTTTATCAGGGTGGGAGTGGTGAAAGAACCCTGATGCTTGTTGCCATCCTTTGATCCAATCGCAGGATGCTACTGTTGGGCCCCACTGTCAGATGCAATGTTTTTGCCTGCAGGTCTGCTGTCAGAATACGGGGAAGTAACCTAGTCATTTCACGATTTGGTTAATCTGGGCAGTTGGCAAGGGCCAAAATATAAATGAATTTCATATTCTGTCAACTAGGAGCTGTTAACCGAATTAAGGAGATAATTACTAATGGAGTAGTGAAAGCAGCCACAGGTTCTAGTCCGACGTTCAACGGAGCTACGGTTACTGTCTACCACCAGCCAGCCCCTATTACTCAGTTGTCTCCAGCAGTTGGCCAAAAACCTCCATTCCAGTCAGGGGTGAGTAATTCATTTGTGTGAACTTCATTGATATCACTGATTACAAGATTTACCTATTCCAAAGTATACATGTAATGTGCTATTTATTTAAAAAAAAATTAAAAAAACCTTGTGTGTTGTGAAAACTGGAGGACTAGTCAGACTGAGTCTGAAGAGTGAGACTCAGGTGACAGTAGCCTCCTAAAAGAAAAGGGATGGAGAGAGCGGCCCTACTTACAGAAAAGCAAAGGGCTGACTGTGCCATCCAACACTTAACTGCTCTGACCGTCATAGAAATAAGATTTCTGGCCTCCAGTGAAATGAGCATCCTAATTCTTAGAGTGAAATAAGCTTTTACTGTTACATTTTCAGATGCATTACGTTCAGGACAAGTTATTCGTTGGTCTGGAACATGCTGTACCTACATTTAATGTGAAAGAGAAGGTGGAAGGGCCTGGTTGCTCCTACTTGCAGCACATTCAGATTGAAACAGGTGCCAAAGTCTTTCTTCGTGGGAAAGGCTCAGGTTGCATAGAACCGGCATCAGGCAGAGAAGCTTTTGAACCCATGTACATCTACATCAGGTATGAGGGAATTTTAAGAAAAAAACATTAAAAATCCCAGTGATCAGTCATCAGTGTAGCTTAATGTTTAATCACTGTGGGGTATTCTTAATTCTGACTGACAAAAAGTCAGGTTCAAAAACTACTTTATCTTAACAGACCTCTCTAAAGTGATAAAGAGATCAACCATACAGGGATATGGTATAAAGTGATATTCAACCATAAGGTATTGCTTTTATTGGGAGCACAGTAAAGCTGAGTTCTTCTTGGGCTTGGGTTGCAATGTTGAGCTTTAACGCAAGAATACAAAATGTATTGACCAATCAAGTCAGTGTTCTGTGCTCATTTCTTGCAGCAGTTAGTCTAACCTGAATTTTCATGTAGAAAATACTCATCGCTTCTGTTCACAGTTGTGCTAAATAGCTGTAGAGCTGCTAGAGTCCTGATCAGTTACTAAAGGGACAAGATCTGACAGCAGGTTTCTGATGAAAAAAGTAGCTCCCAAATTTGACGGAAACATTTGTGCTTATGAGGGGTTTTTTTATATGTTTTCAGTCACCCAAAGCCAGAAGGTTTGGCAGCTGCTAAAAAGCTGTGTGAGAATCTATTGCAAACCGTGAGTAGCTCTTACACATATGAGATTTCAGAGCCTGTTGTAGCTTTAGCATGTGTCTGGCTAATGATTTTTTTATGCTCTCAGCATAACTGTTCATGCGTTATGACTTGCTAGTAGGTTTTTCCTTTTAAGTACTGCTGTCTGATTTTTGTACAGTCAATAAACACTTCTCAGGATGGAGCTGTAGTAGTGGGGGAAGAAAATGCAAATGCTTCCTGAGCAGAACTGGGGGTGGGGGGCAGAGGATTGTCTGACTGTACACAGACATAAAGAATCCTGTTTTTTTCTGATTGCTGTAGCTTCCCTTGCTTTAGCTTTAAATCATGTCCAGAGCCACGCTGTCTGCTTTATCTTTCCTGAAGTGATTGTCATACCCAAAAAAAATGTAGAAAATCTGAGAGATACATAGAAAATTAATTTTTCCGTTTTTCCTATGTGAATACAAATAGAGTAGAATCCTGTGAGACAGTCTTTCTGTTAGTATTGATAATTGAGTATGGACTACAAAGTCTCTTTTGAAAAATTCATAGAAGCTTTTAGATTCTTTGACTTTTGAGTATTTTGTCTCTACTGAAGTAATTCGTTTGCCACACTATTTCCTGTGAAAGATTATCCTGTATTTTACACAAATCTATCAGAGACCAGCATGACTAGTGGGGTATTCAGCAGGGTTTTGGTTGGTGGGTTTTTCTTTTCAGTTTTTATGTTTGGATTATTGCTGTCTTTGTGCATAGTGTGTTCTGTAGTCAAAGTCCCCTTACAGTTTTATGGGGATGTGTGGTAAGATGCCTTTTGCCTGCAAAAGGTTAATATAGTAAAGAGATGTTTATTGTCTAATCTTTAAAAATTCTTTGTAGGTTCATGCTGAATACTCCCGATTTGTGAATCAGATAACCACTGCAGTACCCTTAGCAGGTAAACATTAGCAATAACGAAGTCTTTGGAGTTGCATTCTGCAGAGCTGTACTTACGGTTTTGTGGAATTTATTTACCTGTGGAAGTTGTAAGTCCTTCAGTTGAAAAGGAGTCCAGCTTCTTTTGCATTTGGTAATTAAATCTGATATTTTTGTGACTCTAACTGAATTGAAGATGACCCTTTTTCCTCCCTTTGTCTCACCAGGCTTCAATCAGCCTGCTGCTATAAATAGCGTACCTTCCCAGCCATCATATTACCCTTCCAATGGGTATCAATCTGGTTATCCCGTTGTTCCCCCTCCTCAACAACCAGTTCAGCCACCATATGGTGTACCAGGCATAGTACCACCTGCAGTGCCGTTGGCACCTGGAGTCTTAACAACGCTACCTACAGGAGTTCCGCCTGTGCCAACGCAGTACCCCATCTCTCAAGTACAGCCTCCAGCCAGCACTGGCCAGGTACTGCCACAGATTAATTATTTGCCCTATGGTTGTCAACTTACTAAGCTCTTTCTTTGCTAATAATAAAATACTTAAAGTAGTTCCAGATGGAGATTTCTTTTTTAGGGCATTTTTTTTTTTGTCGTTGCTTTGCTGATGCTTCTCAGCAGCTAAATTGTTGGTATGGCTGTTTCATACTGCATTTTTCATATTGTAGCCACCTGTTAAAGGATATTTGCAGGGAACGGTCACTCATGAAAAGCGTTATCACAGGCTGTGATGCAGCTGTGTAGGTGCGATGAGTTTGAGTTAGTGATTAGTTTGAGGTGGGAGAATTCTATAAATGAAATACTTGTTTTATCTTTAAGCTGTGAATTTCCTTTTAGCTTCTCTTAGGCTCTGCAAAGTCAAACTAGTTGTGTGTTCTGCTGCTATGTATGAAACTCCACATTGAATTAATACTTTACATGCATATTATCAAATTTTCTTGTGTTTTGTTTTCAACTTCTCCATGCTAGAGTCCATTGAGTGGTCCTTTTCTTCCTGCTGCCCCAGTAAAAACAACCATGCCGACTGGTACGCAGCCACAAGTCCAACCCCATCCCCAAGGTCAAAAGAGACGCTTCACTGAGGAACTACCAGATGAGAGAGAGTCAGGACTGCTGGGATATCAGGTGGAATAAAATCGGCAATTTTACTTCATTCACCAAAATGGAACTTGGCTAGAGAGAGATTGTTACTAGCACAGTTTATTTGGCAGTGGTCATGCAAGACCTTTGGCAGATGGCAGCAATTGTTACAAAACATCAAGACCACGCTTTGGTTTCTTTGAGTGGATGCACTGTTCTTAAACTGTGACTTCCTTGATTCATTGGCAGCTTGCTTTCCATACGCTTAATCTTTCATGAAGAATAGCGGTGCGTTCAGGTCAAAGAGATGACAATAGCGTGTTGCTAGTTAGTTTAAAGGGAGATTATTGGGGTCTTTTGTGGGTCTTTTGGCTGGCCTTGTGTGAGGGCTGGGAGGGAAATGTGGTAATAACTTCCAGATTTTCCTGTTTACCTTTCTTGCAGGTTGCACTTGAGAGGATTTCAAGAAGCCTAGTTTTAAGAGATTGATTTTATTTTTTTAGATAGCGAATGTTAAACAGTTGACTTTAATAAAAATAATTTTGAGTTCTTCAGGCATATATGTGAGAAAAGGGAGTTTCTGCAAATGCTTCTCTGATGATACACGCCTGCTCACAGGCCGAAACCCTTAATAAAAGCTTTACCTAGAGACAATAAGGAACAGCCTATATGTTAGACCCGATATTAGTATCTTGAGCCAAGTTTACTGTGGCATGAGGTCTATACAGTATTCAGAATTATCTGACTGAGGAGGTAATAAGTTGATCTGTGAACTAAGCAGCTATCTTTACTCTCCTGAACTACTGAAAAGGTGGAGTAGCTCGTGTGGTTTCTTCTAATATTGGTGCTCAAGCGTGTTTCTTACTACATAACCCTCAGTATTTTTAGGAGAAAGCATTTTGTTTAACAATGGCGATTAGTGGTTTCTTCTGCTAGTTGGCAATATGCTCTGAAAAGTTGGGTTTCCTATCATTATCATTAAGGAGCTATAGCTTATGTTATAGTTGTAGACTTGCTAATGCCGTGTGTTTTTCTGCTCATAGCATGGACCCATTCATATGACTAATTTAGGTACAGGCTTCTCCAGTCAGAGTGAAATCGATGGAGCCGGATCGAAGCCAGCAAGTTCCTCAGGAAAGGAGAGAGAGAGGGACAGGTGAATGATGAAAAAATTATGTTCAGATCTTTTCTGATTCTGATGGAAAGCTTATTTCAGAGTTGATCTGTGTTTCATGTTCTCTTCTGTGACTTGGGGGTTGGGGGGTGTTTGTTTTGTTGTGGGCGGGGTTTTTTGTATGGTGGTTGTTTGGTTTTTTGGGTTTTTGTTTTTTTTTTTTTTTTTTAAGAAGGGATGCAAGGGTTACCTTTTCATGTTAATTTCCACTCCTCCCTAAGTCTCTATGTGCTTACTTTGTCTGGGTCTGGTATTTTGCCAGCTTCTTGAGATAACAGGATATTCTTGTGAAATAGGTTAGCACTTACACTCTAAATGATTCAAATTTTAAAACAAATCTGGAAAAGTTTTAAGCTTGAAATATTGCAGCCTGAAGTTTCAGGGAAAGATTTACTTCCAGGGATGGGGCATCCACAGATTCTTTGGAAACCCAGTCTCTCATCACCATTCAGTAAAGAATTTCTTCCTTATATCTAACCTAGATCTCCCGTCCTTCAGCTTCAGACCCTTCCCCCTTGTCCTGTCACTCCCTGCCCTTGTCACCAGTCCCTCTCCAGCTTTCCTGGAGCCCCTTTAGGGACTGGAAGGTGCTCTGAGGTCTCTCTGGAGCCTTCAGTTCTCCAGGCTGAACAAGCCCAACTCTCTCAGCCTGTCTCCATAGCAGAGGTGCTCCAGCCCTCTGAGCATCTTCATGGCCTCCTCTGGACTCGCTCCAACAACTCTGTCTTTCTTGTCCTGGGGACCCCAGAGCTGGACACAGTACTGCAGGGGGGGGGTCTTGAGAGCAGCATTTTAGAGAGAGGATCCCCTCCCTCGACCTGCTGGTCACACTGCTTTTGATGCAGGACACTGTTGGCTTTCTGGGCCACAAGCGCATGTTGCTGGCTAATGTCCAGTTTTTCATCCAGCAGTACCCCCAGGTCCCTCTCAGCAGGACTGCTGTCAACCCCTTCATCCCCCAGCCCATATTGATAACGGGGCTTGCCCTGACCCACGTGCAGGACCTTGCACCTGGCCTTGCTGAACTTCATGTGGTTCACACAGGCCCACCTCTCCAGCCTGTCAAGGTTCCTCTGGATGGCATCCCTTCCCTCCAATGTATAGACACAGCTTGGTGTCATCTGCAGCCTTGTTGAGGGTGCACTAGATCCCACTGTCCATGTCATTGATGAAGACATTACACAGCGTTGGTCCCAGTGCGGACCCTTGAGGGACACCACTTGTTACTGGTTTCCACTTGGACATTAAGCCGTTGACAGTAGCTCTTCGGACACAGCCATCCAGCCAATGCCTCACCTATCTAACAGTCCATCCATTAAATCCATTTCTCTCAGATTTAGAGGTAAGAAGTTGGGGGGGGTATCGAAGGCCTTGCATAAGTCCAGGTAGGTGACATCAGCTGATGCAGTCACTCCATTGTAGAACGCCACTAGATTAGTCAGGCAATTAAAAGTTAAACTCCTCAGGTCAAGGACTGAGTTACGAATTTGTTTGCTATTACCTTTGACTCTTTGCTTTTAAAAAAGAAAAAATAAAGGCTTGCTTTGATTTAAATAGGCAGTTGATGCCTCCGCCAGCTTTTCCTGTCACTGGGATGAAATCAGAATCTGAAGAAAGAAGTGGTGCGGGGTCTTTACCAGGCAACCATGGTGAGTGTAATGAATAAAATATACTTGTAAGTCAAGTCTCCTTTCCCAAATGAATTTGCACTGGTCTTAGTATTTGTTTAAATAGGTGATTTTTTTTTTTGGCTGTTCTTTATACCACATTGTTTAAGTGAAAAGCAGATCACATTGCACTGCTCTAAAATCCCTTCTGTTCGCTGTGATTATACACACATAATGCTTCTCTTTAAAACTTTAATAAATATTTGTATGAATGAAGAGAGCGTAATTAGTGAAGGACTCCAGACAGGTATTTTTGACCCATCAGTCAGCTGAGGCACAGAATCTCACAGAGTTGTTTTGTAACATGGCTCTCGTGTGGCTTTACGTTGTGAACAGCTGTTTCTAGAGGCACTAAGGAGTGTTGATGGGAGTGATGGTTCCGGTGTGTATTTACAGACATGAGTTCTGTCTGCAAACAACAGAAGTGCTGCCAGATTTCATCCTTTCATAGGGCTGTCATACATCAAGTATTTGCAGCTTGGTACAACATGTGATCATTGTAACTCTCCTGGTAGTTTAGTGCCTTTCAGGTCTGCAGTACATCATGTTAGCCTGTTTAACCTTAGTTTTTCTGCAGTATTGGTCCCAGAGATTGGTCTTCTGTTAGCTTTCTTTTGAACAAAATTTCTACTTTTCTTTACATATTTATCTCTTTAACGGTGAAATTGCTATCACTTAGACCCATTTGCTAACTTTACCTTTTTTTGTGTGTTTCTTTCTTCTTTCTCTGTTCTCTTACATGGTTCTGATGGATCACATGTGCTGTTGCTGGTGCTGTTTCGTGTGGCCTTCGCCCTTGGATGACCATTGGCCTTGTGACCTCAAAATGGTGTCCAACTAACAATTTACAATTAACGTCTTTTTTTTATTAACTCGTTTTGGGGCATTTTATCTCTTTTTATTTTTATTTTTCCTTCTTGGGGGCTGGGGGGATTGTTTTGTTTTCCCCTCCTAGATCATCAAGCTAAGAAGATGAAAACTGCAGAAAAGGGCTTTGGATTAGTGGCATATGCTGGAGACTCATCAGACGAAGAGGAGGAACATGGTGGCCATAAAAACGCAAGTACTTTTTCACAGGGATGGAGTTTGGGATACCAGTACCCTTCCTCACAACAGCGAGCTAAACAACAGATGCCATTTTGGATGGCACCGTAGAAGCTGCAGAAGAGTTTTCATTCTTTCCCCCCCCCCCCCCCTCTAGCAATAATGCATGTATATTACAGAATGAACTTTGCAAATACACATTGTTTTTACATTTGCAGACGCTAAAGGTTCAGTATTCCCCCTTGAAAGGGCTCCATTATTTTTAAAATCCTTATTTCTGCAGTGAATTTGTCAATTAAAAAAAATAGTATTCTGATGGGGCTAGTCCCTTATACAATGGGGGAAGCACTATAAAGAGAAACTGGGGAAGCCCGTCGGTCTGCATTTCCCATTTTTCCAGGATAACTTAAAAACAGAGTCAGTCACGCTGACTTTGTTCTACACCTGGTGTTCATGTTTTACTGGGTGTTCCTGCTGTCAGCCTGTGTTTGCAGTCCCATTGAGCTAACGGTGACCCCAGCTTCAATGTTCAGACTTTCAACGAAGGAAAGGCATATACAGCAGCTCTGAAACACTTTGGGGATCACATTTCCTAAAAATTTGTTTTTACTTTAAGCATCTCCTGTAACTCAGCACTGTTTTTTCTCTAAGATGGGGTTTTACTAACCCCACAATTTCTCGTTCTAGCCAGATGTCGGGGTGGGGGGATGCTCAGGTTTTTTGGATGGGGTTCATCTTGTCACTAATCCCCGGGTGGACTTGGCGCTGTAGTGCTGGTACTTAATCTTCTCCTGTCTCCCCTGGATTCCTTCCCGTCAGCAGTTCAGAACGAACTCCTTCTCCCCATCTCTTAACTTGTTTGCTTCCTTGATCCTACCCCTTCATTTCACGGTGGTTTAACAAAGAAAAGGCAGGCAGCAACTGGGTCCACACAGCGCCGGTGACCCCAGCGCAGGTGTTGCTCTTGCTTTGAAGCATGGAAGTGGAACCCGGGAATACGTTGTTGGATTGTTGACAGACATGGACTTCTTGGTGGGGTGGGCTGCTGCAGAAAGAACTCTTTTGTACGGAGGAGTGATGCATGGGACTGCGATGATGTGCCGGTCAGCTTTTGAAAGAGGAGAAATAGTTTTAAAAATGGGCATGTGTGTCGCTGCTGCACACACTGAAAGACCTTGCTGGCTCACTTGTACAAACATTCTTTCCTATGTGTTGTAAATAATTAGAACCATACTTTCATTATAAATAAATGTATAAATATTCTGCTTCGTGCTGCTTTTTTGGGTGAGGTTTGACTCCAGCGCAGGCAGAACGCGTGGCAGTAAACTTTCGGGATGCGGGTGGAGAGCCCTGGGCCCGGGGCAGCAGCTGTGGGGAGCGGGTGGGCGGTGCTAGGACCGCGCCTGCGCTGGCCCCGCCGGGCCGCCGTCCGCTCTCCGCCCCCTCAGCGCGGGCCGGGCGGGGGCGTGGCCGGCCGCTCGCTGGCGGTGGAGGAGCCGCCGCCATTTTGGTGTCGCCGCCTCGGCTGGGAGCAGCGGCCGGTCGGATGCGGTGCGGGGCAGCCTGACGGTGAGGAGGAAGGGGGTGGCGGCGGTGGGGCAGGGCCGGGCGAGGGGCTCCCGGTGCTCACGCTCTTTCCTCCTCTTCAGCGGCGGCGGCTTCTTCAGCTCTGAGGAGATGGATTCTGGAGCCCGCCCGGGCGGCGGCAGCAGCGCTCCGGGGCAGTCCCGCGAGTACAAGCTAGTGATGCTGGGCGCCGGTGGCGTCGGCAAGAGCGGTGCGTACGGCTGCTCCGGATGGGACCGCGGGGCCGGTCCGCCGCCGGAGGGGGAACGGTGGCCCTGAAGACCCTCCGTCCTGCCGTGGGTGGGGCCGCCGCCTTCCCCTCAGCTGCGCGGAGCTCCACAGGGAGCGCGGGTGGCGGGAGCGCCGGCGGGCTCGGCCGGGCGGCTGCGGGGGGACGTGTTGCTGGAAGAAAACAGCCGTGGTTTGGGCGCTGCTACCCCCCTTCCCCCCCCCCCCCCCCCGGGGTGTCTCGGAGCGCAGTGTCTCATCCTCGTCCGCGTTTTGGCTGTGCCCAGCTTTTTTCTTAAACTCGGAGCGCTTTGTTGAGGACAAGGGCGTAGGTCTGTTTCTGAGTTATTTAAACTGTTTCATCTACCATATTTCTTTCAAGTCTTGCACTGAGTGTGCTTTTATCTTTTAGCTGTTAGTGAAATAATGTGTTTGAGCGTGTTGTGAACTGAATGCTGAAGCTGCAGGTGTTTACCGAGACTTGTGCAATTGTGTCTCTGATTTTTGTTTCCAGCCATGACCATGCAGTTCATCAGTCACCGGTTTCCAGAGGATCATGATCCCACAATTGGTAAGAAAAATCTCTCTTTTCTCTTTGCTGTTCACTCCTCTTAGCAGGTTAAGGTATTGTGGAGTCCATTGCTTTAAAGTACTCAAAGCTATAAATTTGCCCATAAATTGAGGATCCTAGTCCCTTAGATTACTCATTTAAAGGTATTAGGAGTTCTGAGACCTCTGTGAGGACTGGGACACGTCCTGAGCTTTAGATCTTTAATGGTTTTCCTATCGCGTATATTCAGGCCACGCATTATCTATTCGTATGTTAGCGGACAAGGATGATAAACTGCTGATAAGTGAGTATTAGTTGTCTATTCAAAAAATCTAGTCTCCATGCTGTAGATCAGCTCTCTGCTATTAATTTGTCAGGCCAAATTGTGCTCTGTGTTTTAGAATTTGGGAGGGATGAAAGTGCTTAACAACTTAGTGTATTGCTGTATGACTTTTGCAGCATCTCTAAGAGAAACCTTAACCAACAGTTACACTGTGGGAAACCAACAGTTACAAAGTGGGAAAAAGAGCCAGCTTCTTGTTGAAAGGGGACTGTTGTAGTGTGACAGTGCTGATTTAGAGAGGCAGAATGTTTATTGGTTTACTTTTAAGAAAATGGCAGTTGGTGGCCAATTCTTCTCTTCAATCGCGGGTATTTTCTTTCTTTGAGAAAAATGTAATGCTCTTACTCTGTGCTTTCCACTGAGGTGTCCAAAATGAACTTATTGGATGTGGTCTCATGTCTGTCAGAAATAACATGTACAATGGCATGATTTTAGCAAATGGTTGGGAGGATACTAAATCGTAGAATCCCAGACTGGTTTGGATTGGAAAGGACCTCAAAGCCCATCCAGTTCCACCCCCCTGCCATGGGCAGGGACACCCTCCACTAGCCCAGGTTGCCCAAAGCCCCATCCAACCTGGCCTTGAACACTGCCAGGGAGCCAGGGGCAGCCACAGCTTCTCTGGGCAACCTGTGCCAGGGCCTCACCACCCTCACAGGGAAGAATTTCTTCCTCATACCTAATGTAAATCTCCCCTCCTTCAGCTTAGGCCCTTCCCCCTTGTCCTGTCACTCCCTGCCCTTGTCACCAGTCCCTCTCCAGCTTTCCTGGAGCCCCTTTAGGGACTGGAGGGTGCTCTGAGGTCTCCCTGGAGCCTTCAGTTCTCCAGGCTGAACAAGCCCAACTCTCTCAGCCTGTCCTCATAGCAGAGGTGCTCCAGCCCTCTGATTATCTCCATGGCCTCCTCTGGACTCACTCCAGCAGCTCCATGTCCTTCTTGTATTGGGGCCCCCAGAGCTGGATGCAGTACTGCAGGGAGGTCTCACCAGAGCGGAGTAGAGGGGCAGAATCCCCTCCCTCGACCTGCTGGTCACGCTGCTGGGGATGCAGCCCAGGACACGGGTGGCTTTCTGGGCTGCCAGCGCACATTGCTGGGTCATGCTGAGCTTCTCATCCCTCAACACCCCCAAGTCCTTCTCCTCAGGGCTGCTCTCCATCCATTCTCCGCCCAGCCTGTAGTTGTGCTGGGATTGCCCTGACCTGTGTGCAGGACCTTGCACTTGGCCTTGTTGAACTTCATGAATTCACCATGAAATTCTGTCGACACCAGAACAATTAAAAATTTAATTTGTTGTTAAATGAAGATCAGTCTAGTATAGTAATAGTACCAGATTAGATGCTCCTAGTGTAACATTCTTTTTGTGAATTGATGACTAATGAGTATTGCAGTTGTATTCTAATTTTCTTCTTTCTGATATGCCGTGAATTCACAGAGGATGCTTATAAAATACGAATACGCATTGATGATGAACCTGCCAATCTGGATATTTTGGACACAGCAGGACAGGTATGTGAGTAATAATAAGTGAATTGCGAGGGTGTTAAGTAGTCTGTAATGGTCAGATGCAGAGAAAGAAGTCCTATGAAAGTTTGCCTTTCTTTTCTTCCAAATTGTTTTTTGAGCTCTTTTACTTCTAAGCGTCATGTTGCTTATAGCATCTGTATCATACTACCTATATGTAGGCAGCTCAGATGGTACTCTGGTTTCATGCAGTGCTTTCTCTGTTGCACCTTGCTGTTCATGATCAACAAGCAGTACATACTGGCTGATAAATGATACGGTGGTATGATTTCTATAGGGAGTGAAACTTGGTGTTAATCCCAAACATATGTAATATCTTGTCCTATATATAATGGGACAAGAAGATGGATGACCAGCTTGTTTACAGAGTTCCTCTGCAGCTGTTTTTGGAATGCATATTTTGTTTCCCATTCTGAGCAAGTTAGAAAGTCATTGTATTTGTACAATTGAAATGTAATTGTCTGTTTCTAGGCAGAGTTTACGGCCATGAGAGACCAGTACATGAGGGCTGGCGAGGGATTTATCATCTGTTATTCAATCACAGACCGACGCAGTTTCCACGAAGTGCGTGAGTTCAAACAGCTAATATATCGTGTTCGACGCACTGATGATACTCCTGTGGTCCTGGTGGGAAATAAATCTGATCTGACACAGCTACGGCAGGTAAATGGCACAAAAGAGGCCTACAATTGCAAGCTATTTCTGTTGTAAAATGCAGTAATACAAGAGGTTATACTCTTAATTTTTTTGCATGTGTACTATATAATAAGTTGAACAGTAGAGAAGTACTTGTTTAACCCGGAACGTATTGAATAACCAAATGTGTATAGCAATCACAAAAGTAAAGAGTAAAATTTTCAAGTTGATGCTTTTGGGTTTCAACTGCTCTTGGGCTTTCCCTTTTTTTTTTTTTTTTTTTTTTTTTTTTTAATTCGTGAAAGGAGATAGTGTTACTAGAGATTTAACATTCTGTAAACCACTTGCAGATACTAGTACAAATTGCAAATGCAAGTGTGCTAAGAAAAGACATGTCATAATGGAGAGCTTGAAGAAGAATGGAGAGAAAGGAAAATTACTGTCAGCTTAAGAAAAGCATAACTACCATCTGTGGGAAAACAGTTTTAAGCAGAGCTTCACTCAAAGGAAACATTCTTTGGAAAACAAGTTTCCAGAGGTTCTGTTTGTACACCTGGAATTAGATGAATTTTCAGTGTGTGTTGTAGCAGTAAAATTGTGGTAGCTATGGGAGAGCACCCATGCTAAGAGATGTGAAGTAAAGGATGAGGAGTGGGTGTTGTTTTTATGTGGCCAGTCAGTTTTTGCTTTGGTTTTGGTTTGGTGTGGGTTTTGTTTGGAAAGGTTTTGCTTGGTTCTGGGGAGTAGTTTTACCTTTAGTTATAAAAGATTTTGACCAGGAGAAGGAAATACCTTTTGTTTACCAAACTGACAAATGCTTGTGTTAGGGCTTGAGGGCCGCTCATGTTAGGTGACATCGAGATTAAGCTCCAAGAAAAGAATATTCTTTCGAAGGATTTTGTTGTTTCATGAATGACCAGAGAGTTTCTTGCAGATGATTGCTGTACTAGAGAAGTGATGGGTGAAAGAGAAAGAAAAACAGGTTTGTAGAGATCAGTGGAAATGAGCTGTTCTGGAACTGGGAGCGTGCCTGCACAGTTACAGAGCAAGCAGAACAAGCAATGGTAAAGAAATAAACTTTCTGGTTTTGGCTTTCTTGACAAGTGTGATTTTTTTTTTTTCAGGTTTCCAAAGAAGAAGGCTCTGCTCTAGCACGAGAATTCAACTGCCCTTTTTTTGAAACTTCAGCTGCATACCGTTATTATATTGATGATGTATTTCATGCTCTTGTGCGAGAAATCCGCAGGAAAGAAAAAGAAGCAATAATGGCAATGGAAAAAAAATCAAAACCTAAAAGCAGCGTGTGGAAAAGACTGAAGTCACCATTTAGAAGGAAGAAGGATTCAGTCACTTGAGCAGAGAGAATTCCTCTGCAAAATCAAACAAAACCTGTGAACAGCCATTTGTAACCAAAGGGTTTAATGACAACACCTTGACAGCATGTTTTAAACCTGATGGGAATTTTATGAGGGAATGCATAACTTTTACCAATTATTTTTGTTTAGAATGGTATTCCCTTAATTTTGGATATTTAACTTAAGACACAGTAACAGTTGTACTTTTGTTTGTTGTCTTTTTTTTTCTTTTTACTGGATCCAGCAAATGTTGCTTGTATGTCGTTGGTTACAAATGCTGATAGGTTTATGCCCCTGCACTTTTGAATGTTTGTCTTCAGTCACTGCGTACTGGAAGCTGAATTGTGTAAAATATTGCTGAAGTCTACCCAACCTAACTTAACTTTTTTTCCCTAGTTGTTTGCACAAGAAAATGTTGCTGCTCTCTGGAGCAGTAACCCACATCACAAGAGGTGGCTTGTCAAGGTCGTGCTGAAAAGTGGTTTACAAAGCATATGTCATGACTAGCAGCCTTGGCCGTGTACAGATGTCATTGAACAGAGCTATGCTAGAGGTCTTGTGTTCTCATCGAATAGATTTTTTCCAGCAAAAGTAATGGTGGAATACTTGTACAAGTTTATCTGAATTATCAGTTAATCAGCAGTGTTGTAGGTGGGATTCTAAACAAGTCAGAAAAAGCAAATTATGGTTCCGATGGCAGCTATAACTTGGCAACAGTGCATGAATATGTAGCATTTTCCTACTGTATATAGCATTTACTGTGTTGTCATAGCACATGTAAGGATGCTGTAGATGCTGTAGAAACCACAGCTTTGAGTTTTCCGACTTGCTTGTTAAAAATTACGGCTGTAATGGTGCACTGGCTTATTTATTTACATTCAGTTTTATGTTCTTGTCTTAAAGGAGCCAGTATCTTTGTGAAGTAGAAGTCTCTAATGTAGTAATTTCAAATTATTCTATGATAACTACGTTGTAGAGAACATGACTGATACTGAGGTATCTGGGCCAAGATTTTATATCCCTAATACTGCTAAGATTCTTCCAGTGCAGTCTTAAAAGTTGCCAGTGCAGTGGAAGGAAGCAATTAGCTGGGTACAGCAACAGTCCCAACAGATACTCACACCCCTGACCTTACATACGCAGGTGGTCCAGGCAGTGCAGGTATAGGTCATCTTATGCTCAGTAAAGAACAATTTGGTTAAAAAAGTTCTTTTGAGGCAGACTCTCTGTGTGTAGAGATATTCTTTGCTTTCAAACTGATTTACATACACATCAGTTAGAGAATTTAAATCCAGCAGAGACACACGAATGTCTGGTGTTCCTCTTGGTTTTGTGGTTTGTTTTTTTTTTAGTAATAGAACAAGTCATAGTTGGGTAACTTAGACATGGTTAAAATAAGTTTCTCAGAGAACTAAGTGCCTAGAATCTTTCAGTTTAAGAGTGAAAGAGCTTAGTAGACTAAGTGTAGCATAGCTTCTATTTTTCTTCGATCATCTGTGTCAGTAACTATGTTAATCTTACTGATCAAAAATCAGATCCATGATGTCAGCCTTCGTGTGCTGCATGTGATAGTGCAGTCAAAACTGAAAATTCATATGTAAAAGGATTAGTACAAGAAGTGAGGATAGCAAATATATAAACTTAAGCTTTTTTTCTTGCTAAACTCCGTATTGCTTAAGATACAACTGGAAATTCTGTGCCTATTGGTTTTAAGAGTATTTGTAAGATTTAAAAAAAAAAACCTGTAACGAGAAATTTGGAGCAAGGTTACATCCTTTTATTTTGTTTGTGGCTGAACTAAACATTTAAACTGATTTCTCTTTCTTATTTCCACTGCTCCAGTGTTACACTACACTGGTAATAATCACACGTGTGGTGTTTGACAAAGGCTGAGAATAATTCAGATTGTTTAGAATTTAAGACCTCTTTTACGTTAATGGTGTGAGCAGTTCTGTGTGTCTTTTCAGTAGTTACTGGTTTAGGACTGAAAGCCCTCGTAATCATTCATGGTTGGATGAAATGCTGTCTGTAGCTCAGATCAAAATCCTAGGAAAACCATCTAGCAGAAGATTTCAGGAGAAGGAGACAGCAACAGCTAAGAAGTTGCTCTGAAAGCAGTTGCTGATTCTGTCATAAAAATTATTTCAGACCAGTTTTCTGGTAATGCTGAGCAGGGGCCTTACGGTGATTACAAGTTTTCCCTGTGCTTTTCCTTGATACAGGAAGTTAACAGAAAATGTTAGTCAGCTTCCTACGTTCAAAGTTTTCAGATAATCTGTAAGGGTAACCTGTCAGCAGTGCTGAAAGCTGTACAGGACTATTTTCATCTTAAATAAGTGATATCTGTGCCTTATGTGATTCCTTCAATGCAATGTGTGTGTTTACTAATGCCTTTGTGAGCCTGTTGCTTATAGAATTATTACATCAGAACAGCAGCAAGCACTTTTTTTTACACAGTGTTATTCAAAAAGAGTTTTATTTTTGTCATGTATGAATTTGTACACAGAATTATTGTTTTATTTGACACAATATATAATTTTTAATACAAATATTTGCATTTGATGTTTTAATCTGTGGTGTCTAGCATGATGGGTAGAAGGCCATTCAGCCTGAAAGTGCTGAAAAAGGAGAGCTCATGGTGTGTCTGTAAATTATTTTGGAAAAGGCTTATCTTGCTCAAAAAAAAGAGTTGGTATGTTACATTTAAGTGGTGCAAAGCCTAAATATTCTGTGATGTGAGTCTGGTGCTAAATTGTTTAAGTATGATCTGGACATTTTGCAAGTGCATTACTGTACCTGTGTATGCTCTGCCTAAAGCGTGTTGACTTTCCGAGTTTTAGTTACACGTGGGGCAAGGGCAGCTGCATGAGGTAAGTGTCTAAATCTTTGCCCAGATCCTTGAGTATTGGGGCCAAAGAAATCCCTCTGCACTTGCCACTGCCTCGGTTGCTCTCCACATTGGTGGTTTGCATTTTCTTACTTTGTACTGGGTTTAGATTCCTTTGGGCTTTGGTATAGTTGTTTTTTCTTCCTTTAAGGTATTTATGCTGTAGCCAAATTTGCAATATAATTCTTGCTTTATGACTATCAAAAGGCTGCTGTCATCACTTGGGTTGGGTTAGGATCTCCCCTTGTAGAATCGGGTGAATGATGATCTAGTGGTAGAGGTGCAGAATGTTTTCGCTTTCGCAGACAGCGTAAACATCTCCCAGTGCATTCCCTAGGTACCACAGAATCCCAGACTGGTTTGGGCTGGAAGGGACCTCAAAGCCCATCCAGTTACACCCCCTGCCACGGGCAGTGACACCCTCCACCAGACCAGGTTGCCCAAAGCTCCATCTCTTGTAACCGTGTCTTGTAAGAATCATCTTGGCGGCAGTAACTCAGGTCTGCATTTTCTGGTCTGGAGAGACACGCTTAAATTGTAGTGGTTATGGCAATAATGTCCCTAATCGAGTTTATATCTGGTTTGTTGTCTAAACAGATGAGTTGGCAGATAAATCTTCCCCTGGTTGAAAGCCTGATGCATGTTACCCACTTCTGCTTTTGTGGGAAAGCCCTTGGACTATAATTTGGACTAAATGCAAGATTCTTGGAAGGTTAACTCTGACATATTTCTTTTCAACATGTCCAGTTGACAGCTGTGAATCCCAAGTGGCGTGCAGGTGTCATGGTTGTTTATTGTCTTCAGGTGACAGAGTATCTGTCCATCACCAGCTGATGATCAGGAGTGATTTAAAGCACACTTTGGAAGCTGCTCGTTGTCCAAGAACCTTTGAAAAGCTAGAAATTAATGAAAATTTGGTAGACCTGCAAGGCGTTTTCAGCAACTTCAAGTGACTTCAGGATATTTTCTAAGTAGTGGTAATACAACCGTGACAGCTTTCGTAGTGTTATTTTTGTCCTGTGTGCAGCTTTCATCCAGCCATTTAATAGTCCAGCTCCTTCCTAAGCCAACAGGAAATATTCCATGTCTATCCAGCTCTTAATACCTTGAAAGCCATGACGCATCACAGCTCATTCCATTTTGCAGACTAGTTAAGAATATATATTAAAAAAAAAAAAATATATATATATATATATAACAACACTGACTCTTAAGGCGCGTTCTCTTAGGGCTCCCTGGTATCTCATCTGCTGTGTCTCCTTGCTCCTTCTGGTTTTCATCCTTTTTCAGAGTTGACAACGTTCCTTCTTATTCCAGGACAGCTTTGCTTCAGAGTCGCAGGTGAGATACAAAATACCCAAATAGAGTTCAGCAGCTATCGCACCCCCTACCTACTTAATCCTTCCATACGTACTGAGTAAAGATCTGAAACACGACTACCTTTTCCTAATGCTGAGCTCTCCTTGCTCGTGCTGTTACTTGTGTTATTCACCATGGATTGGGCCGGTTTATCCGAAGTCAGTGTGTTAAAATGTATTCAGTGATAGGTAGCAGTTCTTCAATAATTTTGCTACGTCTCTGTTGCGTTCTCCATAAATAAAGGAAACATGATTTAGACCAAAAGAAAAGGCTAATTTTGCATCTTTTTTGGCTACGTGGCTTTCAAAAGTAGACCGAAACAAATTACTTTGCAGACATTCATACTAAAAATTCAATGTGTTAAGATCTAGAGACAAATTAGAGGAAAACCTCTAATTATCGTGTTAGAAGCAGATGACTAAGAGCTTACTATTTAGGCTTCTCCTTAGAAATTAGAAGCTGTTTCAGCTGTTCCAGTGGTGACCCCTTTCTTAAAGGGCATGCACAAATCTGTGGAATGAAAAAATTCCTGCTACTGCATTCTTACAATTCTTTCTCCAACATGATCGTTAAGTGCCATTTATCTGTGATCTAAATAGTTACAGGAGTGGGTTTTTTGTATAAAAGCTTACCGCAATGGAAACTTTGAATAAAAATGACCTCACGGATCGAAGTGGGTACTGTTGCGTACTGGGCGCCTGGGTCTCTGAGCGTTCACACAGGTGTCAATGTGTGGGAAAAGAGCGTTTTGGTATTTCATCTCCCCGAGGCTGGGCTCAAAGGCATTCAAGGTTGTAATTACCAAGATCTGCCCACAAACACCGTATCCATCACCAGAACTGGAGAAGGATCTAACACTGCCGTAGCGTGTGTGTGTGTAGTTGAGCAAATTTTGCAGTTTACTGTCCGCTTTGACCGTACTAAGAAAATCTTTCATATGTTCTGTGGTGCTGATACAGATCTACTTTGCGTGATTTTATTACAGGAATGCAAAACTATAACGTCTCCTTGCTGTTAATAAAGGTCAGTCTTTTGCTGAGATAACAAGAAGTTGTTTACAAAAGTGCAAAACTGGTAAAATTTAAGATACGTGGCGGTTAATTACATGTAACTGAGAACTGGGGGGAAAAAATTGCCAAAATTCCTGCTGAATTAATACTTGTGTCACAAGACTGGAGGCGAAAAACAAAATACTTAATCTTCTGGTTTCCATGTAGTATCTGGGTCATGGGCAGCTTGCTGACGTGCCGTCTCTCTCACACCTGTATAAATCTGGTTGCGGGTAAACTTAGAGACCTGAAGATGAACGCTCCCGAGCTGTCCTTTGTTCTCCAGCACGAGCCAGCTGTCTTCTAGCTTGTGCTTTTGCCACAGCAAATGAGCAAAACTGGAACGTTTCACTTGGCATAGGCCGAGGTCATTTCTTCCAGTGAGTCTGGCCATTAAGTTGACAGAAGATGCACAAAAAGCATATGACTTGAATTTGCGCTCTAACAGCTAAACCACTAGATGGCCTGCGGTGGAAGAACTAGTCACCTAACTGGGACGGAAAGGTTAATTCTGACAAATGCTCTCTTTGCTAATAATGGGCTTTAATTCCTGCATGTAATTTGAATGCTATACGAAGAAATAAACCCTAGAAGTACAGAAAAAAAAAAACAACCCTCCTCTGAAAACATTACCAAAACTCAGTATTGAGAAACGTTACCTTAGGATGACTAAGAAAGGATGAAAATGAAAAAAATATAAAGCTTATTACTTGGCCCAAAGATACATGTATGCACAAACATGGTCTCACTAATATGCATGAACCAGCAAAACCAATATTGCCATGAGATCTCAAAGAACACTGGGATGAATTTGCTTTAATCTTTTCATCTTTGGTTTGGGGGGTTTCACTGTTGTTTGTTTTCTGTGTTACAAATAATAGAGTGCAGCACTTTGAAGACAGGATAAGAAAAGGTGGAATAGTTCTCCTCTAGACTCATTGGGTGACCATGATGTGAAGTTATTTGGAAATACAGATGTGCTCTGCAGAGAATATCAGTAGTAACAATTTAAAAAAAAATTCTATACATTGGTGATGGCCAAGACACTGACTCAATCTGTCAGCGTCCAATATGATCAGATGATACGCTATACAGGCTTGCTATTGGATTTTTCTGTCTGGGCTGTGCAGCTCTTGTGTTAAGGGCAGATTTCCTGTTCAACCCTTTTATACTTTTTTCCCCCACCATTCCCAAACTATTTTTTTTTCACCAGACCTGTTACTGCTATATCATTTTAAGAAAAAAAAAATGACTTGAGAGCATCAGCTCAGGCTTCGGGCTGTAATGTGTGGTAACACGTTGATTTTTCTCCTGTCTACACTCCTGGTGTTCCTTTCAGAGACTTAAACATATATCCTAAGGTATGACATAAATATTTCTTTTAATGATAAGAGGATTTTAGTACATAGATCTATGTTGTGACTCATTCTTTTAACAGCGTAATATGTGAGACACTTGGTATTTGCTAAATTTTGCTTCGCTGAACTCCTGTTCGTCTTGTTACATTCATTAGCAGGAAGGACTCAGACAAACTTTTACAAATTTTGGCTTTCTGGATGTAACCTGAAGTCTGAATTTTTACATCTGTTTATCAACATTCTGTTCAGGACCAAAAATCAAGGTGGTGAGCTCCCTGTGGTAAGATGCACTGCTTGTTTAAATTTTTAAAAAGTCAAGGTTATATAAACTGCACATTGCCCAAAAAAATCTTACCCATGTTTTTTTTATTCTTTTCTCGGTGCAGATGATTCCAACCCTTCCCCTATCCCAGCTGAAATTAATGTGTCCCAAGTTCGTTGTGACTTGGAACATATCTTACCCTTCTCGGCCCAAAGGTGCTCAGCGCTCCTGCGCCTCCCTACAGCTTCCCTTCGGGAGTCTGGGGAGGGGTAACAGGCTCCTCGTGCTCTCATTTATTTTGGGTACACTTTTAATATTTTTTTTTTCCCCCAACAGCTGGCTGCTTTTCTTCAGTGACAATGGGATGTCCCTAAGTGGCTATTGAGACCTTTGAGATGACTAATTTCAGGACCAGATGAGTTAATGTACTGATGTACATGATGCAACAGGTTCTGTGTTGATGTAAAGTCTAAAAATCACCGTTACAGGCCCTTCCATGTTGGGAGGAAGGGTAGAACTACTGTGCAATATGGTAGAGGTAAAGGGGAGTGTCGTTTCGGTTTTTTCGTGTGGTTGGTTTTGGGGTTTTTTTTGTTTGGTTGGTTTTGGTTTTGGTTTGTTTTTGTGGTTTTTTTCCCTAGGCATTGCCTTGTCTGCCACTTCCTTGTGTTCTAGTTATTTCTTGGTACGTTTTTCCTTTCCTGACCCGTTTCCCGTTTGGCCCAACAGAGAAACTTTCTCCCCAAGAATCATGTACACATACCAAGATGTAGCACGGAGTGAAACCAGTTCAGATACAGCACTTGCGCTGCGTTACAGAGCTGCAGCGTGCAGGCACAGTGGCTTTCTGGTGCTGCGGGCTCTGGGGGACTCGCATTGGAGACAACTTCAAGTTTTGACAATAACGGCGTTGACGTAGGGGCCCTGTGATCTGCCTGATGTGGTGGAATGGCTTGTTGAACGCTCGACATCCAGTTGCATTTTAACGAGAGTGAAATCAGGGTGCTCTGAAGCTGCTCAGAGGGACCCGTCTGATGGCAGCTACGTCCCTCTTCACACAATCCTGCGTGTTTGGGGCTCGGAAAGGAGACAGAGCTGTTCCTGACTCTGCCTGTTCAAAGGAAATACCGGAAGAGCCCTGACCCAGCGACTGCCATCAAAAGTGAATCGCATTGCCGTGGCAACACGACTCGCTCCAACGGGGAATTAGGTGAGGCAGAAGCTGTTGGAGGAGGAAAGACCCAATTGTGCTGAAAGCAGCGCAAAATCCTGCTGGTTTAAATGGCACCAGCACCCGGACCCAAGGAAGGTGGGAAGAGAGTCAGAGCTGAGCTTCCATGCTCTCCACAAAACCTGTCTCTTTTCATGGTTTGTCAAACCCATTCTGTTTGCTTTTTTTTCTTTTTCTTATGCAAATTCTTTTGTTTCTGTCTCAGCTGAATGGTGTACGAACCTGAAACAGGACATTTGTTAAAGGCATGCAATATTAGATGCAGAAGCCAAGCAGAGAAGGATGAAGAGAGATTTCCTTTCACATCTTGCACAATAAGTAGAAAATATTCAGCAACTGCACTTTGGCTGAGCATTTTTAGCCAAGTGCTCTAATAACTGTGGTTATTACCATGATAAATAACTGAAAGCGGTTAAACACTGCGATCGGTGGCAGCACAGAGAACAACGTGATTAATGGTAAGCACAGGTGTTAAATAAACCACCGTGTCCCGAGTCATTGGGCGCTGTGTTTGAATGCGTGCACAAGTCATGTGGATCACTATATGCATAATCTGCCACCGTTGAGCGATGTGCTGGAATTGAATCACCAGAGCAAGAGTTGGGTCAAGCTAGTTAAACTTCTCGAGTGCTTCAGTCACTCCTTCCTCACTATTACCAAAATAGCTGAGAATGCCACTGGCGAACCTGGGGATGAGAATGGCATCTGTTGCGGTTTGATCATTTTCATCTTTGTCCCGGAGTAATGCTGGAGAGAGTCAGTTTTTAGTGTTAACCGTGGTGTATTTGTACTAGAAAAGGCATGCGACGCACTCCAAAGAGCGTCCTCTGCACTGGGTGTGGAGGCAGGGAAGCTTGTGACCCCTCTACCTCTGGTGCAGAATTGTGCGAAGAGCCGCAGCACCGGCCACGTCTCTTTCTCTGGGACATGAGGCAATCTTTTTGTAAAGCTTGGGCTGAAACTGCCTGGTTCCTTGAAGATGAGACCCGAAGCTCGTTTTAAGTACCGAGACCCCTGAAACACCTCTGGAGACCGGTCCTTTGCTACATGGGAAGCTATCAGAGAGTGAAGTATGGCACTGGAGTGCTTGCTGCAGTCTGCGTTGCTGGGGTAACACAGCGCTCTGCTCTGTACTATTTGGCATTTTCTAAAGACATGGCTTTGTGCCTGGCAATACTGTTCTGTGCAGCGTGATGGGGAGCTGCAGAAAAACAAGTCACAGAAGCCAGATCACTCTACTGTTGCATCTTGCACAGAGCGAGATGGACAAAAGTGTTCCCGGACAATTGTTTTGACTGGGAATCCAGGAATGCTTCTAAATTACAAATGTTAGAGTCAAATCGCTTCCTTTTCTGCCCATCTAATATCCTCTTTTTTTCACTTAGATTCAACTTAGCTAATGAGTGCCAAATTATACCAGATTATAACGCCATGTAGATTACTGAGAGTTTTTGTATGTGCTAACACTTAAGTAACAGTGTGATACTTAATTTGCCAGGCTTCCGTTAATGGTCTTTTATTTCTTTGAGATTTATTTTGTGTGTACTTTTCCTGCGAATTGTCAAAGCAGAAATCCATGTTATTAGAAACAAACTCTTAAAGTATTCAGTATAGTCATGTATGTGTTGCCTGCGGTCAAACACGGCACAGTCAGCAGCTAAAGTGATTTAATTTTTATTTGTACGCTCAATGTGCGTTAACAAATTCAACATACAAGATAGCATTACATAATGTAGATTAGCTTATAGCATTATGCAGTTTCACACATGTTGAGTTAGGGTTTTTTGCCTTTTTTTTTTCTTTTTTCACACAAAGTTGTAACTGTCCAAGTTAATTTTACAATAGAAGACACAAGGTAAAGAATAACCACACCTGGGAGATTTTACAGTGAGTCCGCTGTCACTTACTGTCTATTTTATGTTTTAAAAAATATATATCTGCACATCTTCAGTTTCCTATTATTCCAGAAGAGTGTTGGAGCTACTCCTATCTGCCCGACAGCCTAAGTCTATTTACCCTGAGCATGTTTCCTTGACAAGAAGTTCATCTTTCCTTTTCAACTAAAGGAATCTTAAGGAGATCATCTAGGCTTAAGCATGCCTTTCCCACCGAAGATAAAAAAGGGAATTTTGTTGTTGTTAGTACGTCCTATTCAGGCATTTGGAGCGGTGTTGGAAAGCATGTTCCGAGGAAAAGTCGTGACAGTTGCTAAACTTCAGCAACGCAATTGCTTAGTGCAAAAACTAGGATTGAAATAGATCTACACCAATTTCCAAGGGAGAACTCGTTCTCTGGTCTGTGGCTGTGAGCCACTAGTAGAGCATGAGCTAGAAAGCATTTAAGACAAAGATAAAATCTACTGTAACCTCAGGCAGAAATCCTCGTAATCAGGATCGATAAAACACGAAGTCCATGCTTCTGTCTGCCGTGCAAGGCTGAGAAATAGAGCTTCAGCTTCAAAGCGACTTCTGTTCCTAAAAAGACCCTCTGCCTGGAAGGAAGTGTCAAGAGTAACTAGCCATGAGTGAGAAAATTCAGCTTTCCAAAAATAATTTCTCAGGAAGAGGTGCCAAAGTATTGCCAACTAACAAAGTGCTGACTGTTTGCACCAAGAGCCCTCCCAGCAGCTGGTGCTTGACACGGTGGCTGGAGAGGAAACGGAGTAAGACTTGCTCAATTATTCTACTTTCATTAGCAGGAAGGTGGAAAGGATCATTTTTCCGACAGGGCTCTAAAATTCAGTAGTCAAGTCTTGTAAGTAGTTAAATGATCTTAAAATTTTTTAATTATAATACATTATTTACATTCCACAGGGCACAGAAGAGACTGGCTGCCTGGAAGCAACTAAACGTTTACTGAAAATTTGCGGGCTTCTACATGCCTCTTTGCAAGCTCACTTCTGCCTTGTATTTCCATTGGAGAGTTCAGAAATAATTTAAATTTCTACAGCCTGTTATAGCTATTTCCACTCAGTTTACTGACAATGTTTACAATCAATCATTTGCTGCCAATTATCATCCTTTTATCCTTCCTGGCTTGAATGTAATAAGAAGCTGAATCGAGTTACTTGCCAGGATGCTCCTGTCTTGTACAAAACCAGTTCACAGGCTACTGTGTTTACCGTGAGATCTAACGCAGCTACTTCCAAACTTGTATTTGTGGAACTTTATGAACTTCTGTTCAAAACTACTGACTATTCAGGGTTAATAGCCTGAAGTGCTACAGGTCACACTCGTCAAGTAATGTTTTGACACTTCAGAGGTGATGGGAAGCATATCCCAAGTCTCAGAAGTCATTCACAATTTAAGAACTAACTCGAGCTGCCTTGAAACTCTGAGAATTAACTTCCTGGAGCCTGACATGTTTTGCAGTGACAGGCTTTGCCCCGTGTTGCCTCCCTTTCTGAGAGCTGGCTCTTAGGTAACTACAAGATCATATATAATGCAAATTGACTCAAGTATGAATGAAGAGAAGCTTTGTATTTTTTCCACTGAAAACCTCTTCCCCCAAGATATTTTCCTATCTCAGATATGTTATGCCATTATAACAGACCCTATCAATGATGTAGAACTTCACATTTAATGTTTGAAAGAATCGGCAAGAGTTTCCTTACCAATGACACATCAGGTTTTGGTTTTTTTCTTGGGCCCTTCATGCACGGACAGGGTTAAATGACATGAAATAGAGCGGAGTTTCCCCGATTCTGACAGTCTGTGAGATCACGCCTGTGCTAACTTCCACGTGGCAAAAGCAAGGTGATCAGTTTGTCGGAGTTTGAATTTCAGATGCAAATCTTTGATGTTGTGACCTTAGAGCTCCACAACAAGTACATCGCGACGGCAAGTATTTCAGTATCTGACAACAGAATTATTTCTTCTCTGAAGGAAAGTGCCATTTTCCCCTGTATTTTCCTTTTGCGCTAGTGCAGAATTCTAAACCACCTTTATATGGAAATGCGGTTGGTACTCCCAAACCAGCAAAGAACAGAACTGCAAGAACCAATGGGCAGGCAAACTAACAAGAAACTAGAGGTTAAACAGCAGAATTCAGAAACTTTGGGAGAAGCCTAATAAAGACAGGCCAATCTTGGTGAATACCAGCAAAGACAGTTCGGCACAAACACAACTTCCATAGTGACAGATAATCGTATTAAAATCTGCAACTTGATATTGGTAGTTATACTAATTTCAGTTTGTATTAGGCATGCAATAGCGTGATTACACTGTTATATATATTCGTGGTATCTTTTTTTTTTTCCATTTAATGCTCTTTAGAATTTTAGTGCCCTGCAAAATCACATCACTAGAGAACCAATCAGCTGCTGCTTCTTACGAAAGTTTAGTTCTACAGCTAAAACAAGGTTTAAGTCTGTTCTACGAGTCGGCTGTCGCTGCCGCAACCTCTGCTAGTATTCGCTCAGGCTGTGCCATTTGGCAACTGGCTTTCTAGGATTCTCACACACCTCTCGCCAGTGTTCCACACCACCTGCAGTGATGCTGTGCGCTCCCAAAATCAGCCGTCCCACCACTTCATTTTTTGTGGTACGGTCGAAATCGATAACTAGAAATTCAATGCTGATGTCGGGAAGGAGATCGACAGGGATATCGTAAATGAAGGATTCATTGAAGACGGGATTCAAAGTGCACTTCTTCACGTGAGTCTTCTTTTTTGCTATGCGCTTTCTTCCATAATAAACATTCACCTTGACATACGGATCTGCTGGAGACGAGAGAGAAATAAACTAATAACACAGCCCAGTATTGCTCCGGGAAGTAACGGACGGGGTTTAGCTTGCTGAACTTGAGCCAGCTCAGGTAAATGGTGTGAATCTGGGCTCCTCACTCCCACTCCCCCAGGGGCGTGGGGGGCACGGCTGGCGTATTTCGGATTTTCTCACTGCAAAGCAACCAGCTGCTGGTAGCGGTGCAAGTTCTTTACGAGTTTCAACGTTACATAGGGCCCGGGGGGGAAGAAAGTCGCATGTAAATTTGGTAATTAATCCTAGAAATAAGCAAACGGATAGCTTTTTGGCGAGGTCAGTGCCCGACTGGCCAAAACTGTCACTTTTCACTATCATCTACAACAAGAAATATTTTTACTCTATTTCAGGAAATAGCCTAACAAAGTATCAAAACAGTTTTAATAATCTGTAGATGGAAAACATTTATAGTGGAAACTACTGAAAAAGAAGGAAGTTTAAAACAAAGCCTTCATTATTCCATCAGCCTCACTTTGTTATTTTACCAGTCGCCTTGCTCTTTATGTGGATGCTTGTTTTGGATTAAAATTAAGATACCAGGTACATAGTGCTTTTTTTACCATGTAACACAATTTTTGAGGCTGGAAGTCACTTACCCAGCTGACATTGGCTAATTTTCACTTTTTTCATTCACCCGAAATGATGGGCTTATGCATAATATAGATCATATAAAGAAATTATGTTAGCCTTGCAAGATTCAGCAGGTAGAAGAACAGTTACTGAAAAATTTATCCTGTAGTTGGAGATCACACATGGACAGCTTTTTCTTTTCTTTTTTTTAAGAAAGAGTAAAATTTAAGGCCTACAATAGAGATTTAAGCCTACTCTGCATTCTTTCTGAAGTGTACAGGAGAAAACTGCAAGACCAGGACTAAATTTGCTATCAGCCAGGCTATTATTGAATCTCACGCTGATTCCAACCATTTTCCCATAATTCTGAAGGAAACTTTGCTAAGGGGATTCAGGAGTCTGAGAATCTGTGACTGCGAAACAGGAAAACCAGAACAGCTGCTCTTCTCTTCAAACAGTAGAACAAAAACCAGCAAAAACAACAACAACAAAAAAACCCCGCCAGAATTATTTCTAACGTCATATGAATTTACTCCTCTCTATTCTGAGCCTATACCTCCTCTTTTTTTACGCTTGCTCTCTTTTACCCTGTTTTTCTAGGGGCAGGGTTTGAGGCGGACGCAGCAAGGAGCGGTCGTGCTGTGGAAAAAACGCTGCTAAGGGCAACGAGGAGTGAGAGCAGCTCGGAGGTACAGAGCTGCAGTCTGGTCAAAAGCAACACGGAGATCTGCTGAATTTGGAAAATACTATCTTTGTAAACAAACCAGGCGATGCCAGAAAGATGCAACAGTTGGTCTCGCAGTAGGAAGGATTTGGTCTTGTTTGTGTAACCATCTGTTGGTGAGTGATGGATCACCATAGTGATCCATCACCCTTAGAAAGAGTCTGAGGAAATGTGTGCAAAGAAAATTTTCAGATAGGACAAGTGAAAAGGTCTGAAAGGGAACTTGGAGACTTTTTTCCAACACATTTAGGGCTGGAGAAAATAGCTTCTACCTGAGAGGCCAGTGATATCCATCTTTGGCAAATGTCTGGCTTTCAGCACCACGACAGTCATTCTCTGTGCCACGGGCTGGTAAGACAAGGAGACTTGCAGCTCCCCTCTGCTAATGCATTTCTGTGAAAAAGAAACAAAGAACGTATTAGGACAAGATGGTCTTATCAACAGGGGCAAATGTTGGAGGTCTCCAGAATTTCCTTTCCCTGTGCTAAATGTCTAAAAAGTTGCAAAATGAGATGCAGGCCATTGTAAGTGCCTCAGGCAGATGGAGCCTCTGGGAGGAGCGAGCGAGCGAGCGGCATAAGGTAAATCCTCCTGTGCCATTCAGCATCGCTACAGCCCCTCCCCTTGAATTCTGTGTTTCCGTGAGGGCAAAGCTGGGGGGCACCTCCTGAGAGAAAGGCGGCCGTGGCTGCCTTTTCAGGGCTGCTACCAGAGGCGTCTGCAGGCTTTAGGAGCTTAAGTTTCACCGCCTTTTGGTGGAGCCTCGATGGCCAAGCACCTCAAGTTCTTTAGGTGAGCTTTGACTTACTAAACCATCAGTTTAGTCTGCAAAGGTACAGGATGAAGATAGATGATAAAAACAGATCTACTCAGTTCAACTTGCTGTATATCCTTTCGAAGAGTAACATAATATTAAGATAATTAGTTTTGGTTTCCAGATGATGTTCATTAACTTTCAATGAGATGGTGCTAATTTAGATTGAGTTTATTTGCTATCAAGGCACGCAGTATCAGCAATGGGTACGACGTGGTGTGGTGTCAGTAACGGACTGATAGCAGAGCGATTGCAGCAACTCACACGCCTGCCTGCTGAGGGTTTTACCCTCAGTACCTTGCCCTGCCCCATCAGCATCGGGTACCGTTAGCCAGGCAGAGCGAAGGCTGGGGGGGGGCGGTCCCCAAATGAAGGAATTTTTCTCACTTCAAGCCACTGAGGCACTACAGTAAACGTCACACTAAATGCTCCAGTGATCACCCAAGAGGTGAAGCTGTTCTTTCAGCTGCTGTTTTTCAGCTTAGCAGGGAAACATTGTGCATGTAAACTTAAACACAGAAAACGTTCATTATCGTTCTGGTGGTTTCTTTTTATTTGAGCAGTTCCTGTGTGTTTAAGACAAGTTTTCCAAATGGAAGGAATGAAGGCTATTGCTGCTCATGCAAAATTTTGGGAGGAAAGTAAATATATGAGCAAGTTCCTGGCCCCAGAAGGGAAACGTTCAGAATTTGGCTCCTTGGCTACACCAGAATACAACAGCCAGAGAGAGTACTGGGGGTGGTGTGTGTATGTTGCAGAGTTTTGGGGTTCTTTTGGTCTGAAGTAATTTAATGCAGTTACTGCAAAGTAATTTGCATTCTCAAATTGCCCGTTACAAATTATTGGGAATGGTCATTAGTATGGGATGTACACCTTTGCTGGCTTGCATCAGTGTAAGAATTTATTGGGTTTTAAATCCAATTCTGTATTCCAGATTTTGAAACTTCCTGACATTGAAAACTTCGTTCAGTAACAGCTGTTTTGACATTGGGGAACTACGCAGATTTTCAAGAATGCACATCTGACACCAAGGTAAATCTATTTTTGATTACTGATAAATGTTAAATAATTTGCATCCTTGATTAAATGTATTTTTATTTAGCGTGACCTTTTTCCTATGTTTTTAATCTATTACTTCTAAGGCATACAGTCAATGCACTGAAAAGAATACTATTAAAGGAACCTAAACCAGCTGCTTGTTTTACCATGATGTAAAATACCCCAAGAACCTAAGAAAAGAAGTAACTACCAGAACTCCGGTTTTGTTGGGATTCTTTTAGTTTGTTTTGGGTCACTGACATAGAGTCTCCTTTAAATAACTTTTTTTAAAAGTTAAATGCCCCATGTAGTAGAAAAAACTTCAAGTAAAATACTGCCACTCTAGGATGTAATGAAATATGTTATAGAGCCCAGCAACAATTTCCAATACTTTAAGGCAATAAGTGAGCCTAAATACATTTTTTCTCTTGAACCTGGAGGATGGGTAGCAAAAATAAGCTAAGCAAGAAAACAAAAATCTTAAGTACCACCTCATCCTCCTACCTGAGCATAGAGCATTTTCTGAGGACAGAAGACATCTTCCCCAATGTAAGCCTTAATACCTTACACGAATTGCTCATCTTTCTAGTTCACAGCACTAGACACTAAGAGTGGGATTCGTTTCACCTAAATTTTAGATGTCTGCATTTGACAAAACTGTCTTAGACACACTTTGTTCTCAAGTGAGAAAAAAACAGTTATCTAGGGTGGGATTCATCCGAGCTGATGTAGACGTCTGCTCCAGGGCAAGAGGAATCACGTCAGACTCTGCTGACTACACTGATGTATTCCCACTTCCCTACAGCTTACAGTAACAATTCAGATGTAGATAATGACAAGTACAGGTGTCTAAAATAGTTAGTGAGGTTTGTCTTTGCAGATGAACGTCCCGTTACCACATCAGCTCTTTTACTCGGAGATGGAAACTTTGCCTTTTTTCTTGGCATCATCAGTTATAACATTCATCATTTCCATGCCTAAATGGTGACCATGCCTTAGCACATCACCATGACCACACAGCAGAGAACTGCCTAACTAAAAGAGCACAGCCATGTATTACCAATAATACGTATCTGTGGAAAAAAAGGGTTTCATAGCTAAGGATTTGCAGCATTCCTGTTTATTACACCATGGAGGCTCCCGGATCAAAAGTCCTGGAATCAAACACAATGCAAGGAGTCTTGTGTCATACTACATGAAGGGACTTACTTGTATGTTCCTTTTGAGGATCTCCCTGGTCAGCTGAACCTTTCCAGTGCTTGGATCCACCCCTGCAAGGGGCACCATGACTTCTCCAATAACATCATCTCGAGAAAAGCGATCGAAGCTCAACACGAGGAAGTGAAGCACCAAATCCTGGAGCTGGCTGTATGGGATCCCATAGAAGGTGAAGGTTTCATCAAAGACTGGGTCTAGTGTCTTGCGAAGTACACGAGTCTTCACTCGATGCCTTTTATCTGGAAGAATTGTCATCTTGATATAGGGGTCAGAGCTCTGAGTGTGCTCATCCATCACTGGCAGCCCGTGAGCCTCCTGAATGGTAACTACCAGCGCTTTTTTAGGGAAGTTGTAGTCCACTGAGAAAGTCAGTTCACCCAACATGACGTCATCCCCTGGAGAAGATGGGGAGGAGGTTTTACTTCCTCCTGGAGTGAGGCTTTGATCTGGACTTAGTTCATCTCCATAATCTACTTTTATTGGGAGCTGGTCGACACAGGGGGCTGCATTTGGCCCATCCGGAGCCTTCTCAGAGCTTATTAAACCAGATTCAGCAGCATCCACCAAGAGGTTTCCCCTTCCAGTCTCCTTAGGAGTGCCATTCTTGTCTCTCCGGATTCGGTTAATTTTCTTCTTGTTACTCAAGGTCTCCGGATAGATACTGATGCCTTTCAACATGTGAATGAATTTATATGGTGGGGTTTTGTGCTTCTTTTCTGCTTGCTGGTGACAGCATGTCCACACAAAAACTGTTACTGAGACAGAAACCACAAGGACAGTAGCACCAATGAGGCCTGCCACAACTGGAGACACATCTGCGGAGAAGACAAGGCGGTCAGGAACGAGCTTGTACCTTTGCGGTGGCCGTGCCTCCGTGGGGCCAAGCACACCTGGATGGAGATCTACACGGTACTATTGTGTTGGTCTTAATTCAATTACCTTGGTTCCAAAGCTTCCCCAGAATAAAAAATTACTTCCTTTAATTTCTGTTTTCCCATGTGGGAAACATTTACACTTCTAAAACATGCTTGACCTATGTTTCACGTGCTAAGACATTCAAACGGTTGGTTGCCTTATCTTGCCAAATCAAGACCCCGCATTACCAGCACCTCCACAGCTCCACGGGAATACGGTTTCTTGATTTGCGGGAAGCACTCGGTTTTGGGGGGTTTTTAATGCCCCGTTCAGACACATTACAAAATTCTATTTTAACAACAGGAAGGGAGTAATAAATATGGCCATAACACTGGATCCGGAATTACCCTTCATTAACAATTTTTTAAAAAAATCACTTTGGCCTGAAATGGTTGATTGTTTTGTCCTAGCCCCTTATGGCAGAGACGGGGCCAATGGTACACACACAACTTCATGTGGAAATCCCACGTCCAAAAACAACGGACAGAAAAGCCTGTATTTGGATTTAGGGATTATTCGATATTTTCTAGATCTTATCTCAACTATGTTCTTCAGTAATGTCAAGCCAGAATAAAAAAGCACTGCGTTCATTTTTAGCAACCATGCGAGTTACTTTCTATTTACAATGGTTGACTTTGGAGAAGTATTACCCCGACACAGAATGAAAGCAGTAGTGTTGAGCTCCCCAGTACATTATATCGACATCCTCAAGCAATTCCAGTCAAGGGCCACCAAGATGATTAAAAAGTTGGTGCAGATGGAGAATGGAGAGCAGACAGAAGACAAGGAGAGACCAAAAGAGTGGAGTTTGTTCAGTCTTAAAAGGGAAGGAAAAGGGAGGGTCTTTTTGCTGTCTTCAATTTCCTGGTGGGAGGTTATAGGGAAGGTAAAGCCAGGCTCTTCTTATAACTTATTATTGTATTACTGGTTTAATCATCATTAAACTAGCTGGTTATTTTGGAAGCAAGCAAAGAAAAAAGCCCTCTAGCCCTACATTTTTTTCTTTACATATTGTACAAACTGCTTCCATAGTAAAAGGGAAAACCAAAAATCATTGTCATGACAATCATGGCAATAGCTAAATGGAACAGCTAGTAAAAAAGGGAAGCTTGTCTGATTTTTGTATCTTCATTCTACACCATAAACAGGAGAAAATAATCTTCCAACCTCGTACTTGAAGCTGGAGAGAGCACCTTGATTTTGTATTTTCTCTGTTCTTTCCACATTACTACTTACTGACGTTAACAGGCAAGAAGACAAGACTGCCAGACTATAATGGGAATAGCTGATAGACTCAGGGAGAACTGTGACTTTCAAGAGAATACGTCTCCTTTTTGCAAAAACAGCAAAATCAGTTTTGGTTAGACAGAAGCCTTCCCAGACTGAAATTGGAAGTCTTTTGCAATGGTGACTGACTTCACAGACAAATGTGTCTCAGGCCCCACTGCAAGTATAGCCTTGGATTGGATTAACTAAAGCAAGAAGAATTCATAGTATTAACAAAACACATGCCCCCCAGAAAACCCCTTTATTTTGTTATTTAATGTTCCCTCTTTGAAATGAGGCAAGTGGTCTTTAGCAGCTAATATGAATACAACTCAGCCGCATATAGATATTAAAAGCTTCAGTGGATATGCAAAAAAGGAGAAATGCTGAAACTCCTATCTTATTCCGATCTCTTTCTATGTGCGTGTTTTGTTTCTATTGTGTCTTCATAAAATCAGCTCATTTCCTGCAGATCTGGTGGGACAATTTTAGAAGAAGCAACCAGCAGTCACACTAGAAAGCACCAAATAAGTCTTTGTGATCTTTCTTCCACTGAATTATCTTAACTCACAAATTTGGCTCCCATAACGTTCAGTAGCAAAGAGTTCTTCAGCTTAATTACGTGGCATGAGAAAAGAAGAGCTTTTCTTTTGAGCCTGCCCCACCTCACTTCATTCGATGCCTGTTCTTGCATTGGAAAAAGCAGGGAGCGATCGATCGTTCCCTGCTCCGTGCCGCTCGTGACACCCCTCTTTTCCTGGCTGCAGACTCCTACTTACGTAATCGTTACATACATTCATTAGCCCCGTCTCCATAATTCCTTATAGTTGAGAACTCTGCTGATGTAAAGCTGCCTAAAACCAGTTTTAGTTAAGCTTTTGCAACTTTCAGAGCACTTCACTATGTGCAGTGTCCATTTTTAAATGGCACCGCAGCCTGTCTCCTCTCTCAAAAAGGAGCAGAACTGTGGGGGGTTTTTTTTATTCAAACTTTGTAGAAGAGATCTTTGTTCTAATGCGATGCTAAAACTTAACTGAAACAAAACCAACTTTTGGGGGTACAGAATTTCAATGAAAAATCATTGAAAACTTCTTTTTAAAACTGATGTTCCCTATTTATACCCTAATGGCTAATGGTGGCCAACAGTTAAATTACGACAGTGCGTGGCTCTTGGACTCCAGGAAACACAGAATGTAAAAGGTCAGTAGATACACTGTACGATAGAGAAATGATATAGCATGGAGAATTTAAAGGAAATGTAGTAACTGAGCTTTAACTACGGGGCCTTATGGTCTGAGAGGAAGGTCAGTCAATTGCCGGAGGACAGAATGAGGCAGCAGTGTGAATCTTCAGGACTGGTGAAACCCAACCGACACGGACGCCAAGGGCTGTGGTACCAGCCCTTCTTACCCACTGGGCTACAGAAAAAAAAAAAATCTTAAAAATTAGCGAGTACCAGCTGGGGAGAATTGTTTCATCGGCGACCCACGGGGCCGCACCATGTCCGTGTCCGGGCTGGACCGCGGCCGCGCAAGGAAGGCTCGGGGCCGCCTCGCCTCTGATGATTTAGCAGGGTCCGTAGTTTCTCCATCGCCACCGAGGCGCTCCCGACTCCACCGGGGCCCGGCCCGGCCGTGCGCCCCGCCCCCCGCCCGGTCCGGCACCCCGCTGCCCCCCACTCCCGGCCCGGAGGCCCATGCCGCCGCCACCGCCCCCCCCCCGCCCGCCCGCAGACCCCCCTCTCCCGGCTGCCAGGCCGCCGCCGCGGGCCCCGCCTTGTCGGGCCGCCGGTGCCGCAGCCGCCCCGGCCCCCGGGGAGGCGCGAACAAAGGCCGGGGCGCGGCGCGGCCCGGCACAGACATCACGTCATGCGGTGGGGGCCGCCCGAGCCGGCCGCGCACCTGCTCCCCGCGGGCCCGGGCCCCCCCCCCCCCTCCCGACGGCCGGGCCGGGCCGCGGCCCCTCTCCCGCGGCGGCCCTGGGGGCGAGCGCTGGCACCGCCCCAGCTGCCGGCGGCGAGCGGTGGGTGTTGGCTGCCGCCGACGGAAGGACGACCGGCCCGCGGGGGCGGAGGGGGACGGGGCCGGCGCGGCTCGTCTCCGCGCGGCGAGCGGGGCCGATGGCGCCGCGCGGGGCCTCGCCTGGGCGCTGCCGGGGCGGAGGAAGGGGCCCTCTGCGCGGCCCGGCCCCACTCACCGAAGCTGGGGTGCACACTGGTGATCTCCGCCATGGCCCAGCTTAGGCCGGGGCAGCCGGGATGCGCAGCCCGGTGCGGAGGCGCCGCGGTGCCGGCCCCCGCCCGGAGGATGCTCGCAGCCCGGGATGCAGGAGCTGCCGACTGGTCCCGATGCGGCGCAGGCCCCGCCCGGCGGCCCGGCCCGCCCCTCCCGCGCCAGCCGGCGGCCGGCCCCGCCCCGCAGCCGCCCGGCGGTGACTCGGCAAGTGTCGGGGCTCTGGCCGCGCCTCCCGGGCCGGGAGGCACCGGAGCGGCGGAGCGTGTGCGTGGGCTCGCGGGGCCGGTGACCCCGCTCCCGCTGTGAGGGAACGGCACCGGGGCCGACGGGTTCCGCCGGGGAGCTGCGGGGAGCGCGGGGCAGCAGTACCGGGCAGGCAGGCAGGCCCGCCCGCCCTCCCTCCCCCACGGGAAGACCCTCCGGGCGGCGGGGGTGGGGGCAGGAGCTAAACAGCGGGCGCGGCGCCCGGGGTGTCGCCCAGCAAAGATGGCGGCGGCCGCCCCCGCCGCCCCGCATCGTCACGGCGGGGCTGGCGGCCTCCGCGCCGCCAACATGGCGGCGGCTCGCCCCGCGCCCGGCCAACATGGCGGCGCGGCGCCTGCGCGGCGGGCGGGCCCCGCGGCGCTTCCGCTTCCTGCGGAGCGAGCGGGACGGGGCGGCAGTGCCCGGGCCCGGGCGGCGGTGCCCCGCGGCCAGCCGCTTTCCTGTCTTCCAGGTGGGCGCCGGGATGTCGCTCTCGCTGAAGATGCTGCCCTGCAAGAAGAGGAGAGCGGTGGTGGCGGGGTCGCAGAGCCCGCGGGAGCGCGTCGGCGCCGGGGAGGACGGGGAGCTGCCCGGCGCAGGCGGCTCCTCCTCGGCGGGCGCTGCTGATGGCGGCTCCTCCGCCAAACTCCCGCCGGCAGCCCGAGCCGGTGGGCCGCCCTCCGCCGGCCCGGGCGTGTGGCGAGGACCCGGGGAGGCCTCGCTGAAGGGCGGGAAGAGGCCTCCGGCCCGGACGGCCCCGGGCTCTGGTCAGGAAGCGCCGGGGGCGAAGGAGGCCTGCGCTGCCGCCCAGCTCCCCGAGGGTCGCGGGAGCCCCGAAGCCGTGGCGGAAGGTAAAGGCGTGCGCTGCCCGTCACGGTGTGTGTTACGGGGCGGTCGGTGGGTCTCTCCGGCTGCCGCCCCAGCTCCTGCCGCCGGCCCGGCCCCGCTCCTGTGAGCTGTGCTCATCGCTGGGGCCGGCTGAGGGAGAGCCTCGTGGTTGTGTTTACAGAAAGCCGCTCCTTTGGCGGTTAGTTTTTGTGGTGTGGGTTTTTTCCTCGGAAATACTACAGGTTAGCAGACATCCCCTTTTCAAAGTTTGGGGGGGGGGGGGTCCTCCCTTAAAACATTAGAAAACTAATGGAAAAGTTATGCTGCTTGCTGCTAGCATTGCCAAACACTTAATGTGTTTTAGAAATTGCTTTATTTTTCAAATTTCCAAACTAAAATTCCCACTTTTACAAACTTGCACACGTTTTCCTGCTCTTGCCCCTGCGTCTGGTCTTCTGTGGCCTGTAACAGTGATCAGTCCCAACAGTGACTTTCATAGACGTATTTCACAGGTGTTACGTGGGGTACTGTATGTTACTTTCAGCCAGTCTTTAGACAAGTCTTTGTAAATCCAAGCCTTGATTTGAAACGGTCACCTTGCATTTAGTTTTTAAAAACAAATGTTTGGCTAGTGAGTTGTGGGACTGGCAAGAGTGCAAGCTGCTGCTTCTTCCAAAAATACTGGTTTTCAGAGGCTTTTGTCCACATTTGCTTTCATTCCCAGAAGATAATTCTTTTAAGCATTGGAAAAAATGATCCAGAGGGGCATTTGTGTGGGGCTTTACTGTGATCCCTTACAAGAGCTGATGCAAGCAGAGCTTGTCTTAAGTTACAGATGTGTTTTGGAACGTAGGTGTTCTGTAAGTTTGTGTAAGAAGCCCAGGTGAACTTTGCTTGCTCTGAGGTTCACTCAGTGAAAGTGTGATGTGTGAGTTTGTGAGCAAGACAGAGATAGTCACGATCAAAGTGATGCTGGTTTTGTATCTCTAGTCGTCTTTAAGTCTATTGAAATAAGCGGCTGTTCCCTCTTCCCCCAAATTGCCCATCCTATTCTTTTTCTCTTTTCCTGGCATACATCTTTGTCTCTGAACTCAGTGAGATTGGAGAATTGATCAGGCAAAATAAGTGTGGGGGTGTGAGAAGCGTGGGGGTGTTGTTTTTTCCTCTCCATCTGCATCGACTCCCTGATCTAATTTTCTGCGCAGCTACACAAATAGCTGTGCCAGCCCAGAGCAGCAGCTGCTGCAGCGTTGGGGAGCTGGTTTTACCAGGTGACAATGTGTTTTCATACTGGCTTAAGGTGTTCATGAAACTTCAGGTTTCAGCTGTTTTTTAATAATCACTGTAAGCCCATTTAACTACAGCTGCAGCAGAAAGGGACAGCGCTTCTTTGATTTCTTTGTGAAAAGTGTTGTCTCTGGTTCTGCTGTGCTTAGGTCACTGATTTCACTGAAAGCTGATTTTGTGTCAGGAGGAAGGGGAGTGGAAGAGGGGTCAGTCCTCAGTCATTTTCTTGGCCTGTGTAACTTCTAGGGCTGCACAGGACAGGAGTGGGCAGGGTCCATAGCCACCCCTGTCAGCAGTGGTGTGGTTTTAAATTGGCCCAAGGTGGCTGGGAAACTGCATCCTAGGATTGCAGCCAACTGCACTGTTCTAGCTGTGAATAACCTGTCTGGGTGAAGGAGCATCTGCCCCTCACTGTTAATTTCTCTTGTTGCAGTTGCATTTATACAACAGGGAGTACAACCGTGTTTTAAACAAATCATTGGGTTTTTGTGATTGGATCATTTGGCAGGAATGGTTTTGAGTGTGGCTGTGTGAAACTGATACTGGAGGGAGCAAGACTGAAATAGCTGGAGGTGGGGATCTCTTCCCTGGATTTGTTTCCAGCAGGATGGGACTGCTGCTGCAGGGCTCAGTGTATCTGGATCGCTTTCACAGGCTAGGTTAGACTTGTGCAGTTGATTTAACAGGTTTGAGTGGGTCACAATAAGCTTTTGTAACTGCAGCGGCCTCTTTACCTTGCTCAGCTGTGTCTGTATGACTACAACTTAGTGTGTACTGCTTACAGGGAAAACACCTAAGCTGTATACAGAGGTGGAAGTGAATTCTCAGAGAGATCCGTATCTGATGGAAAACCAGTCTGCAGTGCAGGAGTCTCCAGTGAGAAGTTATCTGCAGATGGCTGTTAGAAATCCTACCGTGATGAAGCCACTGAAGAACACCAGAGCTGGTGAGTGGCCCCAGCAGACTGATGAGGAGAATGAGGATTTGGGGCTGTTTATTCCATTGGGTAAGCTTTGTGCAAGGAACACAAGACCTGTGACTGTAGGCGCAGAGCTCTGGAATTGTGTACACCATGGCTGGGGCTGTTTAGGTGCAACGTTTTTTAAGTTTTCATCCCGTGCTCTGTAATTCAGTGGCTAAATAAGCTGCAAGTATCCAAGTGAAACTTGCTGGAGCTGATCTCTGCGTTTTTCGGTTACTGAAAACACTGCTTTCCTTCAGAGGAAGTTATGGTTCTTTCGTTTCCCTGAGTCAGCAAAAAAGCACCACTTGGGAAACACAAGAAAGTCACAGAAACTGTAATCTGCTCTTGCTGTACAGTGCCTGGAGTTTTGCAGCTGCTTTGATCTTGATGGCATACTTAAAACACCTCCTTCTGGAAAAGGCCTAAAAAGGCTGCTGAGACCATTCTGTAAAATCAGTCTTGTAGAGATGGCAAATACATAACCTTTATTTGCTTGAACTAATGTGACTTCATTCAGATCCTGCAGAATTTGAATCCATTATTCAAAAGACTGTTTCTAATTCTTATGGCCATTTCCATTCGAATAATCTCCTTATCAGCTGTTGGAAAGCTGCTGCCACTTCCGTATCTGCAGAATTCTAGCATTTTTATTTTTTTAACTCATGCTGTCAGAATGTGCTGGATATGAAGTATCTGAATTTTTAGATGCCATTTTTATTAATTTTCAGAGGAGCAAGATGGAGAGGATATAGAGAGAAGGAAGAGGAGGAGGAAGGCAACCAAACGGAAAAGAGAAGGGAAAAGTCAAGAAGAGGAGGGATCTTTGTCTTGTGACATCAAGCTAGACGATACCCTTGATCGCACCTTAGAAGATGGAGCTAAACAACATAATCTGACAGTTGTCAACGTGCGAAACATCCTGCATGTGAGTGCGGTGGGGCTGTGACAGGGAACGGAGAAGTGCCCGGCTTTTTAAGAAAATGCAGTCTAGACTGAGTATAGTACTAATGGTGGCACTTGATTTCATGAACAAGGAAGACTTAGTAGGCTCCCATGTCCTAATCTCTCCTGTAAAAAGTTATAAAGAGAGAATCGCGTGATGTACGTATACGTTACCTGAGCCTGGCTTTGGTACTAGGTGTTGATCCCTGACCCACTCATTTACAGTGGCGAATGGGTCTGTTTTACTGTACCGTAATGGCTGTAGCAGGAGTAATTGAACTAAAATGCATGCTTCTGGTTCCAGGTGAGGAGATGTATACTGTGAACTCACTGTTCCTTATTTTGAGTGAACTGTTTCACAATAAAGTCCTGATGGAATTCTAGTGGTGCTGACAGAAATGCATTACTCTTAGTTAATGACCCGACCCCAACCAACCTTTTAGTCTGTCACTCAACTTCCAGTTAGAAAGAACTGCAAGAAGAATATCTGTGCCATCACAGCTGTGTAGTGAAACTCTAATTCTACACCTATATTGGGTGTAGATTTCAGTTTATCCCACGAGCAGGATCTAGAGAACAATAGCATGTATTTTCCTACAGGATCAAAAATTCTGCAAATTTGTTGTTTTTTGTTGTGGGTGGGTGGTTTTGGTGGGGTTTTTTTTTTTCTTCACTGCAGCTAGTGTTCTAATCCAGGTGATCCTAGATATTTTCCCTTTTTGCCAGGCCTGTGGCAAACTGGAGACTGCCATGATTCTTTTGGGCAGGTTCACCAGCTGATTTTGTGCAAGTGCCATAAGTTCCTGCCTTTCTCTGTCACGTGGCACTGTGGAAGGGCTGTAAATATCTCCCAGTCGCCTCCCTTCCCTGGAACCCTATGGTGGCATTGAGAAAATGTAGTCACAGATACTGAGTCTCTTCTGCCTTCCCCTATTTCTTTTAAATATTTAGAATGTTTTCTGAAATAATGTAGCACAATGTTTCAAAGAGTAGATTATTACATACTTTCTCTAGAGGATTAGATCCTTACCGTTTTAGAAGCCTGTGAGTGCTTAAGGATTTAAGTTTTCTGTTGTGGCTTCGTAGCAGCGTTTCTCATGTAGCTGGGATTGGCACATTTTACTGATTATGTGACATGAGGGAAGGGAAACTTATGTGGGCTTTTGTTTCAACTATTTTGTTCTGCTGGAAATTTATTCCCTAGAGCATTCATGGAGAATGTAGCACAAATGTTTTTAACACTGCTGTGCTTACTTTGTATTTTCTTGTCCAATCACTGAAAAATCTTTTTCTATTATAGTATAATTACAAAGTATGTTGGTACACTGAATATTTCTCCATCATGTTTCCAACTAGTTTATTTTAACCTTAAGTCTGTTTCTTTTTAACAAACAGACTGTAAAAGATACTTTTTTGTGTGTGTTCCTGTAGGAAGTGATCACAAATGAGCACGTGGTTGCCATGATGAAAGCAGCCATCAGTGAGACAGAAGATATACCTTTGTTTGTAAGTAAAAAGCTTTTTCAGTTTGTTTTTTTTTCAGTTGTTCCAAATGCATGATACCTTCACCAGTCTATCTTCCTGGTCCATGATGAGGTATGGAGACAATAGGTAGTACCATAACTTATGTTTCCCTACCTGATTTGCCACCCGGATGAAGTGAGTAGTGTTTGTGTATGAGTGTAGATTATGAAACAGAGTTATAAGGGGGTATTTTTGATATCACTCTGATCATATCTAAAAGGTAATGATTTTAAAAAAAGATAAAAGTCTTGTAGTAAAGAGTTGCTGGGGAAAAGCTTGCAGTTAAGGAAAACAGCTGAATAGGTTGTGTTGTCTTGTTTTAAACTCTCAGGAACCAAAAATGACTCGTTCCAAACTGAAGGAAGTTGTGGAGAAAGGAGTGGTAAGTATGTCATCTGCTTTTACTATTGCACCCTCCCCCTACCTGAATGGTTTTGGTTGTTGGGTCTTCTAAAAGAAGTGTGATGTGTGCTTTTATGTGATTTATTCTTAAAATGAAAAAATAAGTTAAATCAATGTAAAAAAGAATTTATTTTAGATGAGCGGAGTTAGAAAATGCAGTGACTTGACAGTATCCATTATACTAAAGTTATTGCCCGTAGAGATCACATGGGCAGTTCAGAAAGCATTTGTTTGAAGTCTGCTGTTACTTGGCTACTTTGGGGAACAAGGCCTCAAGCTCAAGTACGCACTTGATTTAATAGATTGTCTAATCTGTGCAACGCCACGCTTTTCGGAGGTAGTTAAAGTGGTTTTGCTGTCTTTAGGTGATTCCAACGTGGAATATTTCTCCAATTAAGAAGGCAAACGAGGTGAAAGTAAGTGAACTACTGCTGGGAAGTTGGGGGTCATACTAGAGGCACCCTGCTGAGCAAGGAATCTTCTGGAGGGGTGGAACAGACTCGTGTCTAGTGTGTTGGGAGCATTGGTGACCAGGAGCATTGCAAACAGGGTATGCAGTTAATATAGCAGCAGGTGCCTGGAGGGCCCAAAACTGCTGCCTGCAGGGGAGGACAGAACATGATGAGGTGATGATGTACCATAGGAGTGGTCTTCTGGGTGGTCCAGCTTCCCATGCTGGTACTGCAGCAGCCTCTACCTGGATGAAACTCCTGCCCGGGCCTCATGCTGCAAGGTGCTCCTCCCTGGGACTGTTCATATGTTTTAGTGCTGTCTGGAAATATGGCCTGGATCTCAATTCCCACCCCCACACCCGCCCCCCCCCCCAAGCTCTGCCTGCTCCAAAAGATTTGTTATCTAGGTGTAGACAGGATTCAGCAGTGTAGCAGGAGTGTGTGGCCATTCAAGTACTAGAAACATGTCTTTGAGATAGTGCCTGCTCATGCAGTCTTTCCATCATATAAATGCTAAATCATTTGTGCCCATTGTTGCACCTTTTCAAACCACTTTGCTTTACCAATCTTACTTCAGTAATTTCTTTGGTTTCTTCAGCCTTTTTCAGTAGTCTCCTTCCTTTCTGGGCTTCAGGGTATTTCCTCAGATATCTTTGACAGCGCACCATTAAAGTGCAACTCTTTATCTTGCTTCTAAAAAGTTGTCACTCTTGTTCTGTTGCAGCCTCCTCAGTTTGTGGACATTCCTCTTGAGGAAGATGACTCATCTGATGAAGAATACCAGCCTGATGATGAGGATGAGGATGAGACTGCAGAAGAGGTAAATGCAACTTGAACAGAGATCTCTTCTGTTCAGCACAGAGTTGTCTGCATGTTTGAGGCAGTGGAATGCTGTCTTTATTTTAACACATGAAAACTTGTAAGTCATCCTGGACCTTCTGGTAATCTTTCTTCAATGCTATATTGTTCATTTGGATAAAAACGTGTCTTGAGAATATTAGTTGAAGCGGTGTTTGATTGGGGCATGATTGATTGCCTTCTGCATCTTTTGCACTATAGAGCTTGCTGGAAAGTGATGTAGAGAGCACTGCTTCCTCTCCTCGGGGAGCAAAACGATCTAGGACAAGGCGATCATCTGATGAAGAGGGAGGGACACTCTGTGAGGTAAACTTGCAAGAGAGTTTTTGTTTTCTTTAGAAACACCTTTCAGTTGTTATTCCAAAACTATTAGTGCAAAAGCAAAAATACGTGTTATTGCCTGAAGTTGTGGTGATACAGGTGCTGTGTGGATTTGGCATCCCACTGCAATGGTTCCTACATAAACAGTGAAGTGCAACCCTTGCAGAAAGAGCTTGGTCTAAAATAAACACAAGTACTTAAAAAAGCACTAGCAATGGAAACAAGCGGCTTGTCTTCAGATAACGATTATTTTTCTTTTTATGTTTGAGAGGAGCACGGGAGAATTGCTTTCTGTGCTTGACTTAGAAGGAGAAAGTGATTTTGAGGGGCCTGTATGCACTGTCAAATCAGTTAGAAGGAGTATGTGCAGTGTGATGAGAGCTGAGTATCAGCAGACAAGAATGAGAAAGCGACTGTGAGAACTGACCACTGACACTGGGAATCAGAGAAAGAGCAATAATGTATTGACATTTCTATGTTCTACTCACCATGGCTTTGTTTTTGGGAGGGCTGGGAGTGTGCCACAACTACTAGTGTTTGGGTTTATCAGCTCTAGTAATGTTGAGACTGATGCTCAGATCTTCCAATTGTCTCCTTTCCTGCCAGTCTTTTGAATAGTAAATTTATTTGTATTTTCTGAAAATCAAAGTGAGTGTAATACAAAGAATCCTCTTCCTTCTGTGAAGCTTTTCTCTCATTTCTATTGTGCTAGACTCTGCTCAAACAGGAAAAGACTTGTTCTGTCCTTGGAAACTTAGGTTCTAAATAAAACCTTTTAACACGAAGGCCTTTTTTAATTAGATGGAGAAGGTTACTACACCTGTTGTTAGACATATTAGTGCTGAAGTAGTTCCCATGGGACCTCCGCCACCTCCTAAACCAAAGCAAAACAAAGACAGCATGTTCATGGAGAAGCTGCATGCAGTGGATGAAGAACTGGCTTCAAGCCCAGTATGCATGGATTCTTACCAGGTACTGTTTTCAGGGATGCTATAGCAGTGTAGTGTCAGTTCGAGTAAAATTTGTTAGAAAGGAGGTCGCTTTCTGGTGTTCTCTGCTATTACTTTTACTGCCTTCTGCTCTCCTTTTATAACTTTAAATAATAAGTTGAATCTCCAGAGCACATAGGACACTAGCTCTGTGAGAGAATAGAGGTAGCTGTTAGTAAAGTGTTGTTAGTGACGTATACTTTTAGTTTCTTGTATCATAAATTACACTTTCTATTTATGCTCATAAGTCTCTCACTGCCATTATTTTGACTGGTAAATGTAATACTGTGACATTTACATAACTAATGAAAATACTTTTCCTTTTGAAAGATATCCTGTCAGCTTAGTTGTGTTTTGCGGCAAGTATGCTATTAACACCTGAGGAAGCTTGGTTGTAAAGGGAACCACTATTTCATGTTAATTATGAGAAAAACATTACTGGTCTGTGTTACTGTGCAAGGGTGAGGAGTCATGAAGAAACTGTCCTGCTGCTCAAGATTAATTTCAGATAGTGAAGAGGGCAGAGTAAAACATAGGTGAAAGAATCAAATATTGCAAGTGGAGATTGCTTCCTCAGTGGCAGATAAGAGTTAAGCATGAGATAAACAAACAATAATACATTTATAAACAGTAACAGTTCAATAGTGAGAGTAATGAAAGTTTAGCTTTCTTGGACTACTAAAGTAAATGATTCTTTGGCAGGAATCTAATATTTTTTTGTATTGGACTTTTTTGCTGGGCTGAAAGCCCTGCTGCTGGAGAAACGGAGAAAAGCAGAGATGTCGTAATTCCGTTGTGCTTTTCCTTCACCTTTCAGTCTCTGGAAGACAGCCTCATTGCCTTCCGAACCCGATCTAAGAGGCCACTGAAGGATGTTCCTCTTGGTCAGCTGGAGGCTGAGCTCCGAGCCCCAGATATCACACCTGATATGTATGATCCCAACACTGCAGACGATGAAGAATGGAAAAGGTGGCTTGGAGGACTCATGAACGACGATGTGGAGAATGAAGGTATAAGACAGATGTTTTGTAGTTGTTCACTGGAATTGGGGGTTACATGGAAAGCCTGGAGCTTTTTCTTTCTACTTATATGTGATGTTCGTGGCTGCAGCCATTTATCTTGTTTAGTAATATGCATGTGTTTTGCATGCCATCAGCTTTCCTCAGATGTCTCAGTTGTAAATATTTACTCACCAGCAGGTGCAGTAACTGGCAACCATAAATGTGTGTGTTTCAGCCCTTAATCCGTTGTGCTGTGTCATGAAGCTGGCATCATTGGTATACCTGAATCTGAGTGTGTCATGCTCCTTGTTAGGGACATATGATTTGTTTGGGTAGAAACAATTATTTTGTTCTTCGAGAAGCAGGAAGAACAAGCTGTGGAGCTTCACTTCCTTCTGTCCTGAATTTACCGGTTGCTTACAGTTGTGCGAATTGAATATAAAACGCAAATTGAATACTACTACTTCACTCTTTCTAAATTTAGCTGAAACTCAGGTCACAGAGACTAAATCCAGCTTTTCTAAATGGGAATGGCTACAAATAAGGATGCTAGTAGCTCAGTTTGAAAAGAGGATGGGCTTGATATCACTTCCATAAAAAGGACCATACGGTTGATTTCAAGCAGTAATTGTAGCCCTCTTTGTGCCAGGTCAGGCAGTAAATGAAGTGCTTCTGCTCCTGGCTACTGATTGGTCTTGGGGCAGGGTAAAGACGTTTCAAAACTTGCTTCTTATTAGATGAAGCAGATGATGATGATGACCCTGAGTACAACTTCTTGGAAGATCTGGATGAACCAGATACAGAAGACTTCAGAAATGATCGTGCTGTGAGAATTACCAGTAAGTCCTTTGGGAATCCCACCTCCTTTCTTGTTAGGATTAGTAATTCATTTTGAAAAGTGAGTGGTTTTTTGCAAAGATTTTGCAGTGTAGGCTAATTTAAAAAAATCTGCATACTGACTTGAACAGCTTTTCTATGCAAAGCTGGCTTTCTGTGAATACGTGGAAGGATCTAGCCAGGGCTGCTGTGCTATCAGGTGCAACTTTACTCCATAGCAAACACTGAAGAATAATACTTGTGTGGTAGTACTGTCTTTCATAGAGCTTCAGCCAATTCAGAATTGAATGCTTGCCTTGTGACTTGAGTGTAATTCAATTTTCTCCAAGTCCTTACAATCTTTGAGTTATTTTTATAAACATACCACTTCTCACCTTCTCAAAAAAGCACACTTGGTTTAGGTCTTACTACAGGTTAACATAACTTTAAATTTAACTCTGAAAATTAGTTTCTGTATTATATTTTTGAATCAAAACAGTCTCAGCTGAAGTTTTTTGGGCCCAGCATTAAAAAGGGATATCATATTGGGGGCGGGGGGGGGCCTTTCCTTCTTGGCCCTCTCTTTGCAAAAGGAGGGTTTCCCTTTGCAAGAGAGATTCCTTAAATGACAGGATTGCGAACTGTTTCTTGGAAAAGGAATCTTCATGGTTCTTTTTATTTACTTGCAGAAAAGGAAGTGAATGAACTGATGGAGGAGCTGTTTGAGACGGTAAGTGATAAATTGGTTATAGGACTGGAGAATAGATCTTTCTCAGAGCTATCATGAAATCTCTAAAGCTGTAAAGGGGTGGTCTCTGTGAGGTGCTTGGTGCTGACTATGTGCAAAGGGCCCAACCAAAAAGCTGTAATTTTTAGCTTTGGGAAGGAGCGTGTTTAAGAATTTCCCTAAGTCCTTACAGAGATGAATGTCTATGCTAAGAGGATCATCTTGAGCTTTATTAGCTAACGACAGTTGGTGGTAAGTGTACTGCTTGAGCTTTCTGTATTCCTGACTTGCTACACATTTCCTGTCAGTTTCAGGATGAGATGGGTTTCTCCAACATGGAAGATGAAGGTCCAGAAGATGAAGATAACGTTACAGAGTCACGGCCAAATTTTAATACACCACAAGTGCTCAGGTAGGATCATTTGGTTATGGTCATAACATTAAAAAAATAGTAACACCTCTGTTGTTATAAAAAGCCTATGGTTACCTGCAGCTGTACTATGCCATCCACCAAAGAGGTAATGCCTTTTCAGCACAAGTTTTGAAAGCTCTGAGCCGTTTTTATGTATGAGGTATTTTTTAAAATTTATTTATGAGATAGAAAAAAGAGGATCAAGTTAAGTGTTCAGTCTGCCACCTTTGACTTTACTGGTTCTGATGCATCTGAAGAAGGTGATGACAACAATTAAAATGTAACTGTTCAGAAAGAGATAGCAAGAACACCTGCACTAAAAGATTGGTGCCGGCTGTTCTGTATCATAGCTGAAAACAGCTGAGGTCTTTCAGAATGGTGATTATTTCAACAAGCCAGCATCACTAGTGGAGGATTCTGTTTCTGCTGCTTTGATCTCCATGCTGTATATACTGTCACTGTGTATTTAAATTGTGTTTATTTCTTAAGTCTGTCCACATATCCCCCCTTTATTAGACTATTTCTTCTGGAAAAAAATGCTTTGCTACCTTGCTAAGTCACTTACTTGAGCTGTTAAACTAACAACAGTGGTTAGAGAAACTAACTAACTAACAAGCAGTGGGTAGAGAAACACTGGGTCCTGGGGTTTGCTGCATACGTGATCAAAGCTGTGTAGGACCTGTGCAAAGAAGGGCCCAACCTCAAAGTGATAGCCACACTAGCTTTCTTAATTCTTGTGCTTTACACTGTGGTACTGGGTGTGTAGTATTCTGAAATAATTTCAGAAAAATAATAGTTTTCTTGCCTTTTTTTTTTTTAATTAAGGTGAGGGGTAAAGTTCACTTGCCTTTACATTTATTTTTTTTTTTATTACAAGAAACGCTTGAGGAGTTGGTTTGACCAAGTGTGTCACCTTATCTTCTAAGTAAATAGCTTGGAAGTAATGGTGGCCTTTTCTAAGGAAAAAGACTGCATAAGATTGCTGAGGCCTTCGTTTGAAACGACTATAAATTTTGAAAATTGGCTTTTGATGATTTTTGGTATGGTTTATACTTAAAAACAGTGCTTTGAAGAGGAAAGGGTCTAAAGCATTTCTTTCTAGATATAATACCCCTCTATTTAACCAATTACAGAAACAACAGTATGAATGGTGTCTCCTTGTTTATGGGGCAGATCAGCTCAAGATCAAGCTGTATCTGTTTGGGAAAGGAGCTAAAATGAAGGCTGGAGTTTCTTGATGCTCTCTCTGGAATGAGCAGTACCAGAGGGGAGTGCAGCAGTTCTTCAACCAGCTACAGACTAAAAGCAGGGAAACTGTATGCTCTGTCTTATTATTTGTATGCATTTGTCTTTGATAATGGTTAGATGTATTCAGTTTTCTTTGGTGGGAAGTTCTCCCAATCGTATCTTCCCCAGTTTTATCTGTTTACAGGATTCTTAAAGTTGTTTTGTGGTAAAATATCCATTTGCTTGGTTTATTGTTGTTTTTATGATACCTTGCATTAGAACCATTGTGGAACAACTTTACTTATAACTAACGTCAGACCTATTACAGAAGCGAAGCTGATAACTAGCAGAAATCAGAATATTAACTGGTGTAGCTAAAATAAATAAAAATCTCTCATAAGGCAGGCGATAGTTGAAGCTGTTTTTGAAAGGACAGTAATATGCGCATCTTCTTTTCTGCTACAGGAGCAGCTCTTACTGTAGTATCAACCAATGTCTAGTCAAGTACTCTGCATAAAGCTAGATAATTCTTAAATGTTTTTTATTTATTTAAAGTAACAGCATTTGAGCCACTATGTGATCTTTCTGGAAACCCTCATGGTACAATGCCACCCATAACACCTTGTGTTCAGACCTTGCCTGATGATACAAGTTAAATAGGATTGGTTCTGTTGTATTCTGGATTATCTTAGATCCTAACTGCTGTTGAGAGTATCTGAGCACTTGAGTGGCACACACATGGGATATGATTGGGAATGGTGGACAAGACTGTTAACTGTCCTTGGAATAAGTGGTTGAAGTATTGCATCCCAGAACTACACCAGTGCAGTGGCAGATTTAAAGATTTATGTATAAGCCAACTGTATAAATAACTCTGTTTTTTCAAGTTGGAGTATACTGTCGAAGTGTTGATGTTCTTAAACTGTGCGTCTCAGAGTAAAATATTCTAAATAAATGTGAATGGTTATTAAATCCTGTGCTGGTTATATTTCGGTCTACCTGATCTTAAACAGATTTGAAGAGCCTCTGGCCAATTTATTGAATGAACAACACCGGACAGTGAAGGAACAACTTGAGCAGCTGAGAATGAAGAAGTCCTCAATCAAGCCACCACAAGAGACAGAAAAATCAAAACCTCAAACTGAGAAGCCTCTCCAGAGCCTTGTTCTGGACAGTATGCAAAGAAAGAGGCTCCAGCAGCAAATGCAGCAGGTAATAAAATGTTATCTGGTCTGACTTAATGAATATTTGCTGTGTACTGTGCGGGGTGGGGAGAGCCAATGGTACAGCAAGCACTTTGGTGTGCTTCCTTAAAGAAATTAATTGAAAAAGCTACATTTGAAGCTGGAGCTTTCATAGGTGATATTTACATGCTTGATTCCACACTAAAAGACAATTTGCATTGAATGTTTGAAGTAGAGCTTATTTCTTGGCAACTGTGTTGTTCTCATGTGAGATAGCTGCCTTGGTCACGCTTGAATTCTGAATGTAAGGTGTCAAAATCCTCTGTTTTCACCGACTTCTTTATTACTTTCTGAGAATATTGTACTACTCTTGATGTGGTTTGGATTTTTTTTTTCCTCCTCCAACCACACGAAACTGTGTAGAAATTCAGTTGGAACATTTTAAAAGCTGTCATCAGCATAGATGAGAAGCTGTACTTAGAGAATTTTTTTTCCATGTCTGTACAAAGTTCAGGAGGACTTCTCAAAACCTGAAACTTATGGTCATCTTGATCTCATAAGGACAAAGTGGACTGGTTTTGTGTGAGCTTGATACAAGCCTTGCCGAGTAGTTGTTTATTATTCTGCGTACAAACAGCATCATGTCTTGGTCTGTGGCAGTAAGGAGAGGACACAGACCTCTCGAACACAAGCCAAAGAAATGCATCTTGCATGAGATGTGTAGAGTAAATTACCTTTTTAATTTTTCAGCTGCAAGGCAAGATGTATGGCGTTTGTGTGCGTATGGGGAGTTCTGATAGCTGAAGTCATTGTTTCTGAAGAAATATTTCAGTATTTAATTAGAAAAAAAAGTCCTTTCTGTATTGATCGGTATGGTATGAGACTTTGGCACAAAAGCTAGGAAACTGCCCTAAGACTCAAACAGATGATGCATTCAAAATCTGTGTAATAAACTTCCTGCTAGTGGATATTAAAGTTTCTACTCAGTTTTCTATTGCTTAAAAGGTTTTTTTGAAGTCAGAATGGGATTTTTGGGGTGCTCAGGAGATGTTTCTTGTGCCTCTATACTTATGCTTTCCAGTTTCTTGGATTTCTGATACACTGAAAAAAACCATTTGTCTGATTTTATTCTTCAAGCATGTTCAGCTTCTGACTCAAATCCATCTTCTCGCAAGTTCCAACCCTGCTTTAAGTTCGGAGGCCAGTACTACCAGGATGTTTTTGGTAAGGATATGTCTAAAATCAGAGCTACATGAATTTTAATGATTGCTGGTTACTGGAGATATTTAGAGCGCTTAATTTATTTAATTGATCCCATTAAATTGAGAGAGGCTACCACTCAGTAAGGGAATGATGTTGTTAGCCTACTATGAACATGCTCAGTACTTAGAGAAATAATTCATATTGTGCTGACTGATAACAGTGCTTTGAATTGGCATGTCTTTGTATTTTTTTAATTGTTTTCTTGGAAATACTGAGAACAGTTCAAAAAATACAGCTTCTGTAATTAGTGAACATTCTGCGACCTTGAAAGGTTCTGGGAAGGGGGGGGTGTTTAAAAAAAAAATTCCTCTGATTGTTCCTAGATTTGTAATGCTCAAAAGTAAGCCCTGTAGCATTGTACTTTTTTTATGCCTGTCACTTCACCAGCTTTTATTTTTTTTGCATTACTGCATTGCATGTATTTGTTCTTTACCTTCCATTTGAAGGCATGCTCTTTTATCTTTTTCTGTGTTTGACTTTGCAGAGCGAGCTTGGTAACTTTGCTCGAAGCTCTACACTCCTTCGTCAGTCATTCAATCCTAAATTTCAAACAATGTTTCAGTCGTGTAACTTGAAGGGAGCACTGCAGCTCATTGAAGATTTTCATGCCCAAGTCCAAGTTGACTGGAGCCCTCGCAAAGCTGTGAAGAAGAGTGGTATGTGTTTGAACGGACAAGAGGTGGGAAAGCATTTACAGTGGGAATTATTTCATGCTAGGCACCCTCCAGATGAGATATAGTTCAGACTGCTGTTTGGAATGAATTTACTTAATTTTTTTTTAATTTTGTGAGGTATCTTTAGATAAAACCATCCACTTTGACTGCCTTTTTGCTTCTTAAACTTGCAACACAGTAAAGCATGTTATATGAGCTGTTGACTTGTTTGACGTCATAATCCTGCCAGTTATTGTTCTACAGATGATGTTTTGAGCTGCAGAATCATAGAATCCCAGAACGGTTTGGGTTGGAAGGGGCCTTAAAAATCACCCAGTTCCAACCCGCTGCCATGGGCAGGGACACCCTCCACTAGACCAGGTTGCCCAAAGCTCCATCCAGCCTGGCAGTGAACAGAAACTATGAAACTGGAAGTAATTGTTCCAATGTGTTGGCTAATACACATCAAGGAAATATTACCTTCATTGGAGTATTTTAGTTTTAAAAAACAAACAAAAAAAAGCTCCAAACTGTTGGTTTCAAATATTTGGTTTGTGATTTTTCTGCTACCTAGAGAGTGAACTTATTTGGGGAAAAAAAAAAAGGCTTTTTACAAGTGCTTTTTCATTGCAGAGCAAAAGAAAAGACGGAAGGGGAAAGTAGTTTTACCTTTTGCTGATGTAAATTTAAGGGCAAAAAACTAGGAAATGTGCAAATTCTAAAGACCAGGGAGAAAGCCTCTCTTTGCGTTGAAGGGAGTACAAGAAACAGTGTTTTCAAGTCAGTTGTGAAAAACATTATTTGTCCGCCCTATATATCTGTCCTTATCTGTTAATCCTTTTCACAGCCAGTGAGTTTCCATGTTTGCCAAAACAAGTGGCATGGATTTTGGCAACAAGGAGAGTCTTTATGTATCCAGAGTTACTGCCAATATGTTCCTTGAAAGCAAACCCTCCCCGGGACAAGATTATCTTCACCAAGGCAGAGGACAAGTAGGTGCTTAGAATTATTGAATAAAATGCTTACAAATGAGACTCCTTTGTTAAGGAGAATTTCTAGGATGCAAACATTTGGGATATCTCTGTATTGTGCAACAGCACATCCAACATCCAAACAGCAATCCGCTGTACTGTCTAAAAGACCTTTCTTTTTTTTTTTTTTCCTCCTTCCTTTCTTCTTTAGTTTATTAGCTTTAGGTTTGAAACATTTTGAAGGGACAGAGTTTCCAAAGCCTTTGATCAGCAAGTATCTCTTGCCAACAAAAACTGCCCACCAGCTTACAGTACGAATCAAGAATCTCAATATGAATCGAGCCCCTGATAATATCATCAGAGTAAGTGATGTATTCAGATTATGGTTTGGTATTTTTCAGATTTGTCTGTCTGGTTGGTGTTTGTTGTACAAGAAGAGATGTGCTGTTTGTTCCAAAGAACGTTTTGTATATGTGCTGACACTCTTAAAAGAAAATGTCATCTTTGTGTTACCAATGAGGACTTCTTCAGAGAGACCTTATCCTCTGTACTTATATTACTGTTTTGACTCTCTAGAGCCCAGCACTTGCAGACAGTCCTAGTACAACTGTGACTTCAGTAATCCTGACATTCACACGAATAAACATTGTAGAAGCTTACACAAAAGTGCTGTCTCCAGTCAGGCTGAAGCTCCAGCTGGGCAAATATTCTGTCCCATAAGCTAAGGGCCACTGCCAAAGAGAGAATAAGAACCAGAAACACTTAAAGCAAGTATGCCTGCACGTCTGCTAGAACTTTGTGCTTTCTTTTGAGAGAAACCAAGAGGGCAGTGAGCCCTCTGAGCAATGAGTTCAGCCTTTTATAATTCTTTTTTAATGTTTCTGTGGGTAGTACCTTATTAAAGTAGTAGTGATGAGAATTGGTTCATTCACATGAGCACTTTTACAGAGCACAATCCTTGTCTGACATCCCAGCAGTTACTGGCCAGTTGATCTGACCACAGTCATCTTGTCTTGCATTCTCTCCTGTCTTCACATAGTACTATAAAAAGACAAAGCAGTTGCCCATTCTATTCAAGTGCTGTGAGGAAATCCAGCCTAGTGAGTGGAAGCCACCTGTGGAGAGAGAAGAACATCGCCTGCCGTTTTGGCTAAAGGTAGTTTCTGCTAATCTTCATTCAATGTAGGGGTTTGGAGCTGGTTGGTTGATTTCTTTTGTTTGTTTGGGGTTGTTTTTTTTTCTTTCTTTACAGCCTAGGTCCAGAGTGAGTTATTTGGTTAGCCTGCAGCTCTGAAGGCAAAAGGTAGTCTGATTGTATTGCATGGGAGCCTGTGTTATCCTGAGTCCAGCTAGTCAAACGTAGCAAGAGCAGTAGTACTTGGCAATCTGAAGTATTACACACTACTCTTGGTGCTGGTCTGCCCAGCGGCAGTGTGTGATTGAAGTTACCATGGACATACAGTGTTTGTTGTCACATCTTTGTTTTGCTGTGTGGGTGTATTTCTAATGGCTCTGATTTGATGTGTTGATTTTGTTGTTCGGCTTTGTTAATTTGTTAACCAAGAGAGTCTGACCCTTGCCTTATAGTTAGCAGTGTTGCCATCTTTCCCACTGTATTGCAGCCATGAGAAGAGAGTGTGTTCTTCCCCCTTAAAACCTCACCTCTTAAGAGGAAAGAAGAAATCAGGGGGTTTGGGGTGGGTTTTTTAAGGTTACCTTCACGTGCAGTGTGGCTGTTATTTTTGTTATACTCAAATGTCTCATGCTTTATAAGGATTCTTCCTCTGAGATGCTTTGCACAAGGGGGACTAAGCTGGAGGCATAGCGACCATGCCTGCAAGTCAGTCAAGGAGGACTATATCTGAGGAAAGCATTAGGCTCAGATGCCATAAAATCCAGTTCTCTTAATCGCCCATTTTATTTCATTGTTACAGTGAAGCTTCCCTCCCACAGAATCTTGTATTTACTAAAGGAACCTTTATAAAACAATTCAGTTCTGTTGTTTCTTTCAGGCTCTCAGATTCCTTTGAAGGCTTTGGAGTAAAACTCATGAACGTAAAGTAGCATACAGTCATTATTAAAGTAAATAAAGAACGCTTTACTTTTGGAAGCAAATTGCTGTCTGTTGCCTTCTGTGGCGCTGTTTGAAGGCGGTAATAGAGGAATAGCCTTTGGACTGGACTAATAACCTCTTGTTCCCTTTAGGCAAGCTTGCCCTCCATTCAGGGGGAATTGAAGCAACTAGCAGAAGATGCGAGGGAGATGCCAGGTTCACCTGATGCAGAATCTGTCTTTTTGGGAACAGGAAAGGAAACTTCAGACACAGAATATGATGAAAAATACCCTCTACTCATGCCAAAGGGACTAGTACTGACCTTAAAGCCCCTTGCCAATCGATTCTCTAGGAGAGCATGGAGGAGGCAGAGGTCTTCAGCTCTGAAGCCTGTCCTCATTCGACCGAGCCCTTGTCTGCAGCCCAGTTCCAACACTATTAACATCCAGAAAACTGTGAAGTTGTCCCAGTCAGAAGCTCCTCCCAGCAAAGTTATGGTTCAGATTCCTCGGCTAATCCAGCCAGCTACAGTTATGCAGACAGTGCCAGGAGTGCAGCCTTTGAATGTTCCAGCAGTGGTAGGAAGTGGGGAGGGCTTGGAATTTCAGAATGTGCTCTCCACTTCACATTCAGACTCCAGACAAGCTTTCTCAGCTGCTGTGCCACCAGCTCTAGTGTCCTCAAATCCAGTAACTTTTCAGCCAAAACTGATGTTACCAGCTTTGGCGGGAGCAAAAGTACGCAAACCTTGTGTTCGTAAGGGATACCAAAAGAAAAAAGGAACAAAATCTGCCCCACTGATAAAGGCTTCACCTTTGATTCAGCCATCTCCCGTCATCCTTACAGTACCTGCTACCACGGTGAAAGTGGTTAATATAGGCAATGGTTGCAATGTGATTCAGCCCATAAATACAGCAGTAGGTAGAGGCACTCAGGCTATTCCAGTTACAACCTTACTGGTAAATCCATCCACTTTCCCGTGTCCCTTAAACCAGCCACTAGTGACTTCTTCAATCCCTTCGTTGATAGTCTCTCCTAACCCTGTTGGTCTTTCTGCATCATCGGTTGGTGAAAATGAAGAACAGCTGAATCTGGTTCCTTCCTGCCCTGCTGGAAACAACAAAAATACCTATCCCACGGTGGAGCCCAAGGTTGAACCCCCAGAGCTGTACGTTTCATGCTCTGCTGTCTCCCCCAAGAAGGAGAGTAGTACAAATCCTGTCACTTCGAATAATGGCAGTCAGGAAAAGGTAAATAAGAGTGACTGCTGTAGCTGGACAGTGGTAGGTGGAGATGAGAATGCTCCAGAGGCATTGTCTGTGGACCTTTTGCCTCATTTAGAAGATCCAGATGAAACAGTGAAAATTGAGCCTGAAGAGTCAAATGATGCCACCAAGGAAGTAAATCCAGTACAGAAGAGGGATCTTTTATGTGCTGAAGTGAAGGAGGAATTCATGCTGGATCTTGGCCAGGAGCTGAACATGGAGGCTGCATGTTCGTGTTCAAATGATCTGAAAGAAGTTAAAAAGGAGCATACTTTGTGTGACGAGAAGGGAGAAGAGGAACAACGGGCTTTGCAGCCATCTCCCCATGGTGAACAGCAGATGGATGCGGGTGGTGTTGCTGGACCACAAGTAAGCAGTGAGTCTCCAAAGAATCTTTCGTATACAGCAGATGTTGAGGCAGAATTTAGTAGTCCACTAGGAAGACCGGAGGATTCGTCCAGTATAGATGGCCAGTCTGTGGGAACACCAGCTGGCCCTGAAGCTGGAGGAGAGAGAGAAGGACAAGAAGAGGAGGAGGAAGACGACTTTGATGATTTTACACAAGATGAGGATGAAGAAATGTCATCAGCCTCAGAAGAATCCATTCTTTCAGTGCCAGAACTTCAGGTAAAAGCGAAAAAAAAAACCCCTTTAAAAAACTTACTAATGACAAACACCTTTGTGGAGTCAGGGCAAATCACAATTTGAATCCAATTGGGAAGCTGGACTGTTAACTGTATCATAACATGGTGGTGTGCTGTTTTAGAGAAATTGGACAGCACATTTTTCTGAGGAGGTTTTAAGTCCAAGCTAAAGGATTATTTTGCAGATATGCAGATTTAAATTCTGCTGAGTTGTAAGGACTTCCTCAACTGAGGCTGTTCTTTAATAAGAAGTACTTTAAAGGAAAGTTATTTTCCAGGTCACAATTCCAGCAAGCCTTTAAGAATTAAGAGGATCATTAAGGAATCCTGTCTAACTTCAGGCTTTTATAGGTGGCACATTCTGAAATTTAATTTTGTGCATGATACAAAAATAGGCAATTCTGGTTGTGGTTGCTTCTGTCCCTTCAGTAGAATCCTCAAGTTGGTCAGATGTTGATCTGTGAAATTGGCTGTTAGAATTATGGGGTGAGCTAGATGCTGAATGAGATTAAAACACTGAAAGAAAACAATCTGAGGTTTTTTGTTGTTGCTTTCTAAGGAGACAATGGAAAAACTTACTTGGCTTGCAACTGAGAGACGTCTAAGCCAAGAAGGAGACTCTGAAGAAGAGAATTCCCAGGAAGAGAACTCTGAGCCTGAGGAAGAGGAGGAGGAAGAAGGGGAAGGAATAGAGAGTTTACAGAAAGATGATGAAATATGTGGAGATACATCAGAGGAACCTAAATCTGCCTTCACATTGACAAAAACGGCCCCGCAGGTGGAAGCCCACAGAATGCCAGCAGGTAAGTTCTGTGGCATGGGGAAATAGAGCTGCTCTCTGCAGTAAAAACAGTCTCCCCACGGTTTTGCATCTGGGTTTAATTTCACTAAGCTCAGATAGGCTAAGTGATGCTTTCCATCTGGAAATTAAATTTTGCAACACAATCACAATTCTGTAAAAACAGTTCTTACCATAGAAGCCCTTGTGCATGTGGACCGAGTGTGTTTAGTCCATTGTAATGCATTTATGCTTCAAAAATTTGCAGACATAAGATTTGTGGTGTCAGCTAATATCCAATACCTATATAAGAACAATATTAAATAGTCAAATCTTTGCTAAATTGAACTCTGTGTTATAAGGTCATGTTGGGGAAAACCAAATGAAACAAAATAATACCTTAACAGAATATAGCAAGTGGTAGATAAATTTGAGCAGTGAACTTTGAGGTGGGCATAAGCCCATTAGACCAACAGATTCCTAATCTAAAGACACAAAAATCTTGATGTAGCAACTCTTAGTACACTATTTCCTTCCCTATTATATGATACCAGTCATTTATCTGTGATGTTAACTCCATTCATGTAAATAATAAGCTAAAAGAATAATTTGCAAGTGTTACAGCCAGCTCTGATGCTCCTATCCTGTCCCAGTTCACCCACTATGATTTTTTTTTTTTTTTTTTTGCCGCTGGTATGCAGTAGATGTATCTATTAGTTCTGAGTAGATTGCTAGCTGAGTAACAGCTAGGATGGGCTTGTTGCTGTATCCAGAGGTTTTTCCTGCCAGATGCAATAAACAGCCAATTTAAAATGTGTTAGCCAGCCTAACTACTGAAAAATATATTGCTCATACACTTACAGGAGAGCATGAGCAGTTAACTCATCACTAACTCTGAAAAACGACTTTACTATTGCAATATTGATCTGGAAGAGTAGTTGTCTGCCAGCCCAGGGAGTGTATGAAAAGTACCTGTACACCCGATTTGTGCCTCTTCACAGGAGAAAACATGAAAGCCCCTGGGAAGAGCAGGAGCTCCCACAGAACCAGGAATAAGAAGGGACGGGCTCGTGCCAGCAAAGATACATCTAAGCTGCTCCTCTTGTATGATGAAGACATCCTAGAGAGAGATCCCCTGCGGGAGCAGAAGGATCTGGCATTTGCACAAGCCTATCTAACCAGGGTAAGCTAGGACAGTGTGTAACCCAGAAACAGGAACATCGGACACCGAGACCTCTGACACAGTTCACACCTGAGCCACATAACTGCCAGTTCTAACTGGGTGTACTGGATCTGGTCCAGATGGACTTACCCTAAGTCGTAGCACCCCATACGGTGGTCCTTTACCTCTTAAACTGTCTTTATCTCGACCTGTGAGTTTTCTTGCTTTTGCTTTTCCTCTTCCCTCCGCTGTCCTGCCTGGGGGAGGCAGGGAGTGAGTGAGTGACTGTGAGGTGCTTAGCTGCTGGCTGCAGTCGATCTGCAGCACCAGGCCTCTCTTAATTTCAAAATTTCGTAGTCTGTGATTTGGTTCCCTTTTCTCTTTTGTGAGCAGTTCAAATTTAGCTTTAAGGAAGAGACTTGGTTGGCTCAACAAAACTGGAAGCACTGTGTAAATTCTGAGTAGAAAGAGATCAAAGATTACTAAATTAACTTGTTTTCTTCTTGAATGTTGCATAGTCCTGTAAAGGTCTGTTGCTCTTTCCAGGTACGTGAAGCCTTGCAGCATATTCCTGGAAAGTACGAAGACTTTCTTCGCGTTATCTATGAGTTTGAGATTAGCACGGACAAGCGAACGGCTGTGGATCTCTATTCCACTTTACAGAACCTGTTGCATGACTGGCCCCAGTTGCTTACAGATTTTGCTGCCTTTCTTTTACCAGAACAAGCTTTGGAGTGTGGACTGGTAGGTAGAATGAAAGGAGGAGACCAAATTTTAAGCAGAGAATGTGAATGCTTGTGGGAGTGACAGAATAAGGAATGCTTCCTAGAGCAAGAAAGGTAAACAGCTGGTAAATCACTTGCTTACCTGGCTGCTTTTATTAATCAGAATTGGAAAGTCTAGTGTTTGTTTTAAGTCTCATACTAAGTATTACTGGGGAGAATCAGCCTTTCCCAGTTGCATCGCAGAACCCGACTGCAGAGACAATGTGCAGATACGGCAAGTGGAATGGTTCCCTTGTCTCACAAATCAGCCTTCCACTTTGCAGGGTAGAGGTTTTCACCTGTTACGTTCTTTCTGGATTTTCCTATCTTATGTGCACATGGTTGAAGCAAAACTTTATGGCTCGATTATACAAAGTCATTTCTCTTCCTCCACCTCTTCCCTGTTTTGCAATGGGTGTCAATGCAAATGGAAAGCAAATAGCAAGGCAGGCATTTAATAGCTTGCTTAAGCCAACTAGAGATGCTTGGAAATACATTCTTAAACCTGAGGGGTGATTCTCTTTCTTTTGGTCAGTTTGAAGAGCAGCAAGCATTTGAAAAAAGCCGGAAGTTCCTCAGGCAGCTGGAGATTTGTTTTGCTGAAAATCCTGCCCACCATCAAAAGATCATCAAAGTTCTGCAGAGTTGTGCAGACTGCCTCCCCCAGGAGATTGCAGAGGTAATCAGGCATCCAGGTATCTATGCCATTAGCCAGCCTGCTTCCCTGTTCCCGTGTGCTGCTCTTGGAGACGGCAAGAGTTGAGCAAGTGCGATCTCCCTCTGTGGGGTGGGGTAGAGAATTGAAGCTGTGTCTTCAAGAGGCTTCACAATTAAGTGGCCCCTGTGAGTCTTCTCTCCTACCTCCACCTTGCTTTTATCACCTTGCGGGTGAAATCTTAGCTTAGTGCCTCCTACGGAGTCTGCCTAGAATTTTGGAGGGATATTGCTATGCTAATTTGATAGCTGGGTGTGGAACAATCTCCAAATATCCATGAAGTTGTACCAATGTGAGCATAAACTTCCATTTTGGAGGTCTAACAAGCCTTGATGCTCCACTTGCTTTGGGAAATCCTTCCGAGAAGAATGTGACAACGTGGGATGAAATGCTTATTTTCTCTGGATTTCTCTCTTTCAGCTGAAGACCCAAATGTGGCAACTGTTGAAAGGACATGATCACTTGCAGGATGAGTTCTCAATTTTCTTTGATCACTTACGGCCCTCAGCCAGCCGCATGGGAGACTTTGAGGAGATCAACTGGACAGAAGAGAAAGAATATGAGGTGGAGCAATCTTTTCCTCAAGACCAGAAAAGATAAAAGCAGAGATACTAGACATGCTTGAACTTGAAGGACTCAAATTGAGGCTGCATTTCCAGAGTGAGGGAAGCAGCAGGGTGGGATAGCTGTTGGTGGACTGAAGCAAACTTCACAAGTTTTTTTACAGTATTTGTGTCTCCTCTAACATAATTGCACTTGTGATGTCCTGGAACTGAGCTCAATGTTGAGAAATTCATGGGGAAGAGGAAGTTTGGTGTGCTGAAGAGCTATCATGGTAGAGCAGGTTTTGTGTGTTTCTTTTTTTGTAGTTTGATGGGTTTGAAGAGGTGTCTTTGCCAGATGTAGAAGAGGAGGATGAACCACCCAAGATGCCTGCAGCCTCAAAGAATAAGAAGCGGAAAGAGATCGGAGGCCAGAACAATGACAAGGTGGGCCTGGGCTGTCTCACTGGACCGCGTATCTGGACTGTGAGCAGATGTATGCCCGTGAGGATAAATGTGTCTGAGAGACATGACCACAGCCTAAAAAGATGTGAGGAAAGGGGATCGAAATGTTTCCTTTGTGCTTTGCTTGCTAGCAGCATAATCGCTTTAGTTTTCTGAGTGTGTGCAGAGTGCCGCTCAGCCCTTCCTGGCTCCCCTGGGGTCAGCCTTCCCCTGACTGTCATCTTTGTGTTCCATGCACGTTTGTCAGCTGGAGTATGTCTGTTTCCAGGAGGTCGAGTGGGTAGATGGGATGAAGGAATGTTCATGTTCCTGCCATGAAGGGAGTAGCGATCTCAAGCTAAAGAAAAGCAAAAGGAGGACCTGCAGCCATTGTAGTAGTAAGGTTAGTTGATAGGCCAAGTCACTGGAGTGGGGAGTGGAAAGTAGAGTCCTGCCAAGAGTCCCCCTGTGGTGATGATCTGTCCGGCCTCGGGCCTCCAAAATAACGTGAGGAAGAAAGTAAATCAAAAGATGACCAGTAGTGCCTCCCTCTTCGGAGCTCTGGCTGCACTACCTGGCCTTCCCCGTCTTACCTCCTGCACACTTTCTGCTGCCACTCCTCGCTATGACAAATAGCGTTAATTTTGATGCTTTTGAGTTAAGAATAAGCTTCTTAAGTGGAAGATGCTTGTGTGGCCACTATGTGAAAAGAACTGTGCCTGTTCATAATAATAAAAAAGATTCAGCTTTCTAAATGCAAACATATTGCCAAACCGAAGCCTTTGTTGGGGCCAAGGAATGCTTTGGAAGCAAAGGCTGAGGTGTTAGGTTTGGATTGAGGTACCACATCTCTCACTGTATGCTTATATATTGATTTGCAGGTATGTGAAAACAAATTTTATAAAAATAAAGATTCTCAAGAGCTGACTGCAAGCCTTGTTCAACAAGAAGCGAGTCCTCAGCCTGAAGGGAAGGATTCTGGACTGTCTAAGGAACCTGCAGAAGAAAGCCTGGAGAAGAGAGATGAGGGAGAGGATGTCCAGAGCAGAACAAAAACCGTATCTAGGAAAGCAGACTCTCTGGCTTCAGGTATGTCGAAGTCTTGTGCACAGACAGGTGTATCTTTCATCTCCAATCTGGTTCACACAAATGCAAACAGGTATAGGACTTGCTAATGCAAACTTGAGATCATGAGAACTTTGAATGAATCTTTTTTCATTTTTTTTTCCTTGTGTTCATCCGCTCTGGATGCTCTAAACATGCACGTATCCAGAGCATTCCCTTTCAAAAAAGCTTTCCTGACTAAAGAAATACTCTTCCCTAGCATACTAATCCGATTCCAGTACTACCAGTCCATGAGACTGTTGGGTTTTTTTACCAGATTTCATTTTAGCACAGCAATTAAAAATCACCATCTCTCTAATTTTCCTTTAAATATCTCCTTCGTGTTACTTGCTTCTCCTTCAGTCTGGTACAGATGAGGGGAAACGTGATTATTGCAGGATAAACAACCTGAGAGAGATCTCTTCTTTCAGTAACTGTCTCTCGGGTAACGCTACTGTTGGAGACAGCGTGCAGGTTACAGTGTTTTAAATCTAACGAACCTGATGTCCCCTTTATAGTGGCTTTGCAAATAGGGTGCCAAGAGCAGCAGTGTCTGTTTAAGTTGAGAAATTTGTTCTGGGAAATGCATGTAAGCTTTTTCATGTGTTCATCACTTCTTCACACAGCAGCTGGCTGTCGTAACCCACAGTGGTGAAGAAAATTGACTGCAGAGTGCCTTTTGTGAAGTACAGGATGGATAAACTGCAGATAAAATTACAAAGCTGCTCCCGAACTGTTCTCACTTACAGCATTATGCTCTAGAATAATAATAATAATATCTCAAAAAGTGAATGAATAAAGCTTCCAGCAGTTTTTCTTACAGCTAGTCTAAACTTTTTTGGGTTTCTTATCAGGATCTCACCTGGAAGGAAAGATTGGTTCCAGCAGACACGCATCTTCTGAAAAAGCTGCACTGCCAGATAATCGGGTTCAAGACGCCGGTGTCAACGCTGTAGTGAAAACTGCAAAGGACGGTGACTCTTCTGTCACTGGCCCCAGATGGACACATCTACAAAAAGCTGCTCTAAAACTACCTCAGGGAACCAAAGACTGCCCTTGCACTGTGGGAAGTGAGAGCGAGCGACTAAACCAGCAACATCAAGGACATGCAGATGCTGCCCTTGGGCTGAGCAATCTGCTGCCGTCTTCTTGTTCTGCTATGGCAGAAGGCTTAACGGGACCTAGTTCCTCTTCCGGAAAGAGGTTATGTCAGACTGAAGGGCTTCATTCTGATTCATCAGATAAGCTCACTGCTTTAGAATTAGGTGTGAAAGAATTTGAGGGACCACCTTTGCCTCTGGAGGGAAAACCTGAAGCAAAGCAGGGTTGGGTAACACCTGGTGGAAAACCAACACTAGGTGAGAGCTGCAGCTCAGAGTCCCCTGATCATCACATTTTGGAAGCAGGTGACATGGGCTGCACAGGAGATTTTCCTGAGAGCAGATTAAAGTCAAACACAGACAACTGCTTCCGGGTGCATCAGCATTCTGAGCAGCTGGAGTATGGAGTGGTTACTGTCACCCTGGGGCAAAAGGAAGAGCAGCAGCGTGTCACCGAAGCAACTGTGTGTGCTAAGAACAGCAAAGTCAGCTCGACCGGCGAGAAGGTTGTTCTCTGGACCAGGTATATCTCCCTGAACCACATCTTGCATCCTTCCTGCATTCAGTATTTGGCTTCAGCTTTCATATTGGAGAGCATCTTTTATTTCCATTTTGTATTCCCATTTTCTAATGTCTTCTGCCCCCTCCCTTCAAATATTTCTACCTTGTTTCCTCTAACCACAGTCCATCATGGTCCTATGGCAGTGTAATTATTGTAGTACTTCAGGCTGGGAAAGACTTTTTTTTTTTTTCTCCTTCAAAAAGCTTAAAAACAGGTTAAACGCAGCTCTGCTTAGTGATGGCTTGCGAGTGGTGGTAAGGAACAAGCCTTTCTTTGTTGCTCCAATTGTTATCCTTACCCAAGAAGAGGCCTCGGGCTGGTGGTGGTTGAAGTGTGTCAGCTCTTGTTTTTGGCTCTTTAATCACCATTGCCCTGTTTTGTAGGGAGGCTGACAGAGTCATCCTGACCACCTGCCAGGAGAAAGGAGCCCATCTGGAAACCTTCCACGCCATCTCGCAGAAACTGGGCAACAAGACTGCTAGCGAGGTGAGGGATTGGTGTGGAAGAACTTCCATCTGCTACAGGGAATGGGGAAAGGGCGGGGGGAGGAAGGAAAGGTCAAAGTTTGCTGTCATTAGTCTCCCAAACTTTAATTTGATGCTGCATCAGAGAAAAATAATCCCAGTTGCAAATAAAAAAACAGAACAAACCGTGATCTCTTCTGGTGGAAGCAAAAATTGTGACTGCTGTGGTCATTTTTACATGACTGCTGCTAGTGTAGCCTTATATTTGGTACCAGAGTTGTTTTAGTGACTACTTGGGCCTTCAGCCTTCAACTTCAATACAAGGAATCTGTCGGGTTTCTGTGTCTCAACCTTCCCCTCATCACTGCCTATGAATCTTCCCCAACTGCCAGTTTTTACCTGCGAGTCAGTAGAATGTAACTGTTCTTCCAAAGGAAACAGAACAATCCAGTGCTTATCCATTTCTCTTTCCCTTTATGATTGAATTGTACATAAAATGTGATTGTGGTTTTCTAATGTAAAAGCACAACGACCCTGAACTTCGTAATACAAAAATCTCCTTTTCGTACCACCTTTTGCGTGACGAATCACCTTGGATTTCCCATTCTTCAGGTATCCCACAGGTTCAGAGAACTGATGAAGCTGTTCCATACATCCTGTGATGGGAGCTCTGAAGACGAGGAGGATGCAACCAGTACCAGTAACACAGACCAGCTGTCAGATAAAGATCTTCTGCTTTCTGAGGAAGAACCTGATGACTAAGGTTTTTCTGGCTTGATAAGCTACTGACTGCATCAGGGGGAGAGTTGTCTGCCAGTTTGCTGCTAGACAGGTGCTGTGGATAAAGGAAAAATATTTGCACAGGTACTTAAGACAGCACCTTTTTTTTGGTTGTTCACTTTCCTGCTACACTTCTGACAAGCTGCACTTCTCAATCCGTATCAAACTAAAGGAATGAAGAAAGTTGTTAGGGTGGTAACGTCCTCTAAAACCTACATGGGGAGCTTCAACAGTGAAATGACACAAGTGATGCTTGAGGACACAGAGCTCAGGCCATGGTGAAGACTGGGCCAGCAGCTTTTGAAAAGAACGTGTAAATATTGTATGATAAGATGTCTGTTTTCATGTGGAACACACACATGATTTTTTGGTAAGTTTTCCCCTTGTGTTGATTGTACGTGGGAAAGTTACAATCTGAATTCTGTATTTATTGTGTGGTCTTACTCTAACAGGCAGAGCAAATTAACTTTGCGAAGTTTTAAAAACAAACAAGAACAGTCCCCAAAAGAGCAGCTTTCCTCCTTTACAACACAACTGCAAGTGGCTGGACGACATCAGCCAGCCTTGGTAATAGGATTTTGCTGATATTAAAAGAAAGTAGCAGTTGGGCTGTCTTTAAAGCCATTCCCTTTATTTTGAAAGTGATCTTAAAGACATTCTTATTTCCACTATCTCTGGTAATAAAGATGAGTTAGTCTGAATCTGCTTCATCTTCAGAATCCTCTGCTTCAAACCCTGTTTCATAGCACTGGGACAGAGTTCTTAGCTCCTCTAAGGCCTCCTGGAAGTCATCCTCTTCAACTCCGGCAGCGAAGAAGCTCGCCCATCGCCGCATGTTCAGCTGCTGTAGATCCTTGTATAAGCTGTAGAGGAGCGTGTGCAGAACCGGTGAAGACTGCAGGGCTGCAAGTACAGGGATGCTTTCAACAGCTGCAGGGAAAAACAGCTTTGTTGAAGTATACCAATTCACATTGGTTTCCCTACCCTAGTTTACTTTTACAAGCTGTTGCTTTACTTGAACTCAGCGTAGCGTAAGAGTTGCTAAACACTCATATTTTTTGCCCTACAAATGCTCAAAAGGGTTGTGGGGTTTTTTAAGTAATTCCCTTTTACCTCTGTTAAACCCTACTGCCACCACATCATCTCTTTTTGTTGCAAAGTTTAAGGGACAGTTGTTACCTGTGGAGGAATAACTGGGAGGTTTGTCCAGGAGGAAGCCTTGTCTGGTGAGAAGAGGAGAAAAAAACTGGGGGTATGGAGGTAGGGTACTACAGGGCTGCTCAAGCACGTGGGATGTGCTGGAAGGAAGAAGGTGAATAAAATTAACCAAAACTCGCTCTACCTTCAGGTTCCAGGTTAGTTCCCTGTTTGGAAAAACCCAGACTGTTACCAACCTGAATGCCCCAGGAAACACAGTGTGTAAGTAACGCTGCAGAATCTGCTCGGTGCTCTCATACATGTGGAGTGGAGAGGTGGGCTGCTTTCCTGGACAGCTGCTGCAAAGAAAACCAAGCAATTCATGGTTTTCCAAGCAATTCATGGTTTTCCAGGCAACTCGGCTATTAGCCTATAAAATCACTAGCCTAAATCACTAGACTTTTTTTTTCCCCCCATTCAGCTGACACTCCTAATAGAAGGATTGCAAATGACTTGTTAGAAGTTGTAGTTGAGAGTGCCTGAGTTCTGAAGGGAAAGGTGCAGTTCAAATGCTCATTACCTGATGTGACTTTCTTGGCAAAGTCCTCGTAGCACAACAGATTGAGCAAAACAGCAGCTGACCTTTCGCTCCCTACATGAAGACAGAAACTTCCAGGGCACGTCCTGCTGGTAGGCGCATAAAGTATCGGGGAGCGAGTAGCCGTGTAGGGCAGGAAAGGGAACAGACGCCCACGCAGCCACAACCTGTAAGCCAGAGAGCCACGATCTAGAACACATTCCTCACCTGTGCGTGGACGTGAAGTACAACACGTCCTACAGCGGGAGCTTGGGTAGAGCCGAGAGGATTCGAGGTTGCCGTGCTCTGCCCTCACCTTTCTCCCAGAGAAGTTAAGTGTTTCAGCCAGGTGCATCATAGAGCCCTGAGAGGAGCAGAGCCGGTAAGGAGCAGTGAGGGTATCGAGTGCTGCTGCCAGAACTGCACTGCTGTGATAGTCCAGTGATGCCTGTGGAGGGAGACAAATGGAAGAGTTACAGGACAAGTTAAATTCCTCTGTCCTCAACCAATTTTTGTGTATTTATCAAAAGCACCATTTACAATATGCTTAAATGTAGGCTGTGTTTAAGTTATTTCAAGGTTTGGATAAGCAAGTTTGCTAACAAATGATCTGTTGCCAGTTTTCCTGTCAGCAGGAAGACTTCCTTAGTGCTCGGACAAGGCTGGAGTTACACATTCTGCACGTGAAGCATAATGCAGTACAGCATTTTTTTTCAGAGCTGAAACCAAAGGCAGTACACCACAAAGCCTGGAAAAAAAGTAAATGCGCTAATATTTTTAAGAGTATGAAAAAACCTCTGGGAATGAAAAGTTGGCAGTTAAGTCTCTGCTAACAGTGAAAAAACAGGAAAAAAAAATCTTTCCTGCTTAGCAGAAGAGTTCATCATGAAAAAGCATTGCTAAAAACACATAGCTGCAGAAAACACTTCTAGACAATGGAAATCTGACAACTGAGGTAGGTGGAGTTTCTAGGTAAACCAATATACAGTACATACATCGTAGTTTATATATGGAAATGTAACAGGAGGTTGTGGCTTGATTCCTAAACTCCCACTGAGCGACAGGGGGCAAAAGAGCGAGCTGTGACTGGAGAGATGGACGATGCCCAGGGCTGTGTTCATCAGTCTGTAAAAATTCTTCTGAGAATCCTGGGGGTGGCAGAAGTCCAACCATTAAAATCTTAAAGATGCAAACAAGAAACGTAATCCGGACTGGATACGAAGGCATCACCTGTTCTGGGTTTCCCCCATTGTTTACTTACTCCCATGTTACTTATGACTGGAGCCAAGCCCCAGGTGAGGATTCCTTTTCCTGAATACTCATCGCAGAGCAGTTCTGTCACCTTGGCACCAACTCCGGAGAAGCCGTTGTGTAGGTCACAGAGGACTTGAAACCCCTGTGTAACATGATGGCAGCATCTGAGATTCTACTTGATCTTGAACAGAAAGGGCCTTTAAAGGAAAAGGAGTTTGGACTCAGCTGTCAAACCTGCAGATAATCGCACTCTTCAACATAGAAGTGCAACCGATCTTCCAACTCCTCTATGCAGCCAGGATCCTGCAGGAGACTTTCACCTTGTCCAAAGGCTTCTAGACAGCCACAGTCCCTAAGGAAAAGAGGGGGGAAAAAAGCTTATTCTATCCCCTCTTGATTTTTCCTTGATCCTGTTCTGGACAACAGATTCTGAACCAAACCTCTAGGCCATACCCATCGTGCATGTACTGACGGATGACGTAGATGCTCTTGGGATGCAAGCGCACGTTGAGGTAATCGGACCAGAGCTGCGTGCTGCTGCCCGAGTAAACCTCCTGGGAAAGACGGCGTCGCGAAGGGGCAGGAGATGCGCCTGGAACAAGAAAGGTGCCGGGAGCGAAAGTCTTTTCAACCCTGACCTCCCCTCAAATAAAGAAAACACAACCAGCTTTTAATCTTGTCCAGTTTCTTAACCTATTTGCTGCTCTCTGCCTCATCCTTCTGTAAGCAAAGAAACCACGTCCCATAGAATTGCTGGGGTTGGAAAATCACCAAGTCCAACTGTTAACCCATCCCTGCCACGACCAAGCACCAACCCACGGCCATGCACCACATCTACGCATCTTTTAGTTTTCCTTCTCCCCGGTGCTCGCTCGCTGGCAGTCCTGTCGCGGGACGCCAGAGCCACCGGGACAGCCCACGAACGAGAAATGCAAGGAAGGGGCCGCGCACCTTGAGCCGAGCTGCTGGAACTTCCCTTTCTCTCGGAGGAAGCGTCTTCCTAAGGAAGAAGCCCGGGACGGCGGTTACGTGACGCTTCGCCTCATCCTTCCACGCGTCACCGGGCAGGAGGTTAAAGCAAACGCCACGAGTGGAGTGAACCCGCGAGGACTCCGAGACGCGCGGCGGGGCCCGGGCAGCGCTCGGGGCCGCGGGCCGCCGCCCCCCCCCCCGCTCAGCCCGCCCTCACCGTCCGGCGCCCGGCGTCCCGCGGCGCGGAGCCCCCGGCCGAGGCGCACTCGAGGTAGGCGGCCACCTCCCCGTCCCTGCAACACAAACCAGCGGCAGCTGCCGGCGGCCCCGCGCCGCCCCCCGCCCCCGCCCCGCACTCACCAGGCCACCGGCGCCTCCGGGCCCCCGCCGCCGGGCCTCAGCGCGCCCACGCCGCCTGCAAGAGAGGCCGGTCACGGCGGGGCCCGCCCCGGCGGAGCCGTCCCCGCCCGCCCCGTAGTACCTTTCAGCTCCAGCGCCACCAGGCGCGGCGTGAGCGTCTCCCGGCCGCCCGCCGCCCGCTCGGCGCGGAGCAGCGCGGTGGCGCGGAGCTCGGCGGCCTCGGCGGGGCTGCGCAGCGCGGCGGCCTGCCGGGGGGGGGGGGGGGGTAAGCGGATCAGACCTGCGGCGCGGCCCCAGCCCTCACCCCGGCCCGGCCCGGCCCCCCCCGCCCCGCACCTGCAGCCCCCACCAGTGGGCGCCCACGCAGCCCGCGTAGTGCCCCAGCTGCAGCGTCACCGCCTCCCCCGGCATCGCGCTCGCGCCCCACGCTGCCGCGCCGGCCAGAGCACACGCGCGTCCCGCCCCCCGCGGCGGGAAAGCCGGAAGCGCGTCAGCAGCGGGACCGCGCCCTGCCCCTGCCCCCGTCCCGCCCCCCGCCCCCCCCCCCCCCCGCAGACGGACACGGACACCGACACCGACAGCCGCTGGCGCTCCGGCCTTTATTGCGCTACAGGGGCGCCGACAGCCGCTCCAGCTGCCGCGGGTTGGAGCCGCTCAGGAACCGCAGCTCCTCCTTGCCGTCCTCCGTGTGTGCTGCAAGACAGAAGGTGCGTTGGGGGTGGGGCCTCCCCCGGGACCCCCGGCCCTCCGCCGCCGCTGAGGGAAGCCGGCCGGTCCGGGGGGCGCTCACCCTTCTCGTGCTGCAGCCACTTGCGGTCGAGGTAGTAGCGGTAGCAGCTCTCGAACTCCCGCGGGCTGTAGTTGGGGACCGGGACCGGGACGAAGGGGTCCAGCGCGTCGAACCCCTCCTGGGAAGGGAAACCGAGCAGGGGTGAGGCCCGGGCCGCGCCCCGTCCTGCCGCGGCAGCTCTCGGGGACAGGGCGCGCTCGGCCGCAGCGCAGTTAATCCAGAGAACGGGGAGGGGGAGCGGTTCCCCCGGCCGGGATTTGTGCGCGTTAGAGGCCAGGGCTCACCTTTCCCAGCAGCTCCTGGGGCAAGTAGGCAGAACTGGGTCTGAAGAGAGAGCCGGTCTGGCTGAGGGTGGTCACCACGGCACCGCCGTGCTGCAGGAAAGGCACATCAGAAACCCCCTGAGCCGCTAACAGAGCATCTGTGAAATACTTACGGGCTGATCCTGAGAACGAGTGAAGTGTTTTCTTCTTTGATGTTACAGTTACTTCAATTCCAAAATTCTATATGATGGACTTACTAAAATGTTCCTAGCTACACGAGCCCTGGCTACTCCAAGTCTACGTGCAGCATCTGGCGTTTCCAGTGCTGGCATTCAAACGTGTCGTTCTCACAACTGCAATACCTGAAAAAGGACTTTTCTGTATACTTTCAACTCTGAAGACTACCTGTTAAGAGATGCTACACCCAGGGGATTGGAGAAGCAGCAGCAGCAGGAGTTGACCTCCTATAGCAAGAAGTTTAACAGTTCTTTTTAGGAACTGGAAGTTCTCATTAGCTCAAAAAAATCATAAACCAAAGTGTCATTAAGGGTTATTAAATACCTCTAGCTTGGGAAGTACGAGTCATAAACTGGAGTCTGGCACAGTCATCAAGAAAAGCATTTTGTTACGTTCTTACTCTCTTTGGGTGATGTCGGAACCACTGATGAGATACTAACCCTTAACAGTTGCACTGTGCTCACGCTCTCCGCTGAAGGAACAGTGCAATGTTAGATTTGTAGCTTTATGCTTACTGGTGTGTAGCTTTAATTGCTGAGAATAACACGCCCCGCAGTACAGACTGAACTCACCCAGTCATTCCTCATCATCTTCCTTAGGTTGTACACAAGCGTCAGCTCCTCTGGAGAAACCTGGGGAAGATTGTCTGCATTACTTTTTTTGCCAGCAGTTTCTATCAGAGACTTAAATTTCCCTCCTCTACTTTAAATTAAACTGGAAGGATCATCTGCATCATTTAGATGCATTTTTTTCTTTGCTTCGACTTAGCACTGTAACATCAGCCTTCGTAATGTTACGTGGAGAAATGCCCAGACCTTTCCTGCTCTAACAAAGACAGACGTGGCCTTTTTTCTTACTGAAAGAACTTTCTTCAGTAAAAACAGCCTAAATACGTTATGAATTTTGCAGGTCTCTCCAAGCTAGCAAAACCAAACGTACGCCTTTCAGGGATTACTGTAGAACTTAAAAATGAACAAACACCCTCCCCTGCTCTGCCTTGCCGCAGGAATGCAGAAACATCATCAGAATAGTCACTTCTTACGGGGCTTTTGTCTTCCTTCTTTAACGTAGTCCTTCCCCAGAGAGCATTGACGCCGTCCACTGCCACGAGAAGTCGGAACGAGCCAAGCTGACATTGCTGCTTTATCTCTTTCAGCACAACCCCCACAGCATCACTGGCATTTCTCACGCGAGCCAAACCCTTTAAGTAGGAAAAGGCACATAACTTGGGTTGGTTTTCTTGTTGATATATCATGCTGGCAACTTTGGGCACTGTCTGCCCTTTCTAAGAGGGAAGGAACAGATGACAGTCAATTGTCCGTTCATTCCTTTCAAAGGTGCAATCTGGTCTAAGGTACTGAGCATCAAAGTAGTAGGAACTTTCAAATTCTAATTTTTGCTTCGACCCAAGTTCTGGGTACAGTCCTTTACAGACCCATCACATCTTCCACAATGGTTTTTGTAGCCACCTTGTTGATAGGCAAATGCCTTCCACTTCCTAGAACTGGTATTAGTAAGATGTTTAGAAGCAATTTGTTCTTAAAACACAATGATGGGACCTTCTAATAAAAGGTGAGACAAAGCCAGAAGCACTTGTTGTTCCTTACCTGCTCCACCACTTCACCCAATGGTCTGCCCTCCTCTGTGCTTTCTCGTTTGCCCCACACATATTTTTTTTGTGTTTTTATCTGCAGTAAGAGAACTACAATTATACTGGGCTTTAATGCAATGTCAGTGCATGCATTAATACATGAAGCGTTTCTGGGAAATGAGCAAATCTAGAATTCGTGTCAAGGTGCTCGATAACAGGAAGCACGTGCAGTCCCCGAGAGATGATCCTGTAGGTCTTAGCTACTAACCAGAATAACTTGACAGGCTCTACAGACCTCTTTTAGGAAGCGCTCATTTGAGGTTTTGAAGTTCTTGAGCCAGAAAGATGCTTGCAAAGGCTGATCAAGCCGTTCTTTGTTATAGGAAGACTGCATAAGCTCCCTGCAGTTTTTCACCCAGAGATGAGCTGTAAGCAAAATAAAACAGTTGTGTTTTGGGTTTTTTAAGTCAAAATAATTGTACGAGCTGGATGGTGGGGTGTGTGTTTGTATCTCTTATCCTTATTCTGCTACGCTGGTAAGAAAAGTCTGCCACCCTTATTGGACCCTCTCTCCCATGGGAACAGAGGCGGCCACACAGACCCACACACAGTATGTCTCCTGTCACACTCATTAACAATAGGGAAAAAAGACTGACTATAAGCATGTGAGAGCACGTGAAAATAACTTATTATGTTCTACTTTATTTGGGGGGGTGGGGTGCTTTATAAGCCTTCTCTGCTATGGAAAAAACAATGACAATTTGCTGTAGCCTACCCTACACCAGATCAAGAAGTGCATTTGATGTAGGGACACAGACAGCGTCGCTGTTCTTACCGTCTGGGATGTGCAGCACCAGCCAGCCTTGCCTTGTGCAGTAATGAACCACGTGACACAGAGTCATGGTTTTCCCTGTTCCTTTCTCACCATCTCCAACACGAACTGTCAAGGAAAGTCTCCAAAAAAACCTCTTCAATTTCTCCTTTTGCAAAAGGCATAAAGGAAGTTCAAAGGTCGTAAAAGCAGGGATGGCATTCCATTGTGCTTTTATTCAGCAGCAAACCTAGCCAAAAGAGCTCCTTCTCTCTGTATCCTCCCACCCCACTATATCAGAGCTGATGATTCCCATTCCCTTAGTTGTGCCCTATTTGTGGGTCTGTGCCATGAGCCAAATCTGGCTTAAAATAAAAGTATATGAGGTTCATGAACTTCTCGGACTAGCTTTGCTGACAACAGAGGTATGGTAGAACCACCTCCTGAAGAGTAAACCACAGTGGTCAGCATAGGATCAAAACATCACCCTCATCTGTGTAAACTCACCTCCTTGCATTTAATTTGCATTCTACCATCAAGTAAGAGATAAAAGATACAGATCACGTATCTGACAGCTGGGTGTGCGAAGTTGGAGTTTTTCAGGTAAGTGAAAAGTTCTAGAGCTGGTTTTCGCACCATCAGGCAGGCTTCATTGAAGGTCTTAATCTGAGAAAAGGAGCAGAATGTGAACAAGAAGCCAGGTGTCGGCATATGACGGCCGCTGCTGATGTGACTCCATCTCTGACTGGCACTGGGCAGAGTATGAGCGTCCCCCTGCTCTCCCCTTGTCTACCAGGCCAGTTATATCATCACAGAAGTTTATCAAGTTGGAAAGCATGACCTCCCCTTGGTGAAGCCATGCTGGCTGCCCCTGAGGACTTTCTTGTCCTTTGTGTGCCTGGAAATGGTTTCCAGGATTAGCTGTTCCATCACCTTCCCAGAAATTGAGGTTAGACCACCTGGGCTGTCAATGAATCAAAAGTCAACCACCTAGAATTACTCACAGACAAGAAATCTGTTCCTAAACTCAAGTAGGCTGTCTACGTTAGCTGCTTACGAAGCCGGATCCAGTCACAGCATGATCTGTCTCACAACAGAAATCAAGAAGATTTTTTTGTTGCTGATATAAACTTACTTCATGAGACAGCCTGTTTCATACAGAACTGTTAACTGTGGAAAATATTTCTGTCATTTATTACATAGTCAGAAGTTAGAGACGAAAAATTTTGGATAGAATGTTGCCTAAGGTGGAATCCTCACACCCTTCTGCCACTATTCTGGTTAGGTTGACTGATACCTTTTAAATGTAGAACAGTAAGGACCAGGAATAATTGCGTTCTCGCAGCACATCGCTCTCCCTTATTCCAACAGGAAAGCATCATAGCGAAGCAATGGGTCTGGTTCTTCCCACATACCAGTCCATTCCCTACAAATCTGCACTAAGACAAAGTACCTGCAGCTGGAAGCGGTAGGGCAGTCCATGTGGAAACACAGCCTTCACCTCCTCAAGCGGAATGCTATAATGGCGACCCTCGTGGTGTTCCGCGTGGTTGGCCTGGGAAGGTAAAATGCAAACTGTAACACTCGGGCAAGTCTGTTACCATTTTTCTGGATACAGAAGGCCTGTATCCCTTCTGGATAGAGAAGGGAACAGGGAGGGAATACTCAATCAAAGCAAGAATCTACTTACTGAGTCAGAAGAACTAGCATATTAAAGTAAAGCAGGAATCGTAGTGTCAGGACACTACTGGCAGATGCTTAGGAGGAATCTAAAGAAAGAATGTCCTGCCTGGCAATCAACAATAAAGGGATTCCTTGAGCTCGTATATGAAGCATTGTGTTTTGTGAGCATCGGTAGCCCTATGCTTCCTGAATTTACCTAATCTTTTATTGTTTTATTTATTCTATTACTTGTACTTCTGGTGACCACAATATCTTAACAGTAGTACGATCCCCTTTTGAGTTATCTGATCAATTCAAATTTACTTTCTTTAAGTCTGCGACAAAATTATGTTTTCTGTTTGTTCTTTGGTGTTTCTCAATAATAATTCCTACTGTGCCATTTGGCTTTTTAACTAGTACTGGTTGCTTGAGAACTCTGTTTTCTGGGGCACTAATTTCAAGTCCCTTGTTGTGACATAAGTGGTCGGTCCTCCAGCGGACTCGCGTCATTCTGCATTTATTTGTAGTGACTACGTTGAGATCTCTGACTATGCACTCTAAGAAGCAGTTGTTACTGGTATCTTGAAAGTTAATCCCTGTTTCATCCCTTGTTATACATCCTTTTTCCTTTAATTGTTCTATCTTCCTACCATGCCATGGTTGCAAAGCACTTATTTACTCTTGGTCTAGTCATCAGTCGTCGTGTCTTGTGTAATTAGAATCATAGAATGGTTTGGGTTGGAAAGGACCTTAAAGATCATGTAGTTCCAACCGCCCCGCTGCAGGCAGGGACACCCTCCACTAGACCATGTTGCCTAAAGCCCCATCCAACCTGGTCTTAAACACTTCCAGGGATGGGGCATCCACAACCTTTTTGGGCAACCTGTTCCAGTACCTCACCACTCTAACAGGAAAGAATTTTTTCTAACATCTAATATAGAAAATTAATTAGGACAGCATATAGATTATTCTGCAGTACTTCCTTGTGACTTTTAGCAACTTTTGTGCCAACCTTTGTCTGGCTTTTTTAGCAGCTTTGTGCCAAGCTTTGAAGCTTATATTGTGTCTTGCTATGCACTTTCTGCACTTTTCCTTGGATTTAAAGTAAAAAAGTCCTCCTCTATATTCTTGGGCAGGCCAATCTCTTTCTTTATTTTGCATAATAATGATCCAGGAAAAGTAGTTTTATTTATTATTCAGAAAGAAAAAGCAGCATTATTTCTGCCAGCTTTAGCAGATTTAGGGACTGACCCGGACTTTTCTTGTATTCCTTATTACCTTTGGTGTAGACCCAGGGCTTAATTTACTGAGGCCCAGAATAGATGAGAAAATACTGGTGTGGGCTTGGTCGCTCACCTGGGCAGTCTGGCTGACAAATGGTTCAACCAGAATGAATGGGGGGGGGGGGGAAGTTGTGACCCTGACCTGGCCGCCTGCTGTATTCCTCACGTGAAGCCATGCGAGCAGCTGTACCCACAGGTTTGACTACTGCCTGCTTTTGTCATGAATATTTTGATTGTCCTGGTTCCTTGATGGATTCTTCATGCACAACTGCTGTGGCTCTATTGCAGATCCATGAATTCTCTAGCCCTGGGATTCTTGCTACATGTTAGTCTCCTTCCCTTTCTTCAGACCAGATTTTCAGTCTTCCACCATGCAACATGCCTATTCTCTTATCTTCTGCCCCCCCCAAAAAAGCCCATGGTTACCACACCCCTATTCCATACCTTACTGAGGACAGGGCAATGTATCCTGGACTGTATGGTTTACCTTGGTACAGCTGCAGGATTTGAGGTACCCACCAGTTTGCCAAACTATTTATATGAAGAAACCATTTGGTAACTTCAGCAAACTGCCCTCTAAGCTGCTTGAGTTGCCAGTCTGGTGTGTATTGGTCAGTAAATCTTAGCAACAGGAAGAAAATTTTAAAAAGCTGGCTAGTCAATAGCTCCTCGGCTGTAAGGAGATGTTACTTGGCGATAGACTAAAGAGGACAACTATTAAGAGAGTCTTCAGTCTTTTTTCCACACAGAGCTGTATTTCAAACTCTGGGCTGGATTCCCTGGAGTTTTCCTGCATGTGTTGGACACAGACTAACAGCACCTGTGTTTTTGCATGGCAGCGTTATCTATGGACTCAAACAGAAGAGTGGTACTCCAGAGACCATTTTCCTTCTCAGTTTCATCACTGACTTGCTGCATAACCTTGGGCAAATTCCTTCACTCTTCAGCTCCTAAATCTGTAAACTGGGTCAGTATCTTTATCCTCATGTTTAGTCACTTTGAGTTTTGCTAATGGAAAGGTATATAAAAGCCAAGTCTTATTAAAAATTTAGTTTTCATCTGGTCATCTTAATCCCATTTTTAATGGGACTTTATGGTGCACAAGTACGGGTGCAGTCAGAGCTGTCGGGTTTGCTGATGAAGCGAGCCAGCAGAGCCTCTGCTGCAATACGCGATCTGCAGTACAGCAAGTCTGAGGAACGCTGATCTGATAAATTAATAAGCAGTGGCGGTTGTCGCCAAACATCAGGCACGTGAAGTCAGAATGCCAAAGCCAGTTGCCTGGCAACGTAAGTGGTAGGCACAGGACAGTGGGGACAATCCTTGCCATCTGGACTCTTCTGTGCAATCTATAGAGACACTCGCATCACGTGAGTAAGATCATCTGCATGCTGCTGTTTCCATAGAGACCCCAGAGGAATCAGTATTGAAAGACTCCAATTACAGAGGCAGCAGAAAAGCACCTCAAAGGCCTATTCCATTCATTTATTCCACTTCATTTTGTGCTTGAGACAGAGAGCATGAGGCTGGAATTATGATGCTGGAGAGCTGTGCTGTGCTGAGGTCATCTGGGGTGTGTTTTTTATCCCTCTTCATAGCCAATTTGGGGAGGTTAGTCAGGGAAGAATAACCCTGGAGTTGAAATTAATGGTGTCTGATGACAAACTAAGCCACATCTGACCTTCTGCAATACACAGCCTCTCATCTATGCAACTATAGAGAAAGAATCAATACTTGTTCCCAGGAGCTTTCAGGCACAGGACCAGCACTGTCTTGTTTAAACGCAGGCAGATGCACGGCACAGCCATGGCCTGTTTTCCTTTGGGCTGGGGATCGTGGTCTCTCGTCAGGTCAGCGTACCCCCCTCCCGTAGGTTTACTAGAACAACACAATCCAGTAAGCACTCCTGGCTCCAGCATGTCCACAGACAGACTGATGGAATTTTGGCACTTCGTCTGACAGTAACAATTGTGGCAGTAACTCACCGGGTTGTTCTCGCTGGTATAGAAAATTGCTCTTGGTCTTTCTGCCAGTGTTTGGGCATCCTGGTTGACAACGGAACTTAAGCAATCCTTGGCTGCTGTATGGAGGGCGTACCCGTGGTACAACTGAGGAAGGAAAAAGGCAAACAGACAACAAACTTATCAGCAGTCAAAGATCTAGTAAAAAATCCAGGTAGTAGTTTGTTTTGTACACTCATTGCATGCACATTATGATCAAGGTAGCATGCAATACAGAATAGAATTCTCTGCAATTAGAATAAAAATTCATCATTAGAATGTAAATTTATCATGAAAACCCACGTTTCACGTTTAAATGCCTGCTTCTAAACCGTTTCCATTCACTTAAGTCCTCTACCCCCTTAAGTCCTCTAGAGAGCCAAGCCCTGTACCTGAAAGTTATCCCCTTGAGATTGTTTAAGAGCACAAGTACAGCCATTAAGGTCTTATTGCTGGGAAGTTCCCACAATGTTTCTGCCTACATTGATGAATAGTAGCTAGTACCTTGAAAATTCAAGCTGTCTAGTAATCCATAATCACCTCAATTATTGAGGGATTAGTGCAGTGCTGCCCACTATTTGATATTTATAATTACATTCCCTGCACTGATTTTCCTAAACTGTGTCCCTGCATACAGGTTCTTTCATTATAATACAGACATGGCTGAGAAACTGAAACAGCCAGCTAAGCTGATTAATTCTTTTTTTCTGTAGACAGACTGCTGAAGCATGCCTGTAAGCCTAGCCAAAATAGGCAAGAAAGTGAGTAGTAGAAGGACAAGCATTTTATTATGTTATGGTGAAAGAAAATATGAGCATTTGTCAATGAATAAAAAAAGCGTATACTCCAGAGGCAGTGACCAAAGCAAGCAAAACTGAAAGCCACCCTTCATATTACTGACTGGAACAGTTGCAAGCTCCACTCTAAACAGAGCAAGTTGTTTCCTATTTTGTCTGTCTGCAGAGATGAGAGTAGCCATAAACTAAAGTTTAGAGACAGGAACAGCTGTTTCAGTTCTCCATGGCATGATGCAACTCTGCTGTCATCTGAGTTTTCTCAGGGGGTCATCTGAAAGCCACAAGTGCTCAGGAGAAAGTGTAATGTCTGATTACCCCACACCCCACGTTAAAGACACAGTGGACTCCTGAATCAGCATTTCAGCACTCCTCTTTTAGAGAAGGAATTAAACTGGTTTGTACTCAACACTAGATACCTATAGAACAAACTACTGCAATGTAAATATGGGAGATCACTAAATAGTCGCTTTCGTCATCATATTTTAACGCCACCTTCTCTTATTCTCACAATGGTCTTCTCCTCCTCAAATCCAAACGATCAATTAGGATGTCTGTCTTGGCTATGTTTAGTTTTAAGTCCACAGAAGTGACTTAATTTACAGCCTAGAGCAAGGCACTAATATGCTAATTTAATACATGAATAACTAGAGCAAGCAACTATTGTCACCTATTCACCTAGAAAATGTCAGCCCTAGGTCATTTCTAGCCTGGAATCACAGTCCCTCTCATTTTCTTTGAACATCCCCCATTCCCTCCTCCTCAAATCTCAAGTGAAGGTCTTGGGGCTGTGAGCTTTGTTCATTTAAAAGACAAGCTTACTGCTCTGTGGACATCCTTTTTCTGCAGTACCATACAAATCTTCGTGCCTGACCTGTGTAACAGTGAATGAAAATTAAGCAAGGATTGATTAACTTCTTGCTCTGAACCACGTTCAGTTTTTCTGTGTGTCTGGACTCAGCTCAAGACTT